>NW_023270454.1:18134017-18360361 GCF_011800145.1 Mirounga leonina
TGGGGGGCGTGGGGGGCGTGGGGGGCGTGGGGGGCGGGCAAGCGGGGGGCGGGCAGCCGTCACTCACGCGGGGGTGACGCCCTTGGGCAGGCCCAGGGCGTTGACGGCCACCGACGGCGGCTGCGAGGGCAGCAGGGCGCTGAGGAAGGCGGCGGGCGTCTGGCTGGGGCCGAAGCGGGCCGTGGGCGAGGCGCACAGGGCGGCCGGGGCCGCGCTGGGCAGCGGTGGCGGCGGCGGCGGCAGCGGGAACACGTCGGGCACCGGGAAGGCCGTCGTGGGGCTGAAGACGGGGGGCGGCGGCGGCGGGGGCGACGGCGAGGACGCACACCACGGGGCCTCGGCCTCGGCGCCGAAGGGCTGCGCGAAGGGCGGCGCGGGCGCGCGGCCGAACTGCTTCAGGGTCGGGGACAGGGGCGACGGGAGGCTGGAGGAGCTGGGGCTGGAGGCCGGCGTGCCGTGGCCCGACGCGGGGCCGAGGTTCTGGGCCGCGATGAACTGCTTGGGGCGCGCGTAGTTGAAGGAGCCGGAGGACTGCATGGCGGGCGCGGAGCGGGAGGCGAGGGCGCTCATGGGCTCCGCGGAGGCGGGCGACGCGCAGGCCGCGAGCTCGGGGGAGGCGGGCGGCGGCGGGAAGGGCGGCGAGGGGGGCGCGCTGCGCGGGGCGCCGGCGGGCGGGGCGGGCCGCGCACCGGCCTCCTGCTCGAGTCGGATTTGGTTCTGGAGTTGCTGGATTTTCAGAGGGTCCCTGGAGAGAGCGGGGGGGGGGGGGGGAGAGAAAAGCGACACCTTCAGAGAGGGAACTAGAAGGAATGTTTGTTTGGGGCGGTGAGGTTGACCTGTGGACGGAACTCCCGGTGCACGCCAGCTCCAGACTACGACCTGGTCTGAGTAGGGCACAAGTTGTGCTGCCCGTTATTAATTCCGGACCAAGCGCTAAGCCAATTAAGTATAATCACTTACCGCAAGCTCTAATTTAAGTTTTACCTAAGATGATCCAAAGCAGTTTCTAAAATCCAGTGATGGAAATTTTGTCTCACTTCCAGGAACCATATTTCATTTTAACAGAACCAGAAATATGAAGAGAAAAACTTTTGACATGAGTTCTCAGTCCTCTCATTTGTCAAATTTTTGGAAGAGAAGTCTATCATAATGAGAAAGTTAAAAGAGAAGTCAAGTTACTTTTGGAAGATCTAGGTTAGTCCAATTGGCCTACTTTCGGGCTGTCAACTCTGCATTCAGTAAATATCACAGGGTGATTTGGGGGGGAATATCTACTTTAATTTCTGCATTTGTTGCCTACAAAAACCTATGCAGAATTTACTGTCACCAAAATTTTAGTAAACCCTGAATTGCCAATTATTTATACAAACCTTAATACACACCGATATTTTGTACCATGTCTAAAATACACAAATGACACCTATCTTTAGTATGTAGGTGTTCAATAAGCAATAACAATTTTAAAATAATAATGCAGTTTTAATTCCTCAAGTACTTTCCATTGAGAAGAGATAGTTTGAATTTTAATTTTTGCAAAAGTTGAGTTAGTTTTTAGCTAATTGCTAGCTGCTTACTGTTTTATTCAATCAAACTTTCCTGGTTAGCTGAATTTTACATCCAAGATACTTTCCTTTATTCAGTCACCAATGCCTGTCAAAAGAAACTTCAACAGAAGGTGGCAGTATAACAAGCAGCTAGATCAGCCATGGATAGGCAAAGCCCTACTAACTTTAACCCTTTTAAAACTCAAAAATAAAAACCCAAAAACTTCCTTATCCCTATTTAATTTTCAAAATCAAGCTTTCAGAAACTCAAAGCAATGAAAGGAATTGAAGCTGCTGATCAAAGTAAAAAACAAAAAACACCAAAAAGATTTAGCTCTCTTAGCAAGTATGTAGGAACATCCTGTGTCTTCCATCCCCTTCTGTAATTATCCAGTAAAGTAATTACACTTAAATCCACAAAAAGAACAAGAAATGCTTCTTGGGAACCGAAAAGTATAAATTAGATGGTTCTAGTATGTATATAAAGTATGCAGATGGCTCTATATGCTTAATCTGTGCAGAGCATCAAAGATTTCAACAAAGAACTTTGTGGGGTCAGTCCTATGGGACTCAATTGGAGCGTTTTAAAAGCAGCCATGCCACTGCTAGGATTCACCAGATGCTGAAGTTCCAGATGTCAGTGTGGTTTGGGTCCACTGTCCAGCACATGTGCTCCTGCATTCGTGTACTTAGAACTGGCCCCGGAATAGAATTCATAAAAACCACCCAACACAGCTCTAAAACCCATCATCTAGCACTTTCATCCTGAATTCCCAAATGCTCCTTTCCGAGCTTCCTGCCTGTTCTATCACCTTACTTCCTACCTAATGCATCCTAGTCCTCGAATGTTCATCATGAACATTCAGGGCACCCGTGCACCTGGGTTGGGAGTGGTCTGGGTGGCCCTCCTCAGAGGCACTGCTCCCCTACCCTGGCCAGCTGGGTTCACCATGGCCTCAGCTGTGTTTTAAGGTATTTTGAGCTAGGCCTGGCATCAGCAAATAGCCATGTTTAGTGGCTCTGGCGAGGTTGCTGCAGACTCCTATCATTCCCTAGATGTGTGGCGAGGACTCCTCTGCCCCATGATTAGGGAGTGGCTCCTGAGAAGCCAGTCTTCAAAGAAGCCAGGGCAGGCAAGCCCAGACCACCACTGTATTCTAACTTTCCCGGGGGTCAAGCCTACTCATTTGGCCATTAAGAACCACCACCAAGTTTGTTAACCCATGTGGGCTTAAAGCTGCTGAGATGCTACTTTTCATAATAAGTGACAATTCAAGAAAGTCTTAATGTAGCATTTCACAAGAAATGAACAGGCATTCTAGTGATTTAGTTACTAGTAGATACTGCAGTGAAGAACTTTGCTAGGGTTTCTACTCACCCATTTTGCACTGGGTGAAGAATGAAATACACAGAGAACTGGAGAGGTGGGAAGGGAGAGTAAAACAGTTATTTTGAATCATGAAGTGTCTGGCTTGATTTCTGGCAGATCATAATATTTTAAAGAATACTTGAGTTAAATGGATCTGACACCTGGATTCTGAGATGATGAAATGCACAATTCTAAGTCATTTTCTCCATCCTCGTTACATCATTTTTATAAAAGTTCATTTTCACAGAGATAAAAAGGCAAAGGGAATGAAAGGTACCAGAAGAGCCTTTGGAAATTACTTAAATGTTATAAAAATTCCTCACTTTTCTGGTTTCCCCATTTTTTCCGGCTGTCTTTTTTCCGGAAATGAAACTGCATTGAACCTCTTGGAAATACTGTGTCAAGGCTGAAAAGTTAAGGCGTCTGGACAGCCCTAGTTGCAAGGACGACACTTTGATCGGCATATTAAAGTCTCTGGTTTTGCACAACTACTCCCTCCACCACAACCCCAATTCAAAAAGTCTTAAGAAATTTCCTACTCTTACCCCTCCTTCAATTCTATTTTTTTTTTTAAGATTTTATTTATTTATTCATGAGAGACAGAGAGAGAGAGGCAGAGGGAGAAGCAGGCTCCCAAGGAGCAGGGAGCCCGATGCGGGACTCGATCCCAGGACCCTGGGATCATGACCTGAGCCGAAGGCAGACGCTTAACCATCTGAGCCACCCATGCGCCCCACCCCTCCTTCAATTCTAAAGGCTTCAATACTTAAGGAAATGAGATGTCTGGACTTTTTGTTACACACCTGTCACAGCCCATTTACAAATGGGGAAACTTCAAGCAAAACGCTCAAGGTCACAGAGCACGTTACCTGCTGAGCCAGGTTAGATCTGTGTTTGTGTCTGGTTTCTTTAACCGCACCAGGCATGTCAACATGGAAGAACCCTCACCACCTCCAATGTGATTTAAAAAAAAAAAAAAATTCTGTGGTCATCTTTCCAAGAACTTTCTCCACTCATGCCTCCACACAGCCAGAGCATGAGGGCCTTAAGGATCGGAATCATCAAAGTTTTAAATTTTTACATATTTAAGAATACATTTAAGAATATCTGACTTCAAACTTGATTCTTTTTACGGTGAAATGGTACAAAGATGAGATCTTGGCAGCTCAGAAAGGGAATATACTAACCTTATGTTACAGAAAATCAAGAGCCTTCCTCCCCCCACACCAATGGTTTGGACACAGATTTTAACTAGAACTATTTTACAGACAATTGGATGGGGCAAAGGTTTAGATCTGACAGGGATAGAGACAGATGCAGAACCCAGTTTATTTTCCATGTCAGTAATCTGTCTTGCCACTAGATTAAAGCTGCCTTGGAAAAACGTAACCAACCAAGGGACAGTGTGGTACAGGAGAGTAAGGCTAGACTCAAGTTGGATGGCACTGACTGGGAACCGAGCTCCACCAGCTACTAACTGTGGGGTCACTAACAGTGATTAACAGTGCCTGGTTCACATCGTGAGCTCAAGAAACATTCCACAGCAGGAGAGAAGCACCACATCAGCTAGGGTTACTGTACAAAATGAACCCTAAAAAAATGGAGATAATGTCCTACTTAGTGCAAGGGGATTTTCCTCTTTATCTGTTCCCACCGCAAGTGGTGGTCCTTCTTGTACTCATAAAACCACAGCAGGGGCAGGAGATGAGGGACAGCATGAGTCATGCACCTGGCACTGGCTTGTCTCATTTTCAACAATCCTGGGAGGTTGGTATTTTCATCCCCATTTAAAAAACTCCCCATAGATCAGTGAGATCAAGTAATTTGTCTAAGGGCAGAACCTGGATGTGAAGGGCTGGTTGGCTCGAAAGCCTTGCACTCATTCTCTCCAAAGTGCTCAATAAACAAGAGAAAAAAAAGGGTTATTAAAATGTTAGCTTATTATTACTACATATCACTTTTTCTCTGGGGAACTGCAGCCCAAGCTCAAAATAAATGATGTGAAAGTAAACTTCCGGAAAACAACTTTTATGTAAATTGGAAATTCCCAGTACGTCTCTCTGGAGCAATGTCTGGATTGCAAGAAGTAATTTATCCTTTGCTCCTATTAATAAAGATTGAGTATTTATAATTGTCTGGAGAAACTCTTGGGATCTTGAAGCTGGAAAACATTTGTGCTTTCAGAATAAATATGCTGTTGATTTATATATTTTCTTTCATTTTTTATTGTGTGATACAGAAGCCACTGTATGATGAAGAGGTGCAAGACAGCACCCTCTGAACCAAGAGCTCTGCTGGTCCTATTTATAAGCACTTTGAAGGCAAGGACGATGACCTCCAGCATCCTCACAATACTAACCCCTAACCCGACATCCTCACAACACACAACCAAACACCACACTGGAGGACACACACTGTCAGTGACAGAAACCGGGTTAATTTCTGGCTGCAATTTCTATACCCGTCTCAGTCCATCAGGTACATTCAAGTAGGGTAGGCCTACGATAGGAGGGCCCCATACTGGACTGGGGAATTTTAAGCATTTTCAAATGAAGGTAGATAAGTGAATTAGGGAATAAACTGGGTGTTTCCACAACATTGGCTGGGATTAGCTCAGTATCAGATGTATTCGAGAACTCAATATATTAACTCTGGGAACTTATAAAATAGAATATAAAACTCCTACAAGGGCTTCAGTTCAGGGAGTGCTGATTATGTTCCATCTACTTTATTATATTAGTACTTCAACTGTCTTGTTCTTGTTTCTATTACTCATACTTTATGTCTTCGTATCACATAAACTAGGTCCACCTGGTGAGGGTCAGTATCTAACAACTTGCTCTGTTTAGCACTAGGTAAAAGGTACATAAATCACAATCTCGAGAACAATCATTTACACAATTAAACTGAGTTAATGTAAGCCAAATGAGAATGTACTACACTGGGTTTTGGGGAGGTGGTAAGTGCAAAAATAGCTAAGAATTTAAATACATTCTCCCTAAGGTTGGGGGAGAGGACAGGGATAAAAGATTTGGATTTTCTACAAAGTACCATCAACAAGAGAATGTGAAAATCAAATTAAAATTGACCACTGCTTAGGAATGTGTGTTTAACATATATTACAAAATGACATAGGTTTCTTTATAAAAACCACATTCTTTGATCTTTAATTTATTCTGAGCCTCTTGTAAATCATCCCGACTCTCTGGATAGAGCCAGGATGAAACACAATTAATTACATAGAAGGGTTCAGGGAAGAAGTGACCTGAGTGAAATCAGCACACGACTTGGGTCTCTTTTAGAAAAGACTCGTCCTTTCCACTTAGAATAAGAACTGCATTTGGCTCTGCTACAGAAAAACAGGAGCTCTTTATGTCTTCATATATAAAGTTGATGTCTATTTGAAGTCATCTCATGTACCATGAGAAAGAGAGAGAGCAACTGCTAACCAATTCATAATCCTCCTGGGAGCGTCTCTGGACTATTAGAGGATGGCTGTGTCTCTCATGTAGCTCAGGGAATAAGGACCGAGAGGCCGGGCTGGTGTCCTAACAAGGGCCAACACTGACCTGAGCTGTTCCTCAGAACGTGAATTCTGCAGCCGGCTTCCTGGATACAGAGGATTCTCCTTTAAGAGGTTTGTGGAGGTGCAACTCTCGGTGGCATAATGGGGTACATAAATGGTCGTTTGGCTTTGTGAAGGCTGCAGGAGGTGGTCCAAAGCATTTATAGTCCTACCGAAAGGACTGTACCCCGACTAAACTGTATGTGATAAGGCACAGACTCTGATGGTGTTTGCAATCCTAATGAGTAAGCCTGATGAATCCGAATGAGGTCGAACACTGGCGTCCTCAGCCCTCAGCCGTTTTTAAGGGAGGAATGTGAGGTCAGGTTCTAAAAGCATCAATTCCACATCACAGTTAAATGCCTTAAATAATTTTCATTGCTGTTGCTGCACAGGCTAGTGGAAACAGCAGGAAGATATCAGCTGCTGATTCGTAGAAAAATTGAGTGAACATAGCGGACATTAACAGAAATTAATGTGGACTGTTCCCAATTGAAAATGTTTGGTATTACTTATTTTTAAATTTTTTTTTTTATTTTATGAGGCAACATCAGTGATATCATTGAAACACCAAAGAAAAATCTCCCTTGGAGACAGATGCTGAGGAACTTTCAGGTCTTAAGCATTAAATTTTTCTGAGCTTTTAAGGAATTGGGGGAATAAAAGGTGGACAAATACTTAACTGTAGGTCTTATAACGAGACAAAAAATTTATGGCATATTTTAAGGTTTCATACGGTTAATCTTTCCTCAAATTCTGTACCTACTCACCAAATGGCTTTAATATACTCGGAGAACAAAACAGCGATTCTCACTTCTCTACCCCTTCCAAACGTTTTATCTTCAACATCTGTTTGTGCTCGCATGTGAGAAGCTCAGTAAGTGTTTGCTGAATTTAAGTAAAATCCTCAGATTTCTCGAACGTACAAACTAGCTGTTCCGTCACGCGATACGGCACGCAGACACACACCACTGCGTTGTTCTGAGGGAGGAGGGGCACCTTGCAGATAAACCCGCTATCACACAGGCTGTTTACAAGCAAGAACACAGAGTCAACCGGAGAAATGGTCAAATAGTTCAACTCCAATTCAGCCACCAGCTATTTATGACTTTGGGTAATTGGCTTATCCTATCAGGGACCCAGTTCCTCAACTTGAAAATGGGAATTTATAATGTAGTATGTGTAAGGTCCTAATAAACTTTCAGATTTTATGAACCTTACTCTTTAGTCCAGTTACATGCAAACATTATAAAGAAACTGACTGTAAAAGGAACTCATGAACAACTAAACAAGTCCAAGGTGTTTATTCGTATACATATATCAATCCTATGCATATGCTGTTTTCACATCCATTGAAACTGTTTTTCAAAAATGAGTATGTTATTTCCTGGTAAACAGAAATAGATTTTGAAGGCGTTAGAGAAGCAAACTAAAATCATTCCACAAATGACTCTTATAAAATCTCATAAAAGGAAGGATACTTTTATCATGTAAACAATCATCACCTCATCAGTTAACATTAATTGCATTTTTTTTCTTAATGTAGATAAATTCTACAGATCAATCCTGTCCATAAGTTAAGAAAAATAGCTTTGGGGTTTTGTGTGTCTCAGAACAGCTCCTGTGGGAATTGGGTTGGATGCGGTTCTGCTAGAATGTTCCCCTTACAGTACCGTGAACTAATTCAGTGGCTGTGGAACCACTCACCCTTCTGTTAATAGGCCTTTACCCTCTTTCCACCACAACACCTTTTTGTCCTTTGGCCTGATTTTGTAAACCTCCTACAAATTAAGGTGTTTCCTTGACCATAAAGAGCCGGTTACATCATACTCTGGATCTGTAATTTGGGAGTGTCAGTCCTGTCTCCTCCTCACTCTTGCTCCCTCTGCAAGAATGAGACAACGCAAGTACCCAACCCCTCCTTCTTGAAACACTCTTCTCGCTGCCATCATCTTACTGCCACCACTGTCCTTGTTCTCCTGCCTCTGATACTGTGCCCTTGCCTCACAGCTTCTTCTCTGGCCTTCTAACTATGGGTGTCCCCCCAACATCAGAACTTCCCGATCACCCCCTACTCCATCTCTGACCCAGACCCCGGTCCTGAATTCCAGTTCTGTTGCCCAGTTCATAGAACATAAACTCATCACACCTAAGACAGGGTGCCCCTCTCCCCTAATAACACATGATAATTCAGATTCCCACAATTTGGCCCCAAGCAGCCCTAACTTCTTCTAACTCCTGCTCTATCTCCACATCTTCATCCTTTCATTAGTCTCATTGTCCCCCAGACTCACGCTGGGTTTTCCTCCTTAGCCTTCTTGCATGTCCTGCCCTCTCTGGGAAGGCCCACCGCCACCAATTTCTCTCCATCCCCCGAGGCTGTCTTCAGCCTTTTGTGCTCCTTTCAAGGTCTCTCTTTCCTTGGAGTCCTCCCCGGTAACATCTAGCAGTTCTTCCTTTCTCCTGCAAGCCGCCACCAGTCCTCAAGGCTGGTACGGCACTGTCAGGGCTTGGCGGTCACATCCTCCACCCACACCCACGAGCCAGATCTTCTAGAACCAGGTGTGGCTTCTCTGTGCTCTCCTGGTGATTACTGCAATGTTTGGCTCGTAGATGTCGCTACCCGCGAGGAGCTCACCAGGCATCGTTCTGGGCGGAATATGGGAAAGGTGAAACAATCAGAGCTCTTACGAGGACAACAGGCCTTACACTCTGGTTTTTTAGTATCCAAAATACGAAACTCCCATCCCCCAAAAGGCAGTGTTCGTGAAGCTGGCAGCACAGTTCCCCATTTGGCATCTATGCGCACTCCATCATGTTCCAGGCAGCGGAAGCCTGTACCAGTGCCCATTTTCCATTTTATTTGGTTATCAGTGAGAAGCGCCTCGAGTTCATGTTTACCTTGAGGAAAAGGGTCTCAGGGATATTTGCAGAACTTGGTGAGAACTTTAGTCATCTCTAGGCATTTCTTTTCTTTAGAAGGGCCCATTCTGCCCATTGCTGCCATGTTCTTTTTCAAAGCATAGATTAGATCCTGAGATAACGAAGTCGGTCCCTGTACAGAAAGAGGAAATGGCTCCCTGTGTGTCCATTGTGTAGCAGGTCATAAAGACCTAATAGCGCAGTGCGAACAAAACTGCACTGGACGACCGTGCTGGGGCTGGAATCTGAGGCACTGATGCTATCTGCCCACAACTTCACGCTGATATCTGGACTTGTTTTTCAAGTGTTGTGGACTTGTTTTTCAAGTGTTGTGGAAGGACTGCGGGGAGCTGCTGCTGGCTGATCCTAAGTTAAAGAATGTGTAGGTAGAGGCCATGCTTTCTTTCTGGAAGGAGAATGAGGCCCTTGGTTGGTGACATGGTGGTAAGCATTCATAAAAGCAAGTTATGACTCACTAGCTGGTGGAGAATTGGATGAGTTCCCTCTTCTTCTTCCTTTTTTTTTTTTCTTTTTTTTTGACAGAGCCAGAGCGGGAGGGGCAGAGGGAGAGAAAGAGAGAGAATCTTAAGCAGACTGCACTGAGCACGGAGCCCGATGTGGGGCTCTCTATCTCACGACTCTGAGGTCATGACCTGAGCCAAAATCAAGAGTCAGATGCTTAACTGACTGAGCCACCTAGGCGCCCTGGGGTAAGTTCCTTCTTAAAATCAGTTTCCTGAAACTCCAAGAGGAGTGGACATCTGCTTTTATTATTATCTACCATTCTTCCCTTCATCTGATAAAAGCAATTCATCCCTTCCTTTACAGACCAGCTTCTACTCTATTCCTTGTGGGTCTGCCAGTCATAATCCCCCAACCCTTGGTCACAGGGTGAGCATGTGACCCAGGACTGGCCAATCATTGTTGGCTTCACCAAATCATTCCAAGATAAATATATGATCTAGGTCAGGCCCGGCCAATCAGGATTTTTCATACTGAAGACGAGAGGGAAATGTGTCTCTTTGTCCTTTGACAGACAACTAAAAGGACAGAATCCCTCAAAGGTGCTGGCTGCCATGGAAGAGCCTACAGAAAGGAAGCCAATATATAAAAAGAAGCCACACTGGGAGATAAAAGACAGGAGAGGTAAAACTGGGATGCTATCTATCTTAGCACCTAGATCCAGATAGCCCTCAGATCAATTTTATCTGTGAATTCCATGTACAAAATAACTGCTCCTCTCCGCCCACCCCCCCCTTTTTTTTTTGCTTAAGTTAGTTCAATGCTCTAACACTTTAAAAGAAGTAACCTTGGAGACCAACCAGTCCAATTTCCTTATTTTACAGATATGGAAATAGAAACATAGATTAACTACACAAAGTTATCAGCTGGTCAGTGCCAAAGGCCTGACAACAGCATCTTGCTGGTAAGAATAATATTAAAAATTAATAGCGGGGCGCCTGGGTGGCTCAGTTGGTTAAGCAACCGACTCTGGATTTCAGCTCAGGCCGTGATCTCAGGCTCATGAGATTGAGCTGTGCGTCCGGCTTCACGCTCAGCAGAGAGTCTACTTGAGAGTCTCTTCTTCTCCCTCTGCCCCTCCCCCCACTCTCTCTCTCTCAAATAAAATCTTTATTTATTTATTTATTTGTTTAAAGATTTTATTTATTTATTTGACAGAGAGAGACACAGTGAGAGAGGGAACACAAGCAGGGGGAGTGGGGGAGGAAGAAGCAGGCTTCCCGTCGAGCAGGGAGCCTGATGTGGGGCTCGATCCCACGACCCCAGGATCATGACCTGAGCCGAAGGCAGACGCTTAATGACTGAGCCACCCGGGCGCCCTCAAATAAAATTTTTAAAAAAATTAATAGCATTACCTAAAGTTGATGAATCAGTAAGTAATGAATACATATCTTGTTCATTAAATTGTGAAAGAAACCATTAGAAGGTCTAAAAACATGGCTAAAAGTATTGATCTCTGGAGAGTGTGACTAGAACGAAGTAGAGGAAGTCTTTTATTTTTGCATTTCATAGTCTCCTATACTAGTAGTTTGACTATTTTTTTTTTTAAAGATTTTATTTATTTGACAGAGAGACACAGTGAGAGAGGGAACACAAGCAGGGGGAGTGGGAGAGGGAGAAGCAGGCTTCCCGCTGAGCAGGGAGCCCGATGCGGGGCTCGATCCCAGGACCCTGGGACCATGACCCGAGCCGAAGGCAGACGCTTAACGACTGAGCCACTCGTTTGACTATTTTTTAACCTTGTGCATATAAGGCACCAATTCCAACGTCTTATATGAAGATTCTTGAAAAAAGTAAAAAATGCATTTTGGCAAGCTCAAGAGATGTGGCTTAGCAGCCTGCACTAAAGGACTTGTGACCAGGGAAAAGAACTGTTAAATTTTAAATGGCTTTGACCTTCCTTAGCTTATGACCAACTGACCTTGACATTCCTTAGAAGCCGTAGGATGAGCTGCAACAATGACTGATGTTCCTGCTCAGGAGGCAGATCTAGTCCTTGCAGCAGTAACTGAAGTTTACCCAAATGTGTCTTGGGAAGAACCATAATAAATGAGGTTCCCTCCCTACTAAAACCACTAAAATAATTCTTAGATAGAACAGCCCAATTCCTGAATGTAATTACTCTTTAAAAAAATGAGAGAAATGTATCATAGCTACATGAAGTTTCAACGTGGTTATATATGACTGTATATAGTCGAGAGGCATTTATCTACCATTCTATTGAATGGAGTGTTCTATAATATGATACTTATGACATCTCAGTATGATAAAAACCCTGCAACATCTTGAAATGCCTTTTGAAAGAAGAAAACTTTATAGTATATACACCTATAGTACTGAGCTTGTTTTACTATACTTCATTAATCTTTTCCAAAACATGTAAATAATGAAGCTTACTGCACATGACGCTGGGTTTTATGATTAGATTTTAAAAACAAATTTTATACATTAGGTGGTCCTTCATTTAGGTAAGTCGTATATAAACCTGGATGTGATTATTCTTTTTAAAATTTAAAACAAATAATGGAAAAAGCTACTTGAGTATAAATATCTGTATAATGATGTAAACAGGAGATTTCACAGAACAATCGATGGAAGAAACCTGGATCATCCTGAACGACAGAGTAACAAGTAAATCTGTCGAAGTATCCCACAGGAGACCACTGACAGAGCTCCAGTTAGTAACTAGGGTTTTTCCTTTAAGCCTCTCAAGTGAAGACACCAAGGTACAAACCTCTTTCACTAAAAGGCTTTCACTAACAATTAAACCAAAAAGTCATTTCTAACAAGAATACAGATAAATAGTCCAAAGAACAAAGGAAAGATATGCTGTAAATCAGTCAGGTTCCAACAAGGGCTCCTTCTTCCCGGAAAAGGAAGGAGTGAGCCCTTGCTTAAGAATCACGTGGAGCTGTTTGTCCAACAGTTTTATGTCCTCACACAGTTACAACATCCATGTGTGTGTATGTGTGCATAGACCCATACATCAGACTAGACATAGTACCAGCATAATGTGCATTTTCAAGTTTAAATGTGATAAAATTATTGTCTAAGGACAATAGTCCTATGTAAAAATTATAGAATAATTACACTTTTACTCCTTAGCAACCTCACCTGGCTCAGCCACCCATCTCTTTTCTCCTGTAGTTCTCTCCAGTACAAATCTGAGGTTTGGATCTCTCTTTCTGACTCCTCAGATCATCCCTCAAATGGTCCCAAACTTGAAAAGGAAGAAGGAATAGCACCCCTCATATATAAGTCATTCATGCACTTCAATGGTCTGAAAGAACCTTAGACATATGGGCTCCCTTGCTAATTAGTGCATTTTCAAACCATTAGTCATTATTGCGTCAGCACTTACCTAGAGAGGCTAGCCCCAGCTCTGGTACAGGACAGAGAAGGTGTGGGTGACCTCAGATTGACTCACAGCACCCAAATAAAAGCATTAAATAGACCCACTCCCCCTGGGAAGGCAATTTGGTGGCAGGATGTCACTCCTTACTGAGGGATTTGGCAGAGCGCCTATGCATCGGGCTTTCCCTAAGGAATTCTGGTAATTGCCAATTTATCCATAACCTTTCATTTCCAGTGAAGTTTTAGTATCCCCACCTTCTCCTGAAGATAGAAAGTTTGTCTTTATAGCCCCTTTTCATTCAGCTGATCTAATACGCAGTTTAAATTTACCCTGAAAAACGGCCTATAACAGTTTTAGTTTCTTACCCATAACAAAATACTGCCATCAAGTTTTGATTATGAAATTGGTTGGAAAAACAAGGCAACGGCATTATCTTTTTGACCAACAGAATTTAACTTTTTTGGCTTAGAGAATTAAAGTACAAGGATAATGATAGCTTCTGAAAAATCAGTAGAGTAGTCATAACAAAATTTTTTCTTTTTAAAATTGAACTTGTAATTATAACCAGTAACTGCAGACCTTTCTATACAATATTCCTTTTTATCTCTTTTGGAATTAAATTCTTTAAAGTGCACATGATAAAAATGCAAAAACAAATCCTACTTCATTTCCATATGCAAAGAAAAAAGAAACTTGACCCACAACTCCTACCTTATATAAAAAGTAACTCATATGAATCTTCAAGTTGACTATGAACCTAAACTATAAAATTTCAAGAAGAAAACATAGGAAAATCTCTGTGACCATATATGTAAGGCAAAGATTTCTTAGGTATGACACCAAAAGTGTGTTCCATAAAGGGAAAAAACCTGCTAAGTTGGACTTCTTCAAATTAAAAACTCATACCCTTCAAAAAGCAAAAGATACAAAATGACACCATAAAAAGTATGGCTTCATTCTATACCTTCTTCCTCCCAATTCAGTTTTCAGCCCCAGCATCAACTAAATACTGTTAACCATGCCTTGTGTTCCCTCCCAAGGTAGGCTATACAAAAAAACACATAGGTATACACTATATGGTAGTTATGTTACTCTTCATAACAAGATTTTTTTAAAAAACAGAAAACTCTCATATTCAACACATTTATTATTCAGTTAGTCCCATACTCTTGACAACATTCACAGGTCATGCACAAATAGCTGAGACCAAATTATTTGGAAGTAATTAGTTTTGAAGTTTACTTGAGCAAATATGGAAAGGGAACAGATAAAAAAAATTAATTTGCTTGCCTCAGTTAAAACAAACACAAAAATATTTCCTAAATTATCGGTCTCTCTGTGTATTCTTTAGCCATACTTCATATTTTAGCTATGTCAGCTGTTATATCCTGGGGGAGAGATGTTGTCATCTGGGGCCTGGTCCTAAAATATTATTTGAAGTACATAGAAACCAGTTTCTTCAGCTGTTTCCATTTCTTTGGGTACTGGTGTTTTTCAATAATGAAATTCTCTTTTAAAGAAAAATGAGAATCTCTTGAGTCACTTTGATAATTAGAGGAAGTATCTGCCTAGGCCGAACTAAAAACATTTTTCACACTACACAGCCCAATTCACTTCCTAAATGACTCATGTAATACTCAAGTGAGCAAGAAGAGGACTCCCACCTCGCTCTAATTCATTATCCTGTTTTATTTCTTCACAGCATTTACCATGAAATTACTACATTCACATATCTCTTTTTATACTTGCCGCCTAAACGCCCAGCCCTCCAGCCCTGGGAGGTCAGGGCCTTGAGGGAGGGGGCACTTGTTCTGTCCAGTTGTACGTGGCTGTGGTTCAGGAGCTGAAGTGGGCCCTGACGCACACTAGGTACTCAACAGATACTTCTCCACTGAATGAACTCCATTTCTATTACTGGGATTAGCTTATTCCTGTCCTATCGTTTGTAAATTCATCTCCAGCTGTGAAAAGATGGGAGATGACCCTTTAGAATACTTCACACGATTTGTAAAGGTTTGTGCATACCTAATTTATTCCCGCTAGACCTGTGCTGTCTCAAAAGGGTAGCCACGAGCCACACGTGGCTACTGAACACTGGGAACGTGGCTGGTCCAAACTGAGATGTGCTCAATGTTTAAAAAACACACCAGATTCTGATTTAGTTCAAAAAGAGTGTAAAAATGATCTCATTAACATGTATATATTACTTACATGTTGAAACAATATTTTTCATATATTGGGTAAAATAAAATATATTAAAATTAACCTCACTTATTTCTTCTTTCTTTTTAATACGACTACCAATAAACTAAAACTGCGTATGTGGTCTGTATCTATAGTTCATATTGTATTGCTACTAGACAGCACTCCCCACAGGCCTGGTTCTAAAAGTTCCAGGCAATTTTGTGCTCCTGTGAATTGTGTAAGACTGATGAATCACAGACCTGTACCTCTGAAACAAATAATACATTATATGATAAAAAAAAAAAAAAGAAGATAGTAGGAAGGGGAAAATGAAGGGGGGGAAATAGGGGGGGAGATGAACCATGAGAGACTATGGACTCTGAGAAACAAACCGAGGGTTCTAGAGGGGAGGGGGGTGGGGGGATGGGTTAGCCTGGTGATGGGTATTAAAGAGGGCACGTTCTGCATGGAGCACTGGGTGTTATATGCAAACAATGAATCATGGAACACTTCATCAAAAACTAATGATGTACTGTATGGTGATTAACATAACATAATAAAATTAAAAAAAAAGTTCTAGGCAAAAGCAAAAATGATAGAACATGTCAACAAAAGAGGGGAATGACCAAGTTACGAGCCAAGGTTTTATGCTTAAGCAAGGCTGCAGATTTTTTTCTTCAGTTTATAAAAATGTTTAAATAAAAGTCTTAATGCCCAAGTACAAAAACAATAGCCTACTGTCTTAAAATGCACAGATTATGATTATATTTAGAGTACGCTTAGTAGATGGGAGGGAGTCTAGATTGAAAATGGCCAGACAGTGGGCAGGACACGGCTCTCGAACAAGTATTATGTTATTTCTAAAAGACTACAGTCACCTTCTATTGCCTCCTTGTTAAAGTCTATTCTGGAAAGTCAACAGTCTTCTCAACCATAGTATTATCATTAAGTATCTATCTTTTGACTCAAAAAACAGCATCTCACAGAAAACCTGCCAAGTTAAAGAGAGACTGCAACAGATACTGTCTTCATCCTCAAAGGAGAAGATGAAATGTCAATCAAAGTATTAATTTATGCTTGATCAAACTTTATAAAAACAAGATGCCTGGAAAAACAGCTTATAGTACACTGATGAGTATATAACTTAAAAAAAGCTTTCTGGTATTACTTACTGAGTTTGGCTAAATATAGTTAGCAGCCCTCATGCTTCGTAGCACATTTTCCCCTGGAATTCAGCTAATATAAATAAAACAAATGGAGGGAACCTGGCCCCCCTCCATGAACATTACATCATTCTTCCTTATTAGGAAAACTTCTTCAAACCTGACATTTTGCTCTAAACAATTAGTGTTTAATCCTCAATGAGCAACTCTAGAGGGAGAACCGCTCTAATCAGAGGGCTGTTATATGTCAGGAGAAATGTGGGTGACATATAGGCTCATTTTAACAATGGTATTTTAATTCTCTAAACAGTAGCACCATTATGGAAAGCATTAAAGAGGAACGTTTAATGTTCCCCAAAGAAGGTACATTTAAGAAAGCACATTTCATGTTCCTCAAATTTTTGCTTTCCATATATTTTCTGATATATGCATATGTTGTGGTGAACAGAGAGAGAAGTCGAATTTATCACAAATGATCTTATTTACATGTGGAATCTTAAAAAACTGAACTCACGGAAATAGAGGGCATATTGGTGGTTGCTAAGGGTAGGAGTGGGGAATGTGTAAAGGGGGTGCAAACTTTCAGTTAGAAGTAAATCTAGGGATATAATGTACAGCATGGTGACTATAGTTAACAGTACTGTATTGTATATTTAAAAGTTGCTAAGAGAATAGATCTTAAAAGTTTTCATCACAAGAAAATGTAACCATGTGAGGTGATGGATGTTAACTAAACATACTGAGGTGATCATTTTGCAATACTACATATATCAATCATTATGTTGTCTACCTTAAACTAATACAATGCTATACGTCAATTATATCTCAATAAAACTGGAAAAGAAATTATATTTTAATGTTACATAATAACTTCTTTGCAAAAACAAAAATCATGTCAATGGATCTAGACTTATTGGTATGCAAGGTAAGATTGATTAAGATGTGTACAATAAAAACCGATCAGAGCAAACCCTTCCTTAAACAATTACCTTTCCATGAATATAAATAGGATAGTTCATCAGTTTGCCAATTCTACCTGATATTTGACCTTTCTTTCATCTTGATGTTAAGGACTATTTTTATGAGAAATATGAGAGAGTTGAAAAAAAGGGTTCTAAATCTGAAGTACATAATGGTGCAATGGGGCTGACAGAGCTCATATCACAGTATAAAATGATCAATTTATATATAAACAACCCTGAGATGCAACGGATCGTGAAGGTAACGTGCTAGAGTGAACACGAAGCCTTCTTTTATAGTGCGCTCCTTTCGGCAGGCAGTAAATCACAAATCGCTCACTTATTTTTCATTTTCACTTTGGTTCACTAACAGAATCCGATTCCTCACACGTTCACGAAAATGTGGAGGGTGAGGAATGGCTTTCAGAGGAGGGCAGGCAGGAGGGAAGGCAGGCTGGCCTAGAATAGAAGGGAGGATGGTTCTAACACTTCCAAGTTTATACTCCTAAATCCAGCCCTATTACAGGACTTTTTTATTTTTTCAAAGGAAAGAAAAACAAGTACACCGGAGTCTCTTGCGCTCCATAAAATTTAAATTGGACTGGGGATGGTCCTCATTGTTTCCCAGCACTGGCAGACTGGGAAACCGATTCCATTTAGGAACTCAAAGAACTTTCCAGTCTAACAGGCCCTGCCATCTTCTGGGAGTTTTATCCACACACTTCTTACTGATTTAGGAATTAAAGGTAGTGGTGTACTTCTCAGGAGTGTAAACTCTGGAGTTAAATTGCCTGTATTTACGTTAGTGCCTGAGTGTCCCTGATCACTTAACCTTTCTGAGTCCATTTCCTCTTCCTTCCATGGGGGTTATGATAGCACTTACCTCCCAGCCTGTGAAGATGAAATGACTTATTTACACATGAAGTGTTTCGAGTAAACTTGAGCAAACCCTCAAGAACTGCTAGTAATTACTATTCAGGATGACCACATAATTCAGTGTCCAAATGTGGACCCTTGGCTCTCGGACAACGGGTCAACTGACAGTACTGGGAGAATCAGAACTTGTAGTCATCCCAGTAATGTTACCTCATGTCAAGGTCACATAATGTAGAGACAGACTAATTTATAAATTTAACAAGAATCTGTGCATCAGTGGGTACTAGACAGTACAAGATTAGATGGAATAAGAATGCCTTACGGGGCGCCTGGGTGGCGCAGTCGGTTAAGTGGCAGACTCTTGGTTTTGGCTCAGGTCATGATCTAGGGGTTGTGAGATCAAGCCCGATGCCCCCGTCGAACCCCACATTGGGCTCCGAGCTCAGCGCACAGTCTCTTTATGACTCTCTTTCTTTCTCTCCCTCTGCCCACCCCCATGCTCTCTAATAAAGAAAAAAATCTTAAAAAAAAAATTTTTTTAATTACATTTAGTGATTTTTATTAACGCATTTCCCCCCCAAAGATTTATTTATTTATTTTAGAGATAAGAGTTGGGGTGGGGGGAGAGAGAGAGAGAGAAAGTGTGTGGTAAGGGAGATGAGTAGAGGGAGAGAGAGAATCTCAAGCAGACTCCTGCTGAGTGTGAAGCCCGACGCAGGGCTCGATCCCAAGACCCTGGGATCATGACCTGGCCGAACTCAAGAGTCGGATGCTCAATGGACTGAGCCACCCAGGTGCCCCATATTCCAAATATATTGTAAACTTGAGTCTAACTCATTTCAGCAATGTTTTCATTCTTCCTCACAGCCCCTTTTCGTAGACATCAGGGAATCTGGGAGCAGGAGAAGAGAGTAACATGAAGTAAAAAGATAAACAACAGTGTAATTGTCTTTGCCATGGATCCAGTCCGTGCTCAGCACACAGACAGACCCAACTGCAGTTCCACAAGTGAGTGGGTTGCTTCCCTTCTGACCTAGGGAACTGTCCCCCTGTCCACTGTCATTGTAGAAACAGAGAAAACACATCTGTTAAATATGAGCTTTAGTGGAAAAAATTCAGCTGGCATTCTCTTTTCCTCTCTGTCGTCTTGTTTTAATAGCACTCTTATGTAAGTTCTTTACTATATATAGTTGAGAATGGGGAGCTGTGATGTGACCTGTTCAGAGGCAGTCAGACTCGGGCCACTTCCTTCTCCCTCGTGCCCAAGGGCAGCTGGTCCGGAGTTTCATCTGGAGCGGCCAGGACGCAGAAACCCAGGCTCGTGTGGCCTCTGCTACTGCCCTGTTGCTGCCTCTTCTTGGAGCTTCAGCTCCCCACCTATACGACTGGCACAAGGCCTATTTCTGACCTAACTCTCTGGGGGTGCCTGTGGAACCTCCGAGAACATCTGGGAAACATTATTTTGGCTTAGTCAACAATGTGTATTTTTTTCCCCTGTATGTCCCTCCAAGATTTATGCCAGAGCTAGAATTCTGACTTCTTAGTCTACGGGTCCTGGACCATCCTACCATCCCTACCAGGCTGTCCGAGCAAGACAATGGTTGTTTATTTATTGTCTGTTTCTTCCACTAGGCTGCAATCTCTATAAGGGCAGGGTCCCCATCTATTACATTCCTCGGTGTATTTTCTAAAGCTTAGCACACAGTCTGTGAATGAACCTATGAATCAATGAATGGAAGAGGCAGTAGTATCTAAATGTTTAGTGAATATTGAATAAATGCCAGACACCGTCCGCTTTATCTATATGCTTCCTCTGTCTCTCATATACATTTATTTTCTCTCTAGTACCTGCTAGCTGTATGATCTGGGACAACTTAACCTCTCTGTACCTCAGTTTTCTCATCCGTGTAATGGGATCATAACAGGACCTATGTCATAAGGCTATTGTAAAGATTACATGAGACCCGTGCTTGGCACAGAGATGTGCTCGTTGGTTGTTGTGATAATCCTCTTTTCCTCCTGAGTGAATGGCATCCTCGCTGAGCCTGTCTCACAAGGCAGAACCCCAGTAGTCATCCCTACCTGATTCTCACCTACGATGTCTAAACCCACCACCAGGTCCTGCCTTTCCCTCTCTTAACATCTCCCACCGGGCGTTCTCGTCATGCAGCGCAGAAATTTTTTTCAAGTTGTGCATCTAGTCTTGCAACTCTCTCACTTACCGGGCCCCCAGTCAGTAGCTCTGTGAATTCTAAATTCTTTAACCGGACCCACCAGGCCTGGTCGCCTGGCTCTAGCCTCTTCTCACTGCCCCCATTCTCGGAGTTTCAGCCCTACCCTTCCAGGTGCCATTCCTTCCACCTTAATGCCTATCCGGCCCCCCACTCATCCTCCGGACGTCTGATATAAATACCTTAGGCATTCCCAGTCAGGTGGCTTGCTGGGGCAGGGCGGCTTACATCTTTGGCCCCTGCATCTTACCAGCCTTGCCGGGGAGCTTTTGTATATCTAACTCTGGGGAGCAGGTGATTTCCAAATCAACTCCCATGTCAGCAGGAGCTAGACTCTGGCCATAAAGCTGCTGTTGGCTTTGCAAGACCTCGCTTACTGACCACCTTTCTCTGCTCTGAACAGCAACTTGTTGCCCCCATCTCCCAGGAGACCAGGGCGCCTTTCCGGGAGACATGAAATGTGGCAGAAGGGCTCAACGCTGATTATTTTGCTAGACAGGGCTACCATTTAGGTTCCCTTAGTGTCACCCATGTGCTTATTCAGTGGGCATAAAGGAGTCATAGCTGGCTTTTTTTTTTTTTTAAACATCTGGCATTAATGGCTTTTGATAAATTACTTACTGAAGTGCTAAGGTATAAGCCTTTCAACAGAAAGAGGTTCTGGAGGAAAACAAAAAAATCCACAGAGATCTTTCAATTCAATTCACGAGACTGAACAACTGTTCTGTTAACAGTTTTACCCTGCTACATTCTCCTGTTTTGTTTTGTTAAGTAGGCTCCATGCCCAACGTGGGACTTGAACTCAGGACCCTGAGATCAAGAGTCGCCTGCTGTATCGACTGAGCCAGCCAGGCGCCCCCATATGCAGGTTACTTCTAATTTAGGGGAGTGTGAGGGAAAGACATATCCCGGAGATGGAGAAAGGTCAACAGTCTCCGAAGTAGAGAATAAATGCTGGTGTGACTGGCAGGCCAGCTTGAAACGGGAGAGGGAGGGCAGAGAGGGTGTGACGGCAGAGACAAAGCAATGAATGAGACTACCCGCAGCAGGAGATGGCGCATGCGCTGCTGGCCTGGCACAGGGCGCCCCGCGGGCTCCCCTGCCTCTCAGTGCCCGGGCCACGCCCACTCGGGCAGCACATGCGCCCTGCCCACCCATGGTAGCCAGGTCCTGCAATCACGTCTGGGGACATGCATGCTAAGCGGGAGTTAAAAGTGCTGATTTTGTGCAAGACCTGGCTACTTTTGAGCGAGAGCCAGGACAGCATATTACAAACGACAGAACTCGAAATTATACCACTAGAAACCACAGAAGTGACAAAAGCGATCGACTTTCCCCAATGGTGGACTGGATTTCCTAGGCTTTTCCAATAGCTTTGGAATGTGAAGAATTGTCATCATTTAGGATTTTTCTAAGGAAGTTTAATACTGTAGGCCTAGGTACAGCACATTAAAAACAAACCATTTTATGGTCAGGGGAATGTTTTCCTCTTTTGAATTCTTGGTTGGGGGTGGGTGGGGCGAAGGGAGAGCATTCCTTCCCCCGGGAGCCAGGTGACAGCAGGAAGGCCTCTCACTCAGGCGGCCGGAAGGCTGCAGGCCTCACAAGCTACCCCACACTCGGGTTCCAGCAAACACTTAACATGTCAGGAACTAGACAAATTAAGTTTCTTGGCTCTGTAGTCAGACACAACTTTTTCTGCTTGTCGTCACATCCTCATTTCTTAGTATTCTTCAAGGATGAGGGAGGATTAAGGGGGTTTCTTGCTTTTTAAAATTAAACAAATAGGGGCACCTGGGTGGCTCAGTCGGTTAGGCATCTGCCTTCAGCTCAGGTCATGATTCCGGGGTTCTGGGATGGGAGTCCTGAGTCAGGCTCCCCGCTCAGCGGGGAATCTGCTTCTCCCTCTCCCTCTCCCCCTCCTGCCACCGCTGCCTGTGCTCTCTCTCTAATAAATAAAATCTTTAAAAAAATTTTAAATTAAACAAATACATTGAACAACTGGTCAGAGGTTTACTCCTTGTATTTTATGACACCAAATTTTAGCAAATACATTCATAAGTGTACATAATAAAAGAGAATGAATATGCCCCAGGATCTCTTTTTGCGGGGGGAAGTGGGGGTGAGATGAGGGAATGGAACTGAGGGCTCGGTTCACACTCTATGCTTCTCTTACTATGTACAGTGTGATCAGTCAGCCACGTGCTCTGAACCTCACTACTGCCAGTTTCTTAAGCTCTCCATGCTTCAGTGGTCCCTTCTTCAAGAATGGGGATGA
Source organism: Mirounga leonina (assembly GCF_011800145.1). Lineage (NCBI taxonomy): Eukaryota > Metazoa > Chordata > Mammalia > Carnivora > Phocidae > Mirounga > Mirounga leonina. The sequence goes on from NW_023270454.1 coordinate 18,156,986, forward strand.
TAATACCTACTCCTGAGATTTCTTATAAAGTTTGAGTGAGGGGCGCCTGGGTGGCTCTGTCGGTTAAGCGTCTGACTCTTGATTTCGGCTCAGGTCACGATGTCAAGATCGTTGAGACCAAGCCCTGCACTGGACTCCATGCTAGGCGTGGAGTTTGCTTGAGATTCTCTCTCTTCCTCTCTCTCTGCCCCTTCCACTCAACCCTCCCAACCTCCCCACCTGTATGCACTCTCTCTCTAAAAAAAAAAAAGAAAGAAAAGAAAAAAAAGTAAGTTTAAGTGATGTCATGAATGTAAAAGTGTATTGCCAAACCTGGCTTTCACAGAATTTTAGTTTCTTTTCACTTTTCTTTAACATTGATAAAAATACAATATTAAGTTTGGTTTGTACTGAAATCCCTTCTGAGGTCTCCGAATCTAGTGGAGAATTCAATTCAGACTTTTAAGAGCAGACATCAGATTGTCGGCAGGTTTGTCACTACAGAAACTGTCACCTGCCAAAATATGCCATCTCCTCCTCTCTCCTTTTCCTTCCACAGCTAAGTATGCCAGTGCGGCAGAGAGCCCCTTAACAATCTATACCTGTTCTCTGGCTGGAGTTTATACAGCGAGCAAAATCTGATCTGGCTGCGCAAAAAGCAAACCACCACACGTCCCAAACACTTAACATAACCTTGAGTCTTCAAAAGAAACGCTTGCACTGCGGCAGAGGTCTGGGACCCATTACAGCTCAGTTTTCCAGGGGCAGCTTATCTCCTTCTCGGACACTATCAGTTGCCAAGGAAAGATAAAGACAAAAAGTCAACCCCCGTACCCAGTCGGAGTGGGAATGTGTTCAGGAATACTGCAATAGGGGCTGGGCTGGGCCCGAGAGAATGTCGCAACAGGCTAGGACTAATTCACATTCAGATGTTAGTGGCTCTAATACTGAGGACTGAATCCTATGTTCTGCTTTAAGGAAAACACTTCTTACACCCTGCAGGAAGAGTTGCAAAATAACCTATCCCCTCTCTACAGAGTGTAATTAGTACTCTTATGTTGCATTTTAAGGGAAAGTTCATTTGTGTCTGCAGTGACCTCAGAAGTTAATCACACCACCGAACTGTGTGGAGAACAAATATCTTGAATTTATTTGTTTCTTTCCTGAAATAAGAGCTCCAAGAGGCTCTGACATTGACAAAGTTCAAAAATGAAACAAGTCATAAGAGTTGAATCTTCTCATTACTTTGCTAAAGACTATGATTCAGGATAATGATTCAGTGCGAAACACAGTTTGTGAATCTGAGCCTTTCCTTTCTACTATTGAAGGCATAGAATGGAAGCATATTCAGCACTGAAGGTTTGAATTCCACCAGTCCTTAGAGCTCAGAACTCACATGAGCATAATTCTAAATCTGACCTGGACTCTTTGCTTTCAATATTGTCTCTTTCATATACTGTGTGTGCTCACATTTTTTTCATATTATTGTATCACCTGTAATGATATGAGAAGCCTTCTTTTGAGATGAGAGGGAGAGGGGGAGAGAGAGAAGTTGCAAGTGAGGTCCTTCTATATGGCACACTTGCTGGGTTGAAAAGGCAGTGAATAACGGTTCTTGCTCAGTAGCCCTGGTTTCAAGTCACTGTCCAACAAGATAATAAGTATAGTTCAATCTCTAAATTACACAAATTTACAGCTTTTGTTATTAGTCTTGGAACCCATCAACCCTAAGAGGAGACAAAATGGAAGGCTAAGAGGAGGCAAAATGGCAGGCTCATATTCACAAGAAGTGACCATGAATTTCAAGCATGAAGCTTGATTTCACTTCAGTTCACTTTCCCATCTCCAGGGGGGTAGGGAAGGGCCTCTACTTGCTTCTCCCTCAGCCACAATCTCAGGGGCCCCTCTCCATCACTTAGCCTCTCTGGAGACAAACAGCGTAGCAATGAAGATCCTTGAACTTGCATATTTGTTTTGAGTTTTCTGTGGAAAAAATTTCTAGAAATTGTCAGGTCAAAGGGTATGTGAATTTTATATTTTAATGATTACAGCCAAATTGCCCTCAAAAAGATCTTATGACTATATCTGAAAAAGGAAGAAAGAATAGATGATCATTTTCCAGTCTTTTTCCAACTGAACTTTCAACTCAATTCAATGAAGAAGCTTTTAAAACCAGAATGGAAGATGGCGCAGCCCTGAGATCCAGTCTGCTTTTAGTTATGCCACTAATTTCAAGCTTTTTCTTCACTAGCAAGTATTAAAACTTTGTTTTGCTTTGGTCTTAGTTGCCAAACTAACATTTTTTTCCCCTCCTAATATTGCTGGCCATAAATGAAGGTCCTGCTGTGGATAAGAAATGGATGTCCTGGCAATCGATACATCATCACTTTCAAATCATACTTATTTAAGGGACAACATACTCCTTTACAGGACTGGTTCTCAAACTTTAGTAGGCATCAGAATTATCTAGAAAGCTTGAAAACCCAGATTGCTGGGCTCTACCCTCAAGAGTTCCTGATTCAGCAGGTCTGGGATGCGGCCCAAGAATTTAAATTTCTAACAATTTCCTGGGTGATGCTGATACTGTCGGTGTGGAGACCACTTTTCCAGAATCACTTCTTTTCAGAATGTTCTTTGATTACTGGGCATAAACTTGCGATGAGAGGACCACTATCTTACTCTGGGTAGACTGCGATTTATAGGAGTTTGAATGCCAGTCACCTCAATTACTATAATAAATCTTCTTTCTGTTCCACCTCACTACCATGACATATGAGCTCTTTTAACAGTCACGTGCAAGGAGCAAACTGCAAATTCCAAGCGGATTGCTCCCCAGAGTTACCTCTTCTGCCCTAGACCTACTCTCCCCACAGAACTGGTACTTAAAATTCATATAAGACAACTACAAAATAACTGCACCTCTTTCTCCCTCTTACAAAGGAAACTCTTTGTTGATCAGATGTTACAGGTATGGATACTTAGGTTATTTAAGGCCTTCAGTTTAAGATAATCACCAGGTGCTTTTCGTCACTTACGTTACACACAGTAAAAGACAAATTTAGCTCTCAAGTGACCTGAGTTATAAAGGCAAACATGAGAAAATGAACGGCACGTGAACTTGAACCTTCACTTTGTATGCAGCGGATCTACAGAGCACTTCCAATGGAGTTTCTGTTCTAGATCTTACATCTAAGCATGAAAACAGTCAAGTGTGTAGAGGTGTAGAATTGAACAAATGTACAAGCGAAGATTTACATATTCATGACAAGGGAGTGAAAGTGAATTTTGTTGGAGAGGGGAAGGAGGGAGGTTATAGGAACTACTGTTCATAGAAGAGCTACAGCCACATTTGTCAGGATGCACTGTCAGACTAGAGGCTTTTTCACCAGTTGTGATAGACCTGGTTCATGGTGTGTTTTCAGAGTGAAGTCATTGCATTAATACTGAATTCATGTTAGAGAGGATGATTTAGTAATGAACTGGCCAAAGGGCCCGTTGGGAAGGAAAAGAAGAAAGATGAGCAGGAACAGTGATCCTGGAACAACTAGATGCTATCTCAAACTGCAGGAAGAGCAAGCCTCACTCATTCAGACTACATTAATTTGGATTTCGTGATACCTCTGAGATTTTTTCACAGACACCTCTGAAGTGGGCTTGTTAAATAAATCAGGTATACAGATTGGCAGAAAGGGCTGTTTAGGGCAGGCTCCTCCCAAGCCCTTCGGAAGAATACATCACGTTACTATTTAAAACCATGCCTCCACTTCCCACCAACATTTGTCGAATCCTTTATATGAAGAAATCTTTATTTTGTTTTTTTAAATTATGATTTTGGAGTCTCTTAAACTCATAACCACCTGTCTTATGGGTAAGCAAAATCAGATAATGTTACTGAAAAAAGAACAAAGCGGTTAGGAACAAGTCATAAATAGGTTTGAAAATTCCTTTATAAAGTATCTGGGAAGATTTCTCCAGTTATACAGACACACAAGATCTATTTTGATCAATCAGTGAACGTATCCCTTCATGGAGAAAGCGACTGGCGTGTTTTCCGTGACACTTCAGTGCGTCAAGCAAGGCTCCTCACAGTCTGGCTGTCCGTGCATGATCCTGTTCTGCCATACAAGCGCCCACCACCCTCCGGACACACAGCCTTCTCTCCACCTCTGAGCCTTTGGACATGGAGCCGAGCTGCCTCTTCCACCTGGCCTCAACCTCTATCACACTTGTCTGCTGTCAGCTCTCAGTTGTCTCCAGAATCTCCCCCTGGCACCCCTGCCCCCTGGGCAGAACGGGCGCCCCTTCCTCCGAGGGCTCTGCATCTACTGATCCACTTTGACTGCAGGCCTCGCCAATCCATCCTGCTGCTGGGCTTGTCTCTCCCCTGACCTAAAAAAGGGCCTGGCCCCCGTTCCCCTGCTCATTCAGGGAACTGCTGAGCACAAGACACACTGAGTCGGTGTTTGCTGAGTGAATGAGTAACACTGGATTTGTTTGCTACCTTTTAAAGGATTTGGAAAGATTTTAAAGCGTGTCCTACTCCAACAGTAACTTTTTAGTATTTGGAATTCATCCTTTATTCATTAGGAGGATGGCAGGGAAGATTTGCTGTAGGATCTTTTAATTCAATTTCCTGTTGCACAGCTTTTTTCAACTCATCTATTCTAATAAATCTTAGATAAAATTAGACTCCTATAGGTTAAAGAATACCACAGCAATCCCAGGGTCTTGTACATTGAGGGCATGTGGTTTTGAGTGGAGACTAGGACAGAGCGAGAGAAGTCCAGAGTGAGTGAGATCTTATGACTATATCTGAAAAAGGAGAAAAGAAGATATTCTATATATATATATAACATATATATATACACTTCATATATATATATATATGAAATTTTTAAAGGATAAAAATGATTTCACAGGATTGCTGTAAGAATGTATATAAAACATTATATAGATGGTATATAAAAACACTTTGAAAACTAACAGTACCATTAAATGTTTACTGAATAAATGAATAAAAGCTATTCATTTGGATTTAGGCAGAAGAGAAAGATCCATCGAAAGCAATCTTTCTTTCCTTCTGGGCACATTTGATCATGGTTGTTAATTTTTAGAGGTAATCTAGTCATTGTTTTCTAGAGGACTGTGGCCTGAAACAAAACAAAAAACAAAGCTTTTTGCCAAAGCTTTTTGATTCACACAGCCAGATACACTACTTTCCTCATGGGTAATAATTCACGGTAAATGCACACTAGAAAAGCTTCAGTTCTAATGGGCAGAGGAAGCACGTCTACACGGTCCTTCTCTAGTCGGCTAAAATACAAGCGTTACTGATGCCTTCCTCGCTTTCACGGAAGTGCTTGGTAAAGGTGCTTTTATAAAGCTGCAACTATTCTTGAGGTGATATGAGAGGTACCCAGGCTTTGGCAAGGAGTGGTAAATCTGGCAAGGAAGTTCAATTTCCGTAACATTGTTTCCAGCCCAGGAAATGTCTCAGGTAGCTTGGTATGGGTAAGCTGCTGCCAGTTTTTCAGGCATGGGCTTGCTTCTCTCGGATGACATCATTTGACTGAATTCTTTACTCTGCTTGCCCCACAGAAGCCTCTGCATTCACTTGGTCTCCATTTTTCTCCAAGACCTCATATGATCCTCAGGATGGCTGTGTCTCCAAAAGCCTAATATGGAAAGACCTCTAATTCATGTGATGAACCTACCTGACTATTAAAATAGCAAAAGCATTTACTAATGTACACTTCAAAACCATTATACAATAGGAAGATTTTCTGATTATAGCATCATTATTACTGAGAATAATGGGCCAGGACTGCAGCCTTAGGTTAACGTAACTCACACAGCACATAAGTACTATATTAAATTTGTTTATCCTGAGGTCTAAGAACTGAGATCACTGAAAATCAAATGTAAACTTTAAAAATGCTCTTTTTAAACTATGTAAACTTTTCTCTAACTTGAGCTTAACAGAAGAGAAACTGACCAGGTGGAACCTGTGATTTTTCTAAGCTAAACTTTCTGTTACCCTAGCTCAGGGGTTGAGCTCATTAATTCTCCTGTTTCCCAAATTACAGTATACCCAAAGGGTATTATTATGTCCTGAAATATAAATTAGCATAGAAAATTCCAAAAACTTTGCAAGGAAGTCTTTTATTTATGCTAAGTGGCCCCCTAATGGTACTGCCCTTTGAATTCCTTTCTGGCAAAGCCACAGTGGTCATGCTTAGAATCCAGAGCGAGGTCAGATGATGTTATAGATGTCCCTGGTCTTTGAATACTATGATACATACACCACCACACATTTGCTTCAACACCTCTATCATTATTTTTTGGGTAATCGCCACTTGTGATTTTTGTGAAGCTCTGACATCTAATATGGGTTTACTGATCACACTCAGGCTTATGATTTGAACTAGAATGTGGCATTTACTGATGTCTGAGGTACATCTTTCTCCTTCTCCAAGACTAGGGAATTGTATACCACAAAGCCATCAACTTCTTAAGTGTTTTAACCAAACACTCTGTGAGATCATGAGGAGAAAACAAAGAGGAAAGAGGCAGAGTTGGACAGGAATGCCTTTCGTTTCTCTCCTTACATGGCACCGGGACAGTAAAGCTGAGAAGGATACTGAAGCCCGTCTCATCTAGTCTCTAGATGACCAGGGGCAACAGGGGTTGTTTGGCAAAAGACAGCTGGCTGTGAAGAGCCTGAGTGAGAACTATCAGCACATGGGAAGACAGACTTGGGATGACAGCCATTTCCTCAACTAGTTCCGAAAATAAAAGAAGGCAGCATGAAAGCAGTAGGCCTACAAGTCACGGACACATTTCTAAACCTCACTTCGCCATTAAGGTAACACGCAGATCTCTGGGTGGTCAAGAGCACCAGGTGTATGTTACCCTTGCCAGAATATCACCCACAGGTTCAGTCAGATCCTGTGGTTTCATAATACTTTAACCTTTAATCTGACTGCCGAGAGCTAGAATGCCAAATTTTTCTGTTTCATAATTTTAGTTGAACGCCTCTTGCCAACAAAAGTGATTTTTTTTTTAAATGAAAGTTGCGGAAGGGATATGGTATTTGAAGCCAGACCTAAAGCAGTGATGAAGGATGAGCTGATTAGCTCAAAGTCAGAAGAGAATCCATAAAAGCCATTATGTAAAAGAGAGAGTTATACTCAAGTTTCAGAGCAGAGCCAACTGTCCCAGCAAACTTTGTTTCAAGATATTCAGTCTTCATATTCTTTGCTAATTCTTCTAAATGACTAATGTACTGTACTACTCTGTGAATGCTAATTATTGTGCTTACTTAAAACACAGTAAACCAATCACTGTTGTACTAGACTACGAAATCATTCATTATCAATATAATTCGGAAATATGACCTAACTGTAGATGTAAGTAGAGCATTACAGTAAAATGAACTGGAGCCACAGTAACATTGAGCAGATATTTACAAGTCCAGTTTGATAAACCTTCAGTTTCATGATCAGATTTGCATTTGGCTTACTAAGTAGACAAAATCAAAGCATAAACACAAGGTAGGCCGAGCTCTAAGCACCGATGTAGAGGTCACAGAGCCTGCCTGGGAGGTCCTGACATTACAGCGCCACAGAAGGGACAGACACACGGAGGCCAGAGTGCCTGGTACACACTGACTGCCAGTCAACGGCTGAGCTGTCTACTCAACACCACTGCTACTTTGTCTCCTCAGCTGCTGGCCAGGTGGCCAAGCTGCAGAAAGTGCCATTGTGTGGTTCCCTCGGTAACTAATCGGACTCCTCCATTGGGATTCCTTTCCCAAGTCAACCGGGCTTTAGGATTTTAAACATTTCGCATTTCCCCTTAAAAACTTTCCTCCTGAACTTGTAATCAGTGTTCTTAATTTGACTTTGCCAGATTTGCCATCTGTGCTTAGGCTTCCGGAAAATTCTGCAGTTGCCCACAGGGCACATTTTCTAGTGGTAATATCACCCTGCATCTCGGGATGCTTGGTGTGCTGAAAAGAAAAACAGAGCTGGGAGGCAGGAGATGCAAGTCCTGCTATAGATGCAAATTCGGAAAGTCAACCAATTATACACTTTACACTTTTTAATCTGTAGAGTGGAAGCAAGGACACCTGCCCTCCCTAGCTCTGCTACTGGGATGAAGCAAAAGTCCTGGTATTTTTAAATGAATGAGAACTTGGCCCTCAGAGATGGCCATGGATTTCAGAAGTCTCAACCTTGATTTGCTTGTGATGGGCCTGGATTTAGGGTTTTCTAAATCTCTCAATATAAAAGAATTCCAAGGAACTTCCTCAAGTGCACCTGCCAGATTTTAGCGTTCATTTGTCCCCTGCAGCAAGGAAGTCAACCTGAGAAAAGGTCTGGCAGCTTCGCCCACCTGGTGGTCTCACGGAGCATCTACAACCTTGTTGATGAGTTGTGGAAAAGTAGAAGAGGCACTGACATTAAGCAGTATGATTCTGTGTGTTTGCAAACTGACAACTCTTGTTGGTTGTCCACTGAGAAGGGCCACGGAATGCCTGGACTTGGACTACGGCTATCTTATCCCTAGATCATTTCTCTGCCTTTCAAAGAGATCTGCAAGTTCTTATGGGCCACTCTGTCTTGCAAATAAAAGCTTCCCCTTGGAGAGTGAGGTCCAGCTCCGTATCTACCATCCCTGGGTATCCACAGTCACTTCCCTGGATGGATCTGCGGTTGCTGATGTGGACACTATGTGCTCCAACATTCTGTGATACAGAACAATGAAGTCATATGTAAGAAAAGTATGGAGCACATGTGGATTCACTTTATTAATAAGTGCCTAAAATAGAGTTTTAAAAAAAATCCACATATCACCTTCCATATAAATGCATCCATTTATAGTTATGAAGGCAAGTAGGAAATGAGACTTTACCAAGAAAAACTACAGTTTTCCAACTCCAGTGTTGAATTGGTTCATTTGTGGTTTTACCGGGATATGCTTTACTTCGATACTCTGTTACTGGGCAGATTTTACAGACTACAGCTTTGTCAAATGATGGGATCTTTACTCCACCTTCAAATAATGAGAGTCAAATTTTCTCACTTTCCACACTCTTTTGGAGCAAAGTCATCTTCTTCCAAGGCTTTAATTAATCACTGTCCCCAGTGTGATCTCCCAGAATGTCAGATCTGGGTATCTAATTGCCTCCTGGACACCTCCACGGCGTGATATGTTCAAAACCAAACTTGCCCTTCCTTCAGAGCTGCCCCCACCCTGTCCCATCCTTTCTAAATGACAGTCCTATCCACCCACCACCTGGCAGGAGCCTGGGAGTAATCCTGGGTGCATCCTGCTCCCTTACCTTTCACCTGCCATCAGTACCAAGTATAGTCAATTCTGTCTTCTAACCATGCCCGGATCCAATTACTTCAATCACTTGCTTTACCACTAACTTAGCTCAGACCACCAATATCTATTTCCTGTGTTATTCTAACCATTGCAATTGGTTTTCCTGTTTCCCAGCTGACTACCTATAGAGTGCCCTAGTGGTGTGTTAACCACTCACCAGTGATAAAAGAGAAGAAGGCATCTCTGTTGCCCTCAAGAAAGGCATAATCTGGTAGGAATGAGGCTTGATTTAGGTAGCCATTAGAGAGTAATATGAAAAAAGAAAAGAAAGAGAAAAAAAAAGCATACCATTAAGAGTTCCCTCAGAGTCTAAAACTGTCTTTTTTTTTTTTTTTAAGTTTTTATTTATTTATTCATGAGAGATAGAGAGAGAGAGAGAGAGGCAGAGGCAGAGGGAGAAGCAGGCTCCCCGTGGAGCAGGGAGCCCGATGCGGGACTCGATCCCAGGACCCTGGGATCATGACCTGAGCTGAAGGCAGATGCTTAATCGACTGAGCCACCCAGGCATCCTTAAAACTCTGTCTTAATGTTAGAGAGATGAGATTAACTCAGTGAAATAATTAGGAATAAACTGGTGTACAAGTGTTATTTTAGGAATTGCAAGTGTCCGAGCACTTCAGCGTAGAGTGAGATTAATGTGATGATTAGGATAGGAAATTTTAACGGAAATTTCTGGATACGTGCGTAGGAGGTTTACTACAGCAGCCACTCACCAACACTAGCCACCCATTTAAGTGTAGGGCTCTGGTCCGTGTAAGTGACGGATAAAGAAAAGACAGTCCTTCTCCTCAAGACTGCAAGATTCTGAGGTCCAACACACTGCGGATGTTGAGTCAGAATTCGACCTTGGGCAGACCCTGCATGTCCATTTCTCCAGCCAAATTCAGGCTCCTCCTCTCCCAGGTGTCTGTTTTACACCTTCCTCTGTCCTCACGCTTCCCTCAAACGCTCCCCCCGTCTGGCCCTCCGCTGGTGACCACGGTTCCTATTTCACCAGCAAAACAGAAATACGTGGTAGAGAATGGCCACAAGCTCCCACTGCCGCTTCTGCCCACTCCTTCTGTCCTGGCCCGCAGACTCTGCCTCCTCCCCAGCGCAATGCAGCGCCATCTCTGTGCGCTCTGCCAAGGCCAGGGGCTCTGCCTGTGCACCGGATCCCACTGGCCTTCGGATACACAAGGTCAAGGCCTCCATCTATTGCTCTTGGCTTGCTCCCCAGTCACTTGCTGGGGTATTTACAGTGACCGATGAAGATGGCACATACTCAAACATTCAGTGTTGCAAAATAAAACGGTTTGCTGTGAGAAACAATAACATAAGTACTCCTGGACTCATTTTGTTGACTTTGAGCCATTCTTCTGCCGTATTTCTGTCTCCCCGAACTGCAACCCCCACCTGGCATTCCTTGTCTCCTCCCTGGCTTTATTTTCCCCCATAACACATTACTCCCCCAGAAGCACTGGATGTCCAATTTATTTTGGTTTGTCTCCTAACCACTGGAATATAAGCTTTACAGGGCCAGGGATTTTTGCATATTTGTCCACTGCTTTATTCCCAGAGTCTAGCCAGTACCCAGGGCACTTGCTCAAGAATATCTGAGTTAACGAGGTTCCAGCCCTGCCATTTCTGATCTGTGTGACTACAGGCAAATGATCCTCTTGAAGTCTCCCTTTCATCATTTCTAAGATGGTGGTGCTAACAGTACTTACTACATGGGATTGTGGTGGGGATCAAATGACAATGTGTGTTAAACATTTTAGGGGTGCCTGGGGGGTTCCAGTTGGTTAAGCGTCTGCCTTCGGCTCAGCTCATGATCCCAGGGTCCTGGGATCGAGCCCCCGTGGAGTCTGCTTGTCCCTCTCCCACTGCCCCTACCCTCTGCTTGTGCTTGCATGCACATGCTCTCTCTCTCTCTCTCAAATAAGTCTTTAAAAAAAAAAATCAACATTTTAGCACATTTTCTGTATGAAGTGCCCAACAAATGGCATTTATTATATGGTTATTTAGAATATAATAATTATACATTAGCATTCAAGTTTACCCTAAGTTTATTTAGTCCCTAAGAGGTACTTATTTGGGAATTTAGTGGACTGGCATCAAGAAGAAAAATAAAAGGTCTATAAATATGCTTTCCTCCTATTATTAAAGATTTCATTCAAAACCTAACCCTGACTTTAACAATAATGAACATCCAAGGAGGCAGTGCTGATGTCTACATCTAGGTTCTATGGTAAAAATTATGTTTAGTAAGAAAGTAATATCACCAACAGGCAGTTTGCTCTGACTGGCCATCCAAAATAGATCCCACAGCTGACAAGTAGGGGCCTCACTTCTGCCCTATTACCTGGGTCCTTTCTGCTTTCTTCTCTTCCCCCTCTGCTGTCACAAAGCCAGCTACTGCTGGGATCCCCTCTTTCCATAGCTCTGTAGTTCCAGGGTGGGGTCTCTGTTAGCATAAGGGGAGTATGAAAGGAAATGTACCTCTCTGTACCTTTATTTTCCCTTCAGGGTTTAAATGGAAAAAAGAGAAGGTGGGGTCCTTTTAGCCATTGTTGCTGGTATTAAAAGCCTTAAAAAAAAATCAAGCTGGAGCTCTGAGTGCATTTTCCCACAAAAACCATGTTATATATAGTGGCTGGGTTCTATGGTACTATTAATAAAGCAGAATATTTCAGCTATGATTTCTGGGCTGTCCTGGGAACCTAACCACAAAGTGGGACCTAATTTCAATGAAAAAGTATGTTCAGAGTTCCCAGCAACCAATTTACGCACCCACATTCAGAATCCAACCCATCTGAAAGGTGAGGGCTGCTAATTCTCAGTAAGGTTGACACTTGCACAAAGATACCACAAATGTCGTGAAGAGTCGAAGCAAGCTGAAGAGTACGGTGGTCGAGCGGTACTTCATTTCTATTTGGATGGCATTCCTGATCCCAGTTCTAGAATACCAGGAAATGTGTTGGGTCTAGCTCAGAGAATTCTGTGAGAACGAAGTGTGGTAAAAGAATGCAACACATCCAGCAGAGCCTGGTTAGTGAGAGCTATTTAACATAAGTTAGTTCTCTCCCCTCCCACTGGTGAAACTTCAGTGTCTTATTCTTTTTACTTGGTTTTGTGTCTCTTCCTATGAATCTATTTTTAACACTTACATAGGGGGAAAATGCAACATTCTGCCAACAGAAACCAGAAAATGGTTATTTGCTCATTTCTTCTGGCTGACACACCTTGTCTGCGAATGGCAGCTTCTCCGTCAGGAGGAAATCTTTTCCATCAAATAAGCCTTTACGCCTTCCAAAAGTCCATGCCAAACTGCAAAAATCACCATCTTAGCTTACCATAGTGGTGAAGCTTTGGCAGTTGGGCCAACGCACATTCAGTGGGAGACCGAGGACAGACGTTAACTAACCATCCCACGTTTTCAGTTTGTTTCCTTGTAGTCCTTATCCCAAATACACACGTGAGACAGGCTCGCCTAACTGGGACGGCTTATGTTCCATATCACAGTAACCCTAACGCACGTAACCAGTAAGACAGCTAAGACCTCCTGCTCAGGAAGAAGTCTGTGCCTTCAGTAGTCAATAGGGTTGGGCAGAGAGCTGTCGAGGCCACTCGTTTTTTCAGAATGTTTCTCCCTCCCTTACCCCTCAGGCCCTCCTTACTTCCATCTTCTCTCCATGCCTTTCCCGGGAGAATGGGCTACTGCTCTCTGTTCATCAAATCTCCTTGGATGAAACCTTTCTAGTCTACCACCTCCGATTCTTTATCCTTTGACAAAATCTGAGACAAAACTCTCCTGTTAAAACAAAAAAATCTCTTGAATTTGTGCAATTTCACAGGGATTTTCTAGAACCAAAAACCTGGGGCACAGAACTAGGGAGAACTGAGTGCTTCAATTTTATGTTTGTATGATCGTTGTATGAAGACTCCTATCTTCCCTACACCTTTCTTTAAAATCTGGTAGAGTTCCATTTCTTGTTCTGTCTCAAAAGAATATTATTTGGATGAGCCAGTACATTTAATGCGTTGGGAACACTTTCAAAGAGTTTAGTGCTCTTCCAACATATCTTTAATTTTTAAAGTGTATATTTAGTGTCTGTCTACCCCACTCCCCATCTCCTTAAAGAGAATTATTTTGCAAGATACTGCATAGTAGGCAACTTGAGAAGCATAGTGAACTTTGATTACCCAATGTTTACCTGGATCTTCTGAAATAAATACTGAAAAAACACAATATGTCTTGATGCAAAAATGTGTTGAAATATATACAGAAAGAAAGATAGCGTCTAATACACATTTTTACAGTACCCAATGATTGTGAAAAAACTGTGGAAAGTGGGAGTAACAATCAAACAATTGTTCAAACAAATTAATAACTTCCTCTTGAAATAATGTCTTTAGCACCTTGAGCAGTGTGGACTCCTTGATAATTTCCAGGAAATACTTTGTATTTCAGTCATACATAGTTGTTTCAAATATAGTAGAGTGTAAGAATTATTATAGTCTAGGGAAAATAGTATTTTGGGGGATAAAAAGAAGCAACTATTGTCAAAGTAGTACAAACCCTACAGCTCTTCTACAGAGATGACGATACTATAAAGTATTTGAGATCAACCACAGTGCAATGGTGGTAAGTGGCATTCAACTTTCAGTCTGTTATCTTAAAAAGTTTTAAAAGTCAACTAAACTCTAGAGCCCACAAAGACATACTGAAGCATACCAGGGCTACCCTAACTAGGACATTTATCTATCTGTTGTTTACTCAGTCAACGTCCTCACCCGGGGCAGACTGGATATGCAGTTATTACGCCATTTAAAGCAGGCGAGCTACTTTGCCATACCAGCTGTCAAAATTATGATTCATGGATTCCAGCAGTCCCCCCAAATAAAGCTATGTTATTATCAACCATCTACCCATGCTCTTCACTCAGATCATCAAGTTTTCACACAGCTGAAGAGATGGTTAGAATGCTGGCATGTTTTGTTATTTGCTGTACTTGCCTAGCTTCTTATTAATGGATGTGGTGTGGGCACTGGGCAACCCACCTCACTCCTTATTCTAAAGACAAAAAAAGAAAAGTAGCCAATAAATCTTATTTTATATAAAATAGAATAAAAATAAAGCTTAGGAATTAGTTGAAATATCTGTTGATTATATAACTCTTGCCTAATCATCATACATTTATTGTTCAAGGTACAATAAGGCAATCACCCTAAGGCATAAGGGTGCATATACTTCACACCGTCTCTTTTATCAATCAATAGAAACAAACCCCTTATCAATAATTCGCAGCCTGCCAGATCTTGAAAATAATATCCCCTTTCCTTGCGGATGTAAAAATAGCACATGCCTTTGTACTGTGAGCTCCATAAGCAAACCAAACCAAAACCCCTGGGCAATTAGCTGGACAATTTTTCCTCAGTGGCCATTGTTGATACAGTTCTGACAGGAGCCTTCATAACACAACTAAGAACGTGTCCTCAAAGGCAAAACTTGGCAGTTTCCAAAGTTGGTAAGACCGATGCTGGGCCTAGAGGATGGGGGAGGGGCGGGAGAGGGGGTGACGGGAAGCTTCGCAAATGCTGGTTAACCGAAGTGTGTTTTATTTCATGCCTCAGAAACTTGGGTCTGTCCACTTCTGCCTTTCTCATACTAGTTCTCTGTGACTGCAAATCACAATGTAGATCCAGCTAGCGCAGGGCTCTAGCGACTCCCCAGTCTGAAGAATGCACACCCATCCTGTGTTTCGCCTGCAGACCAGCAACTGGGCTAGGCTCGTCCAGGCCTGCTACTGGAGCAAGACCCAGCTCTGCTGGGTGGAAAGATGCCTGTGCACCCCCTGCAGTCCCCGACAAGTGCAATAGTCCCAAGCCTCACGCCAGACCCCAGTGGCCAAACTCTCCATTCTGGAGAACCACTTACCATTCGGGACAGAACCTCCCCGAATGTTAAATAAGGCACGCAGGGGAGAAGCCCCCAGCCCCAGGGTGGGGTCCGTTTCTTACAGGGTCCAGCCCCCAGCTCTGCGCCCCCGATTTCTGAACACACAGCATACCAGAGGGCCAGCCTGACCGTTCGCACAATCCTTTCTCGTTGGCTCCGCCGTGGCGGGTGCATGCCGCTAGGTCTGCAGCCACGTCCAGGGGCCCGCTCCCCCCCCCCTCCCTAACACAGCAGCTACCCCCCGGGGACAGGGGGGGCGAGGCCGCGGCCCCCCCCCCCCCCCCCCCCCCCCCCCCCGCCAACTCTTCACCAGCAAGCCCTGCAAGATGAGCCTAACAACTGCCTACCACGGCACCCTGGTGGGGGAAAGCCCCCAAGTGACAAGCAAACATTCTCTGAATGGCGCCAAAGTGGGGTAAATTCTCCCAAAGAAAGGAGGATGATGTTGGGGAGAGGCAAGGGCGCAGTGCCCTGGTTTGGCTCCAGATGGATGGACCCTATGGGCCCTTCCCCCCAACCCCCTGCCAGGGAATGAAGTCATCCCCTCATCCCTTAAATCTCTGCCAGCCTCGTTTTTTTCTGCCCTTCCACAACAGGTTTGATCCCCGTGTGAGCGGGGCCACGCATAAGTGAGGGATGGGGTCAGAAAAGTTTGCAAGAGAGGGAGGGATCATCCATGGCAGCAAAGCATCCCCAGTCCCGACCCTGTTAAGATGAAACAAAATTCCCATCTGGAACTGTTTTCAGCGGTTCCTGCTCTGATCTGGCAAAGGGGAGGGAGGGGGCTCTGCGAGAGGACCCTCCACCGGTAGAAACTCTGCATTTAGTTGTTCGGCCTCCCCGCTCCGCACCCCCTCATCCTCTTCTAATGCCCTCCCACCCCCAGCTCGCCTCCCACCCCACACCCTTCGCTCCCTTTAATTCATACATTTCTACCAGCCTAGGGGCCGACCCCCCCGCGCCTACCTCGGGTCTCAAGGCCGCGCCCCCGCTGCTCTCTAACTCCCAGTCCTGTGGACTCAGTGGGCTGTGGCCACAGGCAGGTACCGCCGCTATATACCCAGCCGCGCCGCTCCGCTCCGTGACTCAGGGAGTCTCTGAAACGCTTCTGTCCGCGGTGCTTCAAAATAAGAGTCCTCAAAGGAGGCGTGGTGCGAGCCGCAGCGAGCGGCCCCCAGGTTAGCCAAGGCTTCCCGCCCCCTCCTTCGTGCGGCGCTCCGCCCTTTGCATCTTTCCGCTGCCCCTTCGTGGGGCAGCAAGTGATGAGGCGGGCTTTCTCGAACTTTTAGAAAGAACTGGTAGTGGGAAAGAATTTAACTTTTTATTTCTAGGCCTGTGGAGATGTTGGCTGCAGGGCAGCATGATCTCCCCCGTTTTTGACTGTGTTTTTCCTTTATAGACTAAAAAGAAACGTTCAATGACTCTGACTCCAGGGCAACATTCTTGGGGCCTGGAATGGAAGCCGGCGGCGGAATGGTAGCAGCCCTGAAGGCCTGAAACTGCGGAGCTGAGGCTTGGGTGGGGGAGGGTCCAGTTCCTGCGGGCTACTCACATTTAACTGGGGTGCTCCGGATTTGCAGGTACATGCAGAATGCGCAGCATTTAAATAAGGAAGTGCAGCAAACCCTGCGGTACACTCCTTTTTTAAAGTAAGAGGATAATTTCTAGATTTCCATTAATTAGCTTACTCTGTTATGCCTATCAATGCATAACTAAATTTAGGAGCCCTTAGGGTAAGAAGTGTAACTCGTTCTGATGTAGCAACATTTTAGGAACGTGGTCCCTATCTTGTCTTTTTCTTTGGTCATAAACTACAAGAGGCTCTGAGTCACTTGTTTTAACCTACTACCTGGGGATGTCTGTAGAGTGTTTTAGAGTAGGAAATGGACGTTTTGATTCCTGAATTAATTTCCTATGTAAAATTTGTGATTTATTGTGGGCCTAACCCTAAAGCCAGACCAGCAATTTTTCCTTGCACCAGCTCAGCTAAGGACACCTTCACTCTGCATAATCCTTGAGTCCATAATCCTGTGGTTAGGTTAGCACACTACCACGGTTATTTCTGTCCTGTTACTACTGGAGTGTATGCTCCTTGACCACTGAGACCAAATTTCTTTTACACACAATAAACTGTCAATAAAATCAATGAATGAATGTTACCTAACATTTACAGAACATCTGTTGTGCCAGGGCCCTTTCAAGTAAATGCCAGTAATGCCAACTAGATGTGAATAGCCAGTGGACATGTTTAAATTATTTAGCAATTTTATCCCTACCTTAATTAATACTGAACAATAGCGTTTCTAGGTTCACAGCCCTGAACCAGATACTCTCTCTCTGAAATATCTTTATTTGTAAATGTAAAATGATGTCTATAAAATATTCAAATAAACCCAAAGTGGATGTTTCCCTGTAACTTTACCAGAGATAAACATTGTTAACAGCCTACAGTCTTCCCTTCCAGACTTTCGTGTGTGTATTTAAACACATAATAAAACAGAGATTAGATCATCATTTACAATGATTCTCTAACCCACTTTTTTTTTAAACCTGTAATAGACTGTAGTCATCTTTCTAGGCATAACACAAGAGGACAAGCAGGTAAAAAACTCAGTATTTCACTGTTAAACTTTGCCTTTGACTTTTTAGTTTGCTCATCCCCATGTCAAATGGCCATTAGGGCAGCAGCAATGACATCACTTGGCGTATCACAGGATTTTCTTGCAGGCTGCAGTGTGAAGTGAAGAAAGAATTCTAAAATGAGAGTTAGAATTTAGGAATCTGTGTCCTTAACTGTGGAACTCTAGGGTTTTCTTATTTCCACAATAATGGGATTACTTTGATGAATTTTAATGTTTCGGCTCTTAAATTTTGTAATTTTATGATTTCGGAGTCCATTCTCAACATGAACACAGAAGGAATAAATTAGATAAGCATGGGTTCCTAACAACGTACATGTTTACTCACCGTGGGAGGGTTCGTAGGGTGGAACAGATGGGTTGATTATCTGCAAGAAAACATCCAATTCCTTCACTCTCAAGAGGCAGCAAAAGAAGGATGACCCCTTAGGATCTGCCATCTCTGCCTTATTCTGTCTATAGAAGCCCAGAAAGCAGCATTTGTGTGGATCAGTTTTCCTTTCTCCGAGCGCAAATCCAGGAGGATTTAAGGAACTGGTACAAAACACTGAATATGCCAATGCTTTCAACTTTTAAACTTTTTATGCATGAAGTGTGGGAGGCGTGGATACATCTTAGCTATCACTTTGGCAAGTTCCAGAATTGTGAAAACTATTATCAGTAGAAGCACTGATAGGAATTTCTGCCAAGCCTGAAAAGAACACTTCATCCTCTCATACTCACTGAGGATTCTGATCAACAACCTCCTCTTTAGATTTTTTTTCCTTCATTCTCCCTTAGCTGAAACTTAAAAGAGTTCTATGGTTTTAAGGGAAGATGAAAGGGGTAGAGAACAAACATGCAATCGACTTTTACTTGACCAGGGGCTGCACTTTTGGGATTCCCTCTGGCCTCCCTGGGAGTGTTTGGCATTTAGGACTTAAAGTGTTTTGTTTTAGGACTCTTGACTCTAGCTTCACTTCTGGCACACTTTGGCTCACAGACCTATGGCTTCCGACATACAAATTTAATTGGAGATGAAATAGCTTGCTCAAGGGTCTGGTTGTTTGGGAAGACAGGTGGAATGGGTGAAGGTAATCCTTAAAGCCATTCCTTTACATGTTTTGCATCTTCTCTCAAGTGAAAAAGGTGAGACATAGGTGGTTAAAAACTAAAAAGAACAAAAGACAACTAAAAACAAATGGTGTTCACTGAGCAAACAAGATCTTGGCAGTGCAGCCAAATCATAGATTATATAGAGATCTACAGATATAACTGCTGACAGGTACTACACAGCACTTATCTCAGATGTGCTCAGCAGAGGGAACAATACTTTATAAATGGATAGTATTAGCAAAGCAATAACCTCGCACCAAATGTCCATTCAAAACACTACCACCACAGCTCTACATGGTTCAGTCATGCTTGTCTAACCTATAAATTAAGGCCAAATTCTGTATTCTCGTTCCTTTCATTTACATGTAGCAATAAAAGAATGTTAGTAAATCTTCAGGCATTTTGCTTAAAATAGTATTTTAATGAAAATTACCAAAAACTTGAGATTTTCTTAACTCTTGGCTTTGGGGTTGGCACATTTTCTATAAGGTGGCTTTTGTTACACATTCTCCCGGAGTGATCAATAGTGTGTACAATATGTTCTGATATCAATTCAGTATAAGGGAATATGGGAATAAGGGAATGAATATTCCATTCATTTCCGGTGCTTTGATACGATTTAAAAAAATTTGTTGATGTAGCTCTTGCTATATTTTTAAAAGGTAAAAATCTTGGCTGAATGGACCATTTCTTTCTTATAGATACTACTTTTGCAAGGGTTCCCAACTCCATTCAGCCAGCTCTAAGAACGAGACTAGGAAAATAGTACAGCAATTACAGATTTTATCTGATATTGGTTCCAATTAATATTATTGGGAAAATGTTTCTGGGAGAATGCTTAAGATCAACTTTTTATTCTATTCATTTTAAAAATGAGCCCTTTAAAAAAATCTTGGACCACTTTGAATGTGGACCCTTTCTAATTAATTGCAGCATTTTCTAGGACACACATTTGTTTCCATATTAACTACCAAATTATTTTAACAAAATAAGAAATTTTTAAAAATGAAAATGTGTGTCTTCTCAAGAGGCTAAACACTGTGCATTATGTGATCATGAATACAGACTATTAGGGGAGGAGGTACAGGGCAAACCTCCAAGGACAATTCATAGTTTCAACATAAAAACAAATTAATGTATTCCACTGGCCAAGATAACTTTCTGGCTCTTTGGTTTGTACATAACTTTTTTTTTTTTTAAGATTTTATTTATTTATTTATTTGAGAGAGAGAATGAGAGAGAGAGCACATGAGGGGGGAGGGTCAGAGGGAGAAGCAAGCTCCTTGCTGAGCAGGGAGCCCGATGTGGGACTCGATCCTGGGACTCCAGGATCATGACCTGAGCCGAAGGCAGTCGCTTAACCGACTGAGCCACCCAGGCGCCCTTTGTACATAACTTTTTATTAAGAGCAGGGAGAAAGGCTAAGGAGGAAAGAAATGGACTGCTTGTGCTTGTGTTAAATGTGACTAGAACCCAATGGACATAAAATAGTACATGAGAGGGAACATGACACCCAGAGGGTCTGCGGTTGTGGAACGTAGAAAAAGATCACGAACTTGCAAACAACAGAACAGACGGCGTTCGTGAGAGCAGAGTAAGCCCTGAGCCTCCGTGCCGCTCCAGCGGAATCACGGAGTCGGAGCCATCAGGGGCCTTCCGAGATCAGCTAGCAGCCGGGTATCCTGAAAAGGGAGGCTTTAGAGCCACACAGACTGGGGTCAATCAAAGGCTGTCGCCATGATCTTAAACTCCTAGAGCTTCTGTTTTCTCATCTGTAAAATGGAGGTCAAGGAATTTAGCTGGGATTACCGCGGAGCCGATGAAGGGAGAGGCTGCCTGCGCAGTGCCTCACGTGGTGTTGGATATGGAGAAGGCGGAGGCTGGTTTTCTTCCCCTTTTAACGTGTGCATTTATAACCTTATAGTATCTCAGGAATGTGTTTTACACAATACAGTATTTAGTTAGGAACAGAGTAAAAAACAGTAATCTGTACTTTACTTTGTGCTGACACTATGTCCATTACTTCACATGCATTCTCCTAGTTTATCTTCCTCGACGACCCATGGGGAAGTATGGTTGTTACTGCCCTGCCCCCCTTCATGGAGGAGGAAGATGGGCACAGAGAGGTTAGGCAACTTATCCGAGGACACAGAGAGGGCAAGTGGAGGAACAATGACATACATTGTTAACTCCAGGACCCAAAGTCCAGAGACTATAAATTTGGACTGAAAAGGATATATTTATGCTAAGTCTATTAACAGTCTCAGGACACTAAGATATCCATCAATAAATCAGTAATTTATTATTGCAAGTTTTATTCTACACAGTGTCTGTTTGACCTGAAATAGTTAAGGCAGTTTCTGAACATGTCCTGCTTCATCCACAGAAGAATCTGACTCATTATTGAGTATCCTTTTCCAAATCAAATGAGTTATGCTGGCTCTGATGGAATCATCCACAGATTCCACGTGGATTACTGAAAAGGCATAGTTAAAAGGAGGAATTTGCCTTTTATGCAATTCTCCTGAGTAAATGGGGAAATACTGTTATCAGTTGACTGGTTAGTTTAACTTCATCCTGCCTAAGAAAAACCTTCAGCTGTGTCTTACAAATATAGTGACTGATAATAGATAAATATGACACCATCAGTTTAGGATTACACATTTTCAATATTTTAGATTAATCGCAATGGCAATTCATGAGGTTATGGGTGAGGTGACAGAACTTTGTCCGTGGATTCTCTTAATACTATTGCCTCTGATGACACCAGAATAAGGAATCCTGTGTTGCACTTCATATAGACGGCTCTGGACGCTTCCAAAACACACAGACCAGCCATTATTCCATTGTCACGCCCAGAAATACAGGAAGTGAAACTACCTCACCTCGGTACTGGAGCTGCCATGGGTTTGCAGTGCCTTTCTCAGAATGAGGATTTAAATGCACAGGAAACGGTGGACTCCAACAGGATGGATACAGAGAGGAGACCGCATTTACAAGGAGGAGGGATTTCAGCCTATTTTCCCTAACTCTGAAATCTTCCCTCTACCAAATCCTTTACATCCTGAACTTAAGCATCCATTCCCTTGAAGTAATAAACTAATCCTCTGGTTCAAATTAATAGGATTACGTTCTCTAAATTACTTAATTTCTCTCATTAGGGAAATACACAGGGATTTGCTTGGGTGCAGTGATGAAAAGTTTGCTAGCAGAGATATCCACCTACTAAGAGAATTGTGGAGATTATTTCATAGTGTATGTCTTTGACACAGTCAAATGTGCTAACCGAGACTCTAGTATGGAAAGGGAATGAGACAATATTCTAATTAAATTTTCTTTTAAAACAGAAACTTAATAGATGCATTTCACAATGGAAAATTCCCTGAATGTAGATCCTAAAACTCGTAAGAGGAAATATTTGGTAACAGTAATTAAAAGAATTAATTTATCTGACATACAGCTTATATGATTGACAGTTAAAACAACTGACTTAGCAATATTGGTACTGCCTGTGATGGGCCCATTAAATAAGTTATACTATGTCACCCCTGACACAATGAAGCACTAGATTTCAAGAGATAAAAATCAAGATTTTTATGCATGAGTTCATTAGACGTGAATAAGAGTCCTATTGTCCCAAAGAACTGAGATCATTATTCTTATATCAGCATATCATATTTGTCTATTTGTTTTTAGTAACCTAAGACAAAGTTAAATGATTCGGAGGCAATTTGGCCACTTGATTGGGATGAAAATCAAGGGCCTTTTCGAATTAAACTTTGGTTCAATCTGCTATATTCAGAAAAGCCAGTGGCCTATAAATGTTTTCAAATGGCCACGTCTTTTATTATATGTAACGAATTTTAATGAAAAATGGCACATGAATAAAGTTCAAAGAGAAAAAACTGAACTGAGGGAAATCGGAGCTTTGAGCCCCAGTTTAAAAAGTGTAATTTCTGTGCAAAGCGGACAAAGTTAAGATTCAGAAAGTAAAGTTTTTAATTCAAGAAAGACAGTAATCGTAAAGACTAAATTCAGTCTTACTCGCTGAAAACCAAACCCTCTGCAAATCGTTATCTCAATTTTTAAAAAGCTTCATTAGAGATTAATTTATTAGCAACAGGTATATACACGTTTTAGCGCCACAGTTGCATTTAGTTCATTAGTTTATAGGTGGTAACATTATTCAGTCTTCACTTGTGGGTGGCACAAGGAGAAGCCTGACATAACTTTGGTGTCATTGTTCCCTTGTTTGTTTGTATGACACTTAACGAAAGCTTCTGTCCTGGCAATGGATAAACTGGTCTGACAAAAATTATCCTCTCAAGTTGACTCCATTTTGGAGAACAAAGGCACAGTCTTTTGGCATCACAGAGGAATTAATTTTGGATTCAGTTACCTGCCCCAGAGTCAACACAATATGGCCAAAAGACCCTGCATGAACAGCCCTAGCATGCTGGGGGCGGGGGCGGGAAGGGCCCGCACCCCACCAGCTATTCGAGGCCACGTGGTGTTACTTAAGGAGAAGGGGATTGCTGATCCTTGAACCACCTGTTGCTCAGAGAGAAGCATCAAGAAAAAGAGAGGAAGTTAAAAGGGATTAGCAATGTTCTTTATTACAATGAGGGTAAAAATAGATGAGGCCATTTGTGATTTATGCAGTGCCTGTGTCCATAATCCTTGGAGGGGCCAATTTGTCACTAGGCACTGTAGGTACAATGGCTAGTGCCCACAATACTTTGGGCAGCCCAGAAAAAAACTTTTTATTTGAAACATTTTTATACTCAGAAGGAAAAAGTGAATAAATATTATAATGATGACTGTATAATAATGAATCTAACCGGGATTATATGCATCTCTATACCAATGCAGTTATAAAATATAATTCTAACTTTTTTTTTTAATGGAGAAAGGGACACACAAAGGCAAAAATGCCTAGGGCCCATGAAGGTCATAATGTAGCTCTAATCTTAGGTAGCTGATGTTTGTCTGAACCCTTGACACTTTGCTTTCATGAGCCATAAAGACAAACTCTACCACTTAGTCTCTATTCACGGTGTCTTCTGTGCGAACCTACATCAGTAGGTGTCACCAGGTTTTAAAAGAACACAGTCTCACATTCTCAAGCTCTTTATAATCTAAGCGAGGAGACAAAATCAGCTGTTAACAACAGGTGCTTTGCAGTTGTTCACTCACTTGGACATTTCTTTTACGAGTTAATTACTCATAACTCCCCTGTGAACAAACTGCACATCTGGGAAAATAAAACTGCCCACTGAACGTGAATTACTGGAGCGTAGGTGAAGCACAATAGTTAATTCATTTGGATACCCTTAAAAGGCTTAACAAAAATCCCTCAAGCGCTTAGAAGTTGGACTTGTGTCTGAAGAATAAGTTAGCATCAGGTTGATCATGATGCTAACTCAGGATCACGCAGGACGTGATTCCAAGCTAGCAAGTAGCTCCTAATACTTCCCTGGGTTACCCACGCCCCCATTTATACAGCCCCTTTGCCCAGAGCTTCTGTTGATCTGGTGTCACTCAGCTATCCTCTGCAAAATGTTCTACCTTTCACTTCTTAAGTTCCTAAGGAGTTCTTTTACAATTTCAACTTGTTCATGGTAAGAAAAGAGTTCTTTTGCTACCAAAAAAGCTCCGCTATTTGGTAAAACAATGGCTAAACTCAGTTCGTTGTTATTATGTATCTACTCAGACTTACTTTTTGAAAACGGATTTTTTTTTTCCCAGCTTCGCTGACCTATGATTGATAAACAAATAATTCTATATATTTAAGGTATACAACACGGTGATTTTAAAAAAAATTCAAATTTGAGTTGTATAGTTGACACAATGTTACATTAGTTTCAGATGTACAACATAGAGATTCAACTTCTCTATATGTTATGCTATGCTCACCCCAAGTGTAGCTCCCATGTGTCATCATACAGTGCTATTACAATACCACTGATTGTATTCCCTATGCTGTGCCTTTTATTCCTGTGACTTATTCATTCCATAACGGGAAGCCTGTATTCCCACTCCCCTTCACCCATTTTGCCCATCCCCCACCCCTTCCCCTCTGGCAACCATCAGTTTGTTCTCTGTATTTATAAGCCTATTTCTGGTTTTATTTGTTTTGTTTTTTTAGATTCCACATATAAGCGAAATCATATGGTATTTTTCTTTGTCTGACTTAGTTCACTTAGCATAATACCCTCTAGGTCCATCCATGTTGTCACAAATGGCACAACCTCGTCTTTTTTTAACAGCACCATAATATTCCATCGTGTGTGTGTGTCCACATTCATCCTCCCTATCCAGTCCTTATCCATTTGTCTATTGATGGACACTTGGGTTTGCTTCCTTATCTTGGCTATTATAAACAATACTGTAATAAACATAGGGGTACATATATCTTTTTGAATTAGTGTTTTTGTTTTCTCTGGGTAAATACTCAGTAGTGGAATTATTGGATCATATGGTATTTCTATTTTTACTTTTTGAGGAACGTCGCACTGTTTTCCACAGTGGCTGCACCAATTTACATTTCTACCACCAGTGCATGAGGGATCCTTTTTCTCCACATCCTCAACACTTGTTATTTCTTGCCTTTTTATTTTGGCCATTCTGACAGGTGTAGGTGATATCTCACTGTGGTTTTGATTTGCATTTCTCTGATGTTTAGTGATGTTGAGCATCTTCTCATGTGTCTGTGGGCCCTCTGTATGTCGTCCCTGGAAAAATATCTAGTCAGGTCTTCTACCTATTTTTCAATTGGATTGTTTTTTTGGTGCTGAGTTGTATTCACTCTTTATATATTTTGGGTATTAGCCCCTTATTGGATTACAATATAGTGTTTTGACAGAAGTATACCTTGTGTAATGATTACCACACTCAAACTAATGAACATCACCTCACACAGGTACTATTTGTATGTATGTGTGTGTGGCGGGGGGGAGGAGGTAAGACCACTTAAGATCTATCATTTTAACAAATTTCAAGTATACCAGACTTTCAATAGAATAAATTATCTCATCAGGTCCTAACTCCTCGGAAATGAGGCATTTGGGCAAAAGTCCCTTAGTCTCATGGTCTCTTCATCTGTTCACTGAAGAGGCTGAACTGCATGATCACTAATGTTCTCTTCAGCTAGACGGTTCTAAGATCAGACCTAAGGCCAACCCACCCGACCTGGGGGTGTAGGACTTTGGTGGCAACTCTTCAAATGGGTATTGGGGTATCACACAGAGCAGTGGTTTTCAATGATAATCCATTGAAAAGTGAGAAAAATACTAAAACCTTTTCTTTAAACTTTTCTTTGTGTATATTTTATAATATGTCATAATACATGTATATATTTCATGTTTGTATATATGAAATATACATATACATACATATTTGTGTATATATACAACATATACACTCACACACATACATGCATACAAAATATCTTTCTAACAAGGATAAATGACCAAAAAACTTTGTATGTCATGGTTTTAAGCTAAGTTAGAAAGGGGTCGAGAACAAATTAGGTAATCAACTCAATTCACCAGATGATGTCTGGCTGAGGGTCTGCTTTAGGATTTCCATCTCCAGCTTTACCTTTAGCACTGTATGTTTCTAGATATATGGCTTCAAACACGCAAATTTAATTTAAGATGAAGCTTTCTGGTCCATTTTACACTAATTTGGGGAGGGGTATAGAATGAGTCAAAGTAACTCCTTTGAATTATTCCTTCTATAACAGATTCAATGAAATACTCCAGACAGTTGAAGACTTGAGAAAGCCACAGCAGAGGGCTGGAGCTCCCCCCACGTGGATCCCCACTCCCATCCTGTAAGTTACAGAATAGATTATTCTGGGTGTAGCTTTATGTCTGCTATTCTTGGAGTCTGGATGTTGTACACAAGCAGAGCATTTGACCTGCCCAATCTTTCTTCCCATTGATGTGGCAGGACCCATAACCCAAGAAAAGGAAGAGACATTCAGTTCTGTTTAACAATTTAAATTGAGATCCTCACTTAATATATAAGAACAGTATCATTAGATTCCTTCATTGATTTCAAATATTTCAAATTTTATATGTCTACTTCCAAAGTTTTATTCATGCAGGTAATTTCTGGAGCTCTGTAACTATCATATTCAAACTGACAAATTGCCACTTCAATACCTGGCTTCTGGAAGCCCAGAGTTTTATTTTCTGAATTAAAGTGGAAGTTCCTTCACCTTTGGATATTTTTTTTAAAAATATTTTATTTCTTTATTTGAGAGAGAGAGCATGCAAGCATGAGCGGGGTGGAGGGGGGCGGGTAGGCAGAGGGAGAAGCAGACTCCCCAGTGAGCAGGGAGCCGGATGCGGGGCTCAATCCCAGGACCAGGAGATCATGACCTGAGCCGAAGGCAGAAGCTTAACCAACTGAGCCTTTGGATATTTTGAAGATAACTGTAACCTGCTTGTGGGTCTTTAAGTGTATCCTCAAAAACTTTCACTGAAGTCATACGATTTCATATTTAAGAGCTCATGCTTTGGGTCTGAATCCCAACTTTGTCACCTGCTAGGTGGATGTTTTTGGATAACTTATTCAATCTCTCTGTGCCTCAGTTTCCTCCTCTGTAAAATGGAAATAATGCTACACACCTCATGGAGTTGCTGTGAGGGTTCACCGAGCTGTTGTAAATTATGTGGCCCAGTGCATGTGGTATTGTTGCCAACAGTTTAGCAATTTCTATTGTCATTACTGAGCAACATGGCCACATGGAGCCATCAAGGAGTTTATATTCCAAATAAGTAACCAGATGAAGCAAACTGTTAAGGTACCACCTTGACTAAGTCAGGAATATAGATTAAAGCTCTTTTAAACTCTTAGTCTATCAAAACAAGACTGATGGAAGTGCCACTTAAGTTCACCACAGGAAAAGAACAAGAAGGGAAGGGCAATAGAGACTTGACAGAAAAACAGCCATTAGGGACTTAAATACTATATTCCACAAACGAGTTGGCTCCATCATAACTCACTTAGATCTTGCACAATTCACTTCAAGTCCTGTATTTTCAATTTTCAAATCTGCACTATAGGGAGTTGGATGAGATTACAGCTAACATCTATAATTATTATACAGTTATTATAAATCATCACAGGAAATTCTACAAAGACAGATTTCTTTGCTTCTCTGCTTTTTGACACCTGGGTATATAAATAATTTGTGCATTGTTCTAAGTCTCAATTAACTTTTTCCTGTAAATAATTCAAATGAGCTGCTTTATGTAAAGTACTTCCTAGACACTTGGAAGTCTTTATAATTATTTTCAGTAGCAGAGGGATCAAAAGTGAAGCACTGAAAGATGAAACGAACTGCTCTGAGGGCAGAGATGAGAATTCTGAGCTCTCAATGCCAACGTTTGCTACCAGGTGCCATTGAGCGCTTTGAAAAGGAGATCCCTGTGTGGGTGGATCCAGTATCTTTTCCTCTTTCAAATGGAGCCCTGCTGGTGACACTTCTGAATCCTGGACTAACTCTGCCAGCTTCTGGTTACTTCATATTAATCAGAGCTATTCTGGAGAGATCGGGGAGAAATGGCCCAGCAGCCTCTGCAGTTATATTGTATCTGCTTCTCTCTCAGAGAAATACAGCTGGCTTTGCTATGTTGCAAATAACTGACATACCAAGTCAGTAAATAAAGCAGTTCCCTAAATCACCAACTTTGGTACAGTATCATTATGCAAACTGAACTCCGTGATTTACATTTGCTACATAGATAAACTCTGAAGGCTCAGTTCTTTTTCACCCTGGAAGCTGCCTCTTAGTTTTTTTTCTCATTTTTTTTAAAAAAGTGTTTATTATGGAAACATACAACTAACAAAAGCAACAGAAAATGTATCCATAATCATAATCACCAGCACTATTATTTTTTCCACAGTCTTTTCCAGTCTTCAAAGCATAGCTACACAAGGAGTGTACAATTTTATAAGCTAAATTTTCAGCATCACTATACTATCATTAATGTTTTTGTTTTCACAGCCTTATCATTACTAGTTTTAGAGGCTGCATAATATTTCATTAATTAAGACAAGAGGACCAACATTCTGTGTTCTTTGGCTCTTAAGTTTCTTTCTTTTGACATTGTAAAAAGAAATGCTACAGTGGGGTGCCTGGGTGGCTCAGCTGAGTGTCCAACTCTTGGTTTCAGCTCAGGTCACGATCTCAGGGTTGTGAGATCCAGCCCCACGTGGGGCTCCGTGTTCAGAGAGGATCTGCTTGAGATTCTCTCCCTCTCCCTATCCCTCCGGCTCCTCCCTACCGTGCTCTCTCTGTCTAAAATAAGTAAGTAAATAAACCTTTTTAAAAATGCCATAGTGAACATTTTCAGGCTTATACATTTTTCCTCTTTGAATTATTTCCTCAGGGCAAATGCTGAGAAGTATAACTTTGGGGTCAAATGTTGTTTGTATAACTCTTGACGTTTATTGCTAAATTGCCTTTTTTTTTTTTTTTAAGAATTCAATTCTTTGTTAGTGATGATAAACATTTTCTTGGGATGATGACATCTTCCTGAAGAGGGTGATAATAACGGTGGCTTATTAAATAGGGTTTATATCTAAATTTAAAAGGAGTGGCTATTTTTGGAAACAGGTTGTACTGCATTCTAAGATCACCTTGATACAGTGGTCAGTCTGTGTGCTGTGGTGTTCCCCATTTCTGCCCTCTGGTCAGCTATCAAATTCCTCTATTTCCTCTTAAGCAGTGTTCTGATACTTTCTTATTTATTTATTTATTTATTTATTTATTTTTTATTTATTTGAGACAGAGCGAATGAGAGACAGAGAGCATGAGAGGGAGGAGGAGGGTCAGAGGGAGAAGCAGACTCCCTGCCGAGCAGGGAGCCCGATGCGGGACTCGATCCCGGGACTCCAGGATCATGACCTGAGCCAAAGGCAGTCGCTTAACCAACTGAGCCACCCAGGCACCCAGTGTTCTGATACTTTCTGATTCAACTGAGGGCTGGCCAATTGTATATCTGGGGATCAGAAGGGTAGGTTCATGCACTAGTCTCCTTTCTTAAAGTTGCGAACAATTAGAAGTTAGTGAAGTTTTAAACAAATTCCGATACAAGATTAATGCCCTCTATTTCTGGCTAGGAACATAAATAAATAGATTTCTTGGTTAAGAGAAACAATTTCTCTCTGTTGGTTCTGTGGCACACAAAGGTGTTTCTAACTATGTTTAGGAATGTCTGAAATAATTCTTCCACATCTCAGTTCTTCTCCACCCATGCTACAAAAGTGTCAAAATAAAATCAATGTCAGTTCATATTATTGGTAACAAACATTATTTGCCACTCTGGAAAGTCTGGGAGATGAAACAGAAGATTCAAAGAGGCACTGCCAGTTTCTCTGCATAATTGCCTCCTCTGACATCTTCAGTAACTGTCAACATATTTAATTAGACAATATGTCTACTGGCTATTTAACTAACTTGTTAAGAGGTAAGCTTCTTCTCAATGGATACAATTGTAACTCAGTGTTCAGGGCATGTCTGAAACTGGGATTCAAGGTATTTTTGTGGCTTCTTGGAAACTTTCATCATCTCTGGCTAAAAGTTTCATCAATTATACATAAAAAGAATACTACAGTGCTTCTAATGTACAACTTGCATTTCCCCCCCACGTTTAACAAGAAAATGCTTATTATTTCAGCTGCTCAAAGAGTTTCTAAACATCTCTTCAGACACATGTCTACAAAAAGCCACCAGAAGGGGAAAGATACACTTTGTGTTTCTCTCCCTGCTTAAAGAGGAGATACTATTTTCCCCTCTCTCCCTGCTTAAAGAGGAGATACTATTTTCCCACTATATCTTGTGTAAGTGAAACAAAAATCCTTTGACATTTTTCTTTGCTTATTTTTACTCTCCCAGATTGCCTTGAGTCTCTGACACACTTCTATTCTGAAATCCTTCAGCGCTGACTTCCTTATTTGGTTGCTGGAACTGCTCTTTGTCTTGTTCAAACATTCTGCTAAGCTTGCAGCCTCCCTTCACCCCCGCCCCTTGCCCACTGCTCCCCCTTTCCTACACACACACACATACACACACATACACACACACGGCTGGCCTCAGCAGGTCACTGTGACTCAGCCTTCTCTGTTGTTCACTCGCCAATCACCCATCAGTTATGCCCATTTAAGGAGTACCTTTTGGAAATCATAAGAGACCAGAGAGCTCTCAGCTGTTTGGAAAGGCTGCTGCTCTGTTGCATATACTCGAAGTCACCGCAAAGCATGTATTTCACACAACTGCCCTCCTCATATGGCAGGGTATGTATTTAAAAAGAAACAAACCCCCCCAAAAACTCCAGGCTGCCTAATTTGTGATTATTTTATTCCTCTGCATTCTGGCTTTTAAGTTTGGCTGTTAGAGTGGTTCTGTTTTGTTTTCAACTTTCTCGAATCTCTATATAGTATATGCCAAATACTCCAATCTAATATTTTAAGAAATATAGGACATAGGCCCAAGTGGAGCTCTGGGTTCCTAAGTGAAGCACACACCCCTTTTCAGCAACTGTTAATTCACTTTGCTCTCTGGAGTTGAAAACAGCCAGGCATTTGGAGCGTGGAAGGATATTTTCTGGTTTCTCTGCTCAGATGTGTGTGGGGGAAAGTAGAGCTCTCTGCATTCCCTATTTAAGAAAGAAGTTGCAATGGCCCCATCCAATAAAACAGAGCAGTGTTTCCTTACATATAAACAATCGAGAAATTCCTTGGGCAAGCACATAGCCTTTTGGTTCATGGAACAAAGCGGATGGTGGTATTTATTATGTCAAATAAACACATCATCCACACTCCAAAGGGAAACCTGAAACAATAAGCTGAACAAAGCAGTTTTCAAGGTTTTAATCCCTTTGCAATTAGCTCTTGTCTAACTTGACTGAGAAATTAAGAATGAGCTATTTTTCCAGAAGTACCCTTAAGTGATTCAATAGCCAGTTTGTTCCCAACACTTGCCCTAAAAAAGAATTGGAGCTTGTTTCCAAAGGTAAGTCATATAAACATACAGGATATCCTATCGCTGAATATTATTTCTCATTTAGCCACTGAAAATAGTATTTTCCCTCGTCCATTGTGCTAATTACTGAAGCCCTGTTATTTATCAGGCATTGGACGAGATGCTGCAACCAGCCTTTATAGTCACCACTGATCATTACAAGGAACAGATCACATTCTATAGAAAGCACATTTTCTCCCTGCCTTGTTGCCATTCCGTCAATTTTGCTTATTTGTGTTCACCATGGTGACCAATGTGGAAATAACATTCAGCTTACCAAATTCCCAAAGTGTATTACCCTCCTATTTAGAACAGTTTCAGACTGACTTGGATGAATTCCTGTTGATAGAAGTCCTAAATCCTTCTTGGATATAAGCAGGGTGTAAGTTATAAACCTGCTTTCAGTCATTCCCACTGGTTGTAACCTTAAGGAAGCTGGATGTGCCTGACAACACGGCTTGTGAATTCAGACTGGCTCAGGTTTGACAGCACATGGAAGCCGTGACATTCTGCACACTCTTCTATTTAATAGGAACACCTGGCGATTGTGCAAAAAGGAAAATGCCTCTGCATGCCTGCCATACTGAAGCACGGTCAATGGCACACGTCCGTGGAAAAGAAATCTATGAAAGTCTGTTTCTGAGTTTTTAAAATGATTGTTTACATTTGCACATTCATCTTGCTGTCATTAAGAAGAAAAGTGGTAGCAGTCCCTAAAACTTCAAAAAATGCGTTGTTTTATGGGAGAAAAATTTTAAATTGAGAACATTCCGCCACGATTTGGAAAAATCCACGGTTGCTCTCTTTCAGCCCCGTGTTCTGCAAAGCATCATGGAGAACACTGGCATCCAGAAACGAGCCCAAGACTGCGCTTGGAGACCTGTGGTTCTCTTGCCAATTTTGTTGCAAAGCAGCTGTATTACTTTTGAGTACGTCACCCTATGAATCTTACTTTCCACATCTTTAAAATGCAGACAACTTTTTATTTTATTTTTATTTTGTATTTTTTGAAGTAGGCTCCTTGCCTACCACAGAGCCCAGCACGGGGCTTGAACTCATGATCCTGAGATCAAGACCTGAGCTGAGATCAAGAGTCGGACACTTAACCGACTGAGCCACCCAGGCACTCCTAAAATGCAGACATCATTTTATTTTTTATTTTTATTTTTTTATTCTAATGTTAATCCCCATACATTACATCATTAGTTTTAGATGTAGTGTTCCATGATGCATTGTTTGTGCATAACACCCAGTGTTCCATGCAGAATGTGCCCTCCTCAATACCCATCACCAGGCTAACCCATCCTCCCACCCCCCTCCCCTCTAGAACCCTCAGTTTGTTTCTCAGAGTCCATCGTCTCTCATGGTTCGGCAGACGTCATTTTAAATCAGAATTCCCAATGTGGTGAGAGTTCAACCATCCCCAAAGGCGTAGTAGAAATTGCATATTTGCTCAAGACTGACCATTTAAGATATTACTTAATGAATTTCCACCTGTATTGCCCGTGCTTTGCTGGGAGACACATTTGGTACATTAGTTGAGAGATTTGAAATGTGAGTTCTTAAGTGAAAAAAAAATATCAGGAATTACTAGATTAAAATAATTTCAAATAATTTCTAAACTCCAAGCTTATTGGTTCTTATATTTTTGGTTTGTGGTCTGCACATTAGTGATTCCCAAATTCAGCCATAAATTTGGGCTTAGACTGACCTTTCTCTTTGTGTTCTTGGGATCATGTATTCTCTGAGACTGGTTTGGGACATCTAAAAAATGCTGGCAAAACCTATTATTGACAGGCTGTCAATACATTTTTTTGTTGTTGCTTCATCCCACACATTCCCTACTGGATTCAGAGTTCACTTTAGCTTGGTTCTTTCTATATCCCACCTCTCATCTTACCGCTGGGCTCAGGGGACACCATGAAGGGGAGCTCAGAGGTGGGAGAGAAGGTTTCTGATGCACTCATTATTTGATCATACCAACAGGTTTTAAAAAGCCAAAAATATTTTTTTTTTATAGGGGAGTCAAAATATTATATATCAACTTTACCATTTAAAATATATCTGACTGGGGCCCTCAGGTGGCCCAGTCCGTTGACTGGCCACCTCTTGGTTTCGGCCCAAGTCGTAATCTCAGGTCATGAGATTGAGCCCCACATCAGGCTCTGCACTGAGCTCAGTCTGCTTGGGATTCTCTCTCGTCCTCTCCCTCTGTTCCTCCCGCTCATGCTCTCACTCTCTCAAAAAAATAAATGAATTTTTTCTGATTCATATAATAAATAAATACATATCTGATTATACTTTAAATTTTTCTTTTAAAGATTTTATTTATTTATTTGAGAGAGAGAGAGAGAGCACAAACGGGGAGGGAAGGAGAGGGAGAAGCAGACTCCTTTGCTGAGCAGGGAGCCCGTGGGGCTTGATCCCAGGACTCTGGGATCATGACCTGAGCCGAAGGCAGACACTTAACCAACTGAGCCACCCAGGTGCCCCCTACTTTTAATTTTTCATCCTAAATTGATTATAACCAACTTGCTCTAAAGCAGGGGAGGATTCTCAGAACATGTCCTTCTTTTATGTTCCCTGTGCACCATGATGGCATGTTGTAGCAAGAAGAGCACTAATCTGGAAGGGAGAAAACAATTCTAGGATTCCAATAAAATCAACAATATCTGCATCATACCATCCCCTCTGTAACTCCCACAGGCTTGAATATTTTCTTGGAGTTATTATTTTGAAGGAAAAAAAATGCATCATTTGGACCTTCAACCATGAGGCAGGAAATAGATTACCATTTAGGTTTCTTCGAAATGGTTACCGTTCACAAAAGAAAAGACATCAACACTGAAAACGCTCCAGAGACAATGAGCCTTTCCACACTAGCATTCCAACCACCTATTTGCCTTTAGGGAGGTCCCTCTCTGCGAGGCCCGGCTTTCACCCAGAGAGCCTGGCATTCAAGCCCACAAGTGGATGTGGGAGGTTGGGAATCAGTGCAGTTTTTAGGCCTGTTCTAATTTCCACACCCATATTTATACTCCAGGTTTTGATGGGGGAAGAAGGAAAATGGTTGCCATATGCTTCCCCACATTTGTCTCAAATGCAAAAAGAAATACATGCGTAACTCTTCATTATACAAATACTTCAAGCAAATGAGTATAATTGGAAGCTGATTGACTCTGAACCTAAATACTCATCAAGGAGGCCTAACTGTGAATACAACATGCTCATAACATAATGTCTTCACATTAGGAAGAGCTGCAGAGATCTCCCCTGAATTGGAAAATCTTTGCAAACTAGGAGGCAGGACACAGAGTGTAACTTAAATTGTTACCAGCAGTGTGTTGGAAATGTAGTCTCCCCTTACATCTGGCCATGACTCACACTGCCATCCTGGATGCTTTCTTGTTGAAATTTCTGCCAAACTCTGTTCCACAGACCCTGCTCTCCTTGTCTATCCAGGCAGATCAGCTCTCTATCTGACACATTCTGTGATCAACCACAAGAGGCCCAAGAGGGAGATTCTTATGGACACAGTGCCCTGACAAACGAACTTAAGCTAACCACCTTTGTGAAATGGCCAAAAGCAGGGAATCTCAGCACGTGCTGGATACCCCTTACTAATGGTCTGTGCTGACATATTTCTAAGGAAGTGAGATTCGGACAAAGAGGGTCAAGAGTAATTCTTGCTTGGCTCTTAATTGGTTTCAAGCCACAGTTTGAGGTTAGTGTTCTGTGAACCTAAGTCTGGTCTTTGTCTCACCAATCTAACAGAACAAGGAGAGTTGCAGGAAGTCATTCATAGACGTGTATCTCATCTGTCATAACCGTGTTCACCTCATGCTCTTCCTTTCCGTTTACTGAAATACACTTTTCCACTCTTTGATGTCCCACTTCATGCCTTTGGCCTTTTCCATGTTGTCTAACAAACTTCCGGAAACAGCTTTACAGCAACCACCTTTCTTATCTTATTCAACAGATCTTTTAGCAAGTAGATTGGGATAGGACTGTTGCCTTCATCCCCTCTTTCTATTTGGTTTTCATACTTCTGCTCCAAACCCCTAACACCCAAAGCTGAAATACCCATTCCCCCTTAAAGATCTTTAAAAAGATATTCTAATTCTAAATTCTAACATTCTAAATTTCCTGTTTCTCTTCAATAAACATTTTTTGAATACCTATTGGTTAAAAAATACTTCCCTATCTACTGATGACAAGAGTGGATCAAGATATTTGTCTTCCCTTCCAAGTAGACACGTATACAATTCCACTCAGATGAGTGCTCACCTAGAAGAGAAGGGATGAGAATGTGTTGAACCCAGCACAGCTGCTGCAGGAATAGTGGGGAAAGACCACGCAGGAAGATCTGAAAGATATCCTGGAGAATATGTGCGGGAAGTCACATTACATTTTGTTAGCTGAGCCATGAATCCAATCAATTCTGTCTCTTTTGGTTGCTCTACAATCTTCTACTTTTCCTGGTACAAAGCTGATTCCTTAAAAGATTTACTGTAATATACGTCATTCTCCCCAAGTCACTGAATCTCTCCCAGTCTCTCAACACCTATTCCATCTAGGAGATCACTTAATTATCTTCTCCCTCAACCTCTAACTTTGGAGGGGAACTACCTCCATTCCCTTGAAATACTATCCAAGCCCCAACTGGTGTTCAAGGTCCCATTCCTTCCAGTCTCCAGGGCCCACATCCAGCTACCGTACTTACTTAAACTTTCAATCTTCAAATCTCTTCCTCTTGTCAATGGGCTCCTTACAAAACTTTTCTTATCCTAAAACCACCTTCCAATGACCTTTGTGGATCACTGAGATTCCTTTTTTTCTCTTTCAGTCCATCACCAAATGTTTTAAAAGCACAATCTCCACACTTGCTGTCTTCACATATCCCTTTTTCATTTTCTTCTCAACCTTTACAATCTTGCTTCTTCCCTTTGCACTGTAGTCAAAATGGCCTTGGGGCGCCTGGGTGGCTCAGTTGGTTAAGCGACTGCCTTCAGCTTGGGTCATGATCCTGGAGTCCCTGGATCGAGTCCCGCATCGGGCTCTCTGCTCGGCAGGGAGTCTGCTTCTCCCTCTGACCCTCCCCCCTCTCATGTTGTCTCTCTCATTCTCTCTCTCTCAAATAAATAAATAAAATCTTTAAAAAAAAAAAAAAAAGGCCTTTTAAGGAGGTCCTCAGGAGTCACTGAAGCACCAAATCCATTAGCCTCTGCCCACGGCTCCCCTGCTTAATCTTTACCCACCCTCAGAATGAGCCCCACCCTCCTCAGAGGCTGACACTGACCACCACTGTTTGCTACAACACCCTGTTTTCCCAGTTCTCTTTTTCGACTTCTCTGACCACTCCTTCTTAGTTTTGTTCACTGACTTCACTTTTTCCTGCATCTGATCCTTAAGTGTAGGCATTTCTCAAGTGTCTGCCTCAGCCTTCCTCTTTTCTACTTTACAGACTCTCACAAGGATATCTGTCCAATTCCATAAGCTTTAATCACTCTGTCTAGGTGGATGACTAAAATATGTCTTCAGTCTCAACCTCTCTTCTGAGTTCCAGAAACATCTTTCCAAGGAATATCTTTCTAACCACGTATTAGATATGTCCATCAGGATGCCCACCAGCACCTCAAACACAAGTCCAAAACTGAACCTATCATCCCTTGATTCTACTCCAACTGCCTTGGTTCAGATCCCATTGTCATTTGTACTATTATAACCATCTCCTAATTTCCCCTCCATATATCCTCTACATATCTAATTTACTAAAATGCAAATCTTATTTTAGAATTTGTTTCATATAATACGGCTGGCTAAGTATCTTGACCCTTCACTGAAAACAATAACAAAATACATGATAAATTACAAAAACCATTTTCTTAAAACACTGAAACGCTATCAAGAAGTAAGAATTTATAAGGGAAACTTAAATAAAGGTGGGAACACAGAGTGGTAAAGCTGCTTTACCCCGGGGGAATTTTCCAGAAGATAGAAAATGAGCTTCAGTTTTCATGGCCTCATATAAACAAGAGACAGAAGGAAAAAACCCAAGTCTGTCCTAATAACCATAGACTCTTTCACATAAAGTTGAAACCCCTCACCAAAAGACCCTCAGTTGAACGGTATACCAGAAGTTAAAACGACCTACCCACACATGTAAGGTCAGGGCAATACAAAGGAAGCTACCTTGGTATTCAGAAGTGCAGGAAAGAGAAACAGTCCTGAGAAAGTGAAATTACAAGTGGCCATTTTTTTTTTCCTTGAGGATATACAACTCAGATTGCCACCATCAGGATGATTTAAAAGAAAAAAACACCCTCAGGCCTTGTATTTAGCGTAAAACAGTCCCAGACTGGTGATTTCTTTAGACACCTGGCAGAACAAATTCTTTCTGGAAGAAGACACCTTCATCACAGGCCTCCAGGAATTCTCACAATTTCCTAAGGGACACCAGTGGCTTACAGTAAAAACATATATATATATTTTATATAATATAGATGTGTGTGTGTGTGTGTATATATATATATATATATATATATATATATATATATATATATATGTAATCACCAAGGACACATGGAAATACAGTACCATGAGCAAGAACCAGCAGAAATAGTAGAAGTAACAGACCCACAAACACTTCCAGTTTTGGACTCATTAGATATAGGGTATATAAAAATACTATGTGTAAAGAAATGAAACAGATCTTCATTTCCTCATTCAAAAGCCCTTTATGTTGGCTAACTGAACATAAAAAAAAAAAAAAATCCCTTAGTTGCTCCCCATTGCAAATGCTTAAAATACTCAGCCTGCTTAAATGCTCTATGTTAAACTTATCTGGATGCGCTTCCTTCTAGGCATCTACTCAATTTTCAACCCTTAGTTCAGAATCCCACCTCTTGGGGCACCGGGGTGGCTCAGTCAGTTAAGCCTCTGCCTTCGGCTCAGGTCATGATCCTGGGGTCTTGGGATCGAGCCCTGCGTTGGGCTC
Organism: Mirounga leonina; assembly: GCF_011800145.1. Classification (NCBI taxonomy): domain Eukaryota; kingdom Metazoa; phylum Chordata; class Mammalia; order Carnivora; family Phocidae; genus Mirounga; species Mirounga leonina. The sequence continues at coordinate 18,196,069 of NW_023270454.1, forward strand.
CCTGCTCAGCGGGAGGCCTGCTTCTCCCTCTCCCACTCCCCCTGCTTGTGTTCCCTTTCTCCCTGTGTCTCTGTCAAATAAATGAATAAAACCTTAAAAAAAAAAAGAATCCCACCTCTTCCATGTAGTCTTCTCAGATTTTCCCTGAAGGAATTCCCCTGATAGTCTCATGGGCTTACTGAAGTGCACAGTAGTCTTATTACAGATATATTCTGCTTTTCTCAATGGGCTATAAGCTCTTGAAGACCTACTCAAAAAGTTTTTTTTAAGAAAGATTTTATTTATTTTGAGAGAGAGAGAGAGTGAGAGCACACGTGGCAGAGGCAAAGGGGGAGAGAGAATTTCAACCAGACTCCATGCTGAGCACAGAGTCAATGTGGGGCTTGATCTCACGACCCTGAGATCATGACCTGAGCCAAAATTAAGAGTCCAGTGCTTAACCAACTGAGCCACCCAGGTGCACCCCCCAATTTTTTTCTGAATGTGTCACAGGAAGTATGTGCACAGTACTTTCTATACAGTCAGAAATCGACACGCCTTTGCTGAATTAGGTTCGGTTAAATACCACTCACTTTGCTGAACAGTCCCTCACAGCTCTCAAATTCTTGCAGCACAAAGTAGAATTTTGCTATTTACAGCTTTTTATTGGCCCTTAAATATCTCTATAAAACCTTCAATCTTATCAGATTCCTCACTACCCTTTGTAAATTCCATGCTCGTTTTTTAACTTGTAAGGTTTACACTGTTTTCCCCTCTTGTTAAGCTCCTCCCCTTCTGCCTGTTTATCAGAACGTTGTTATTGATTTTGTTTCTGGATCACATCCTGCACTGCACTGGTGTTTAACTGTTGAGGTCAGGCCCTATGGCGTGTGCGTGTGGCTCTCCAGGGCCGGGCACAACTCCAGGCCCATGGTTAGCACTCAACATGCCCTTGCTGAAAGAGTAAGCAAAACTGTATCTATGTGTGTATGTAGCCCCGCACGCACCACATACACACATACACGTGTTGTCAACTTAAATAAGCTGTAAGCTCCAGGAAAATAACAACCAGTTAATTTTTTTTTTATTCCTCAAATATAACTGCTTGCTTCTTGATAAAAATTATCCGTGTTCGATGACCAGTTCTCCCAGTTGGAAGGAGACCATTTACATTGTATTTTTACTCAGGAGCAAGTGATAATCAGTGAAAAGCAGCCTGATCCTGTAATCAAAAATGATAGGTGATTAGATCTCAAAGGACTAAACAACATTTATTGAGTATCTATTATGTTGTGTTAAGACACTGGGCCAGATGCAAGTACAAATATAATAAAGGAGATAAAATCTGTGCCTTCAAAGATCTCACATTCTAATAGGGAAACAGAGATAAACTATGACCTAGAATTACAAGGTGCTAAATGCTCTAACTCACCAGGAGGTGAAACAGATAAGGTCAAAGCAATTGCCTCTGTAGGGGTTAGCAGGGGGAGGCTCCCAGTTCCCAAAGGTCTCTTTTGAGCTACCCGAAAAGGATGAGTAAGTAGGAGTTTCAGGGGGTGGGTGGGGGCAAGGGCATTCCAACTTGTAGAAGAACTATGTACAGAGGCACGATGTTGTGCAAGAGCCTGCATGCTTAGAACTGTGAAAAATCAGTTTGAACATAACCCTAAAGGAAATGTGGGCAAGTTTAAGCATTGGATTGGACAGAGGAAAGGAAAGAGTGCTTCAGGCCTAAAATGGGAGGGGAAAAAAAAATTCCCTAAATATTTTTATTTTTCTTACTCCCATCTTTGTGTTTCCTTCCAAACAGTGCCCATGCTCAAGCCCCCCTCCCTTCATGCAAAGCTTTCCTCCAATCTCACATTCTTTAGAAGAGAGGGTATTTGCTACCCATCCTATCAGAGACTCCGCCTACAGCCTAGGAAAGCCTTGGTGACCTCCTGAACACTAACCCTTAAAAATGCGCAGCAGAGTGATGCTAGCCTCCCACCTCACTGTCGGCTAATGTTCTCGTTTTGGAAACGAGCAACTCCTGGTCCTTTTTCTTCACAGAGAAAACGTGCATTTACTCACATTTATTCTGACTATGTAACTCCTGCAGTGAAAACACAACTCATTTTAAGACATCGACAAAGATTTGATATTGTGGACCATCAAATAGAATATTTACCTATTTACAACCAACGGAAAAACTAACATATGCTTATTTAATAGTCGGGGAGGTGTGGGTATATGTCTCTAAAAACAGGTATTTGTGACTGTTTATCCACTGCTGCCCAGGAAGGCTGCCCCGATTGAAGTTTAAGCGGTGATACTTGGTGATGTGGCTCTGTATCCACCTTTGTCGTCAGCATGAACTAGATCACACGTGCCCAGAGCCATAGAATCTTACAAGGAGAAGGGACTTTAATGATTACTGTAGATTTTTTAAGCTACTACATACTGAAAGATAGTGGTTTTGAAATTCTGAAGACTGTCCTGAAACACATCTATTTGTTGACCCTCAGTTTGCTTCTAGATGTTACCAGATCTGTGATCATAAACCAACAAGTTCCTGCAACTTCCGGGCAAATATGTGGGGAACTATCCCAGGAACCTCACTACTGAGCCTTCAAGTACAGCATGTTAGTCTCTGAGTTAATATATTTCCAGCTGGCTTCACTAAGAAGTCACACGCTTCCTCCTTTACTTCTATCAGAAAAAGACAATCTTCAAGGATAAATTTTCTCCCTGGTGCTGTTTTCAGCAATCCTCACCAGAGCAACATGTAATGTCATTAACGTACACTGTTCCCACACACAGTGAGTAATAATTTAAAAAGCCGAGGCTGTTTACAACTGTAAGAGCTACATACTGTAAATGGAAAAGAAAAAGGCAGCACGCCACCAGCAGAGACATGCCTGAACGGCATTCCCAGGAATCCTTTAAGCACGGGAAAAACAACTCCAAACAAGCAGGCCTCCGTCCCGCACGGGGTGTAAATTCGCTTCCACTGACAGCACACACTGAGCCAAAGTCAGCAGAGTGCTCTCTCGCGCTCCCTCTCTCTCTAACTCGGGCCTTGAAGCTGTTCTTTAAACCCGCACAGTGACAGCCCATGAGGGCTCTAAAAAGAAAACTGAAAAAATTCCCGAGACGGTTCTCGACTGCTGTAAAGAAATCCACGTGACCTGGTGAGCCAGAAAGCAGCTGCACGGGTCGGGGAGACAGATTCCTTTTATAGATCCTGACTGTTGAGTCGTGTTTGTTGGTTTGTGTTGCTGGAACAATTCACTCTTGTTTGGTGAGAATCTAGAATTCAGACATTGGGATATTCACTCTACAGAGAAGTGAGGCAGTTTTCCCATTCGTGGAGAATGCCTAGCAGGTGACTCCCCACTGCTGCAGGCTACCCAGCACTTCCTAGATGGGGCAAGCCCAGAGGGGAATGAAGGAATTGTACTGAGGTGGCGGGCTGGGAGCCAAAAATCCCTGTTTCCTCCTTCTTCATGGGCACAGAGCTGGATGACTTTCCCCAGCCTCTCCTACAGTTACACGCCTACAGATCAACAAAGGCGGTGCCAGGCATTCTCTAGATCCTGGCCATGCTGCTTGTGCATGCCCTCTACTTGCGGGAGAAAGTCTTCCTTTGCTCAAATGGACCCATTCACAGCTGGTGCTATTGGCACAGCGATGGGAGCGGCAACAGAGGGTTCACCAGAGAGCCAGCCTCTGCGAACACAACTGGGAGTTACTAGTAACAAGGGGAGAGGGATTCTAACTCCTTTGATGATTTTCCTCGGGGTGCAGATACTTAGCGTAGCCTAATCTACCTGGGGCATTTGGGGGCAGCTCTCTCTCTCCGTCTTTTAAGTAATTAAAAACATTTTTTTTTTCTATCGACATGTCTTTTAAAAAACCATTTACAGCTTAATGATTTATAAAGCAAAACCCTCAGGTAACCTTTGTCCAAGTCAAAAAATAGAACAAGATACGCACTCAGACACTGAGAAATGTCCTGTGTGTGCAGTCCCCATCACATCCTTGGCCTTCCAGGGTACCTACAATCCTGACTGGCAAGATTTTCCTTATATTTGGTTTTCTTTATAGTTTCACTATTCCACGTATGCATCTCTACACAATAGATTTTGTCCCTCCCCCTTTTGAGCTTTATTTAAGTGGAGTCATACTGTATGCATTGTCTTGCTTCTTTTGTTCTGTTTTATGTTGGTAAGATTGATCCATGTTGTTTTGTTTAGCAATAGGTAATTTATTTGAATCACTGAATAATATTGAGCTGAATGACTCTACCACAATTTCCTTATTTGTTCTACTGTTGATGGACATCTGGGACATTGCCAGCTTCTGACTATTATGAACAAAGCTACTCTGAGCATTTTGGTACAAGTCCCTGGGTGCACACATGTGAGCATTTCTTGGAGGAATATACTTAACGGTAGAACTGCTAGGTCACAGGGTTTGTATAACATTGGGTTAATCAAATGATGCCAAACTCTTTTCCGATGTGGTTTTTACCAATTTATACTCCCACCGGCAGTGTATGAAATATCCTGTTACTTCACATCCTTGCCAGAACTTGGTATTGTCAGACTTTTGAATTTTTTGCCAATCAGGTGGGAGTGTAATGATATATCATTGTTGCTTTAATTCATATTTTCCTTATTACGAATGAGGTTGAACATCCTTTCATGTTTATTGGTGATTTGAACTCCCATTCCCTCTTTGGGGAAGTGGCTGTTCACATCTTTTGCCTTTTGTTTTGTTTTGTTTTGTTTAATTGCCTGACTGCCTCTTCCTTTTGTAGGAGTTCTTTATTTGCAGGAATTCTTTATTTTGTAATCTACACATTGTGGTAGAGGTCCGGTATTGTTTAGAGGAGTTGAAAGTATTTTCCTCTCCGTGGCTTGTCTTTTTACTCTATGATGTCTCTTGATGATCAGAAGTTTTTTATTTTAATGTATTTGAATTTATCAAACTTTTCCTTTTAAGTCTTGTTCAATCAATCTGGAATTAATTTCTGTATATGATACAAGGAAGAAATTCATCTTAAAAATAGAAGCACAAAAGTTAGCAGCTAATATTTATAAAAAGAGGAACTTTTAAAGCAAATGCTTTATATTTTCTTCCTTTATCACAGACATGCAACCTGACTCTGATAAGAGGCAAAGAGATCATGTATCTTGTTTAGGGACAACAAAGGGTCAGTCTGCTAATTCCCTTAAGAAGTAGATATATATGTGTCCTAGGCTCCATGTAGGGAATGTACCCAAGGGTACTCTATAGAAATGCATTAATACACACACATACACACTACACAAATGCTTGTAAATTCACAAATTTTGGAAAGATGCACAGGAAACAGTAATGGCAGCTACCTGTGGGGGATGTATTTTTAAATCCTGTGCTTGGGGGAAAATAATATGATGTTTAAGATAAATTGCCTGGGTAATTTAATAGGAAAATTGCATCAGATATGCCAAATTTATTTACATATGCTCTCTCAGGAATTCATCTATCAAACAGACATGTTGATTTTCAATTATTTCACATGTGCTCTTTCCACACACACAAAATACTGCTTACTTAACAAGTACAGAACTACACTGAAGTACATGTCCCTTAAGAGACAGAACTTGAATTCCAAACACTATTCCCAAATTCATTATCTAAATAAGATAGGCTAGTGCCAGTGACAAGGAATTTGCCTATACGTTCAAGGTGAGTAGGAATACTATGGTTTAAAGAATTTGTTAGAATTTTTTAAGGTTAAGGGACTATGATAATCTTTCAATCAACTGACTACTCTGGATGAAGAGTAGGGGCTTTCTCTTTTCCTTCTGTCTACATTTTCTGAACTAAAATTTAGCTGTACCAGGGAACTATGATTTTTTTCATCCTTTAAGAAATAAGCCCATTTACTTCAAGTCTGGTAAACCATAGAAAGCAATGAGTTACTTAACTATTTTATAACTGTAGTAAATAAGTCAGAATATACATACTTTTTAAAAGCTTTATACATTTTAGCAGATATTTACTACATGATTTAGTAGGACAAAATCAGTGTATATAATATGGTCCCATTAAAAATATGTAAAATTATGCATTTAAAAAGTTAACAGTGATTACCTCTATAGAGGTAGGTTACAGGAAATTTACAATTTTCTCTGTTTTTCTTTTTTTAGTACTTTTCAGTTTCTGCAAATTTATACCTATATTCTCTCTATTGATAGGTATTATGGTAAAAGCAATATGAAAATTTTAACAAATGCCTTAGTTATAGTCAAAGCTCTTGTTTCTAATATTTTTATAAGATGTGAATGAATTGTATTTTGGCCATTTAGAAGATGGCATTGCGAATTTGTAAGTTCTAAACTAACTTTAAAAAAAAAAAAAACCTTCATTTTTAACCTTTCACTCCTTTAAATATAAGTTACATTTCTTCTTTTTTTTTTTTAAAGATTTTATTTATTTATTTAATTGACAGAGAGAGAGAGAGACAGCATGAGGGGGAACACAAGTAGGGGGAGTGGGCGAGGGAGAAGCAGGCTTCCAGCTGAGCAGGGAGCCCGATGCGGGGCTCGATCCCAGGACCCTGGGATCATGACCTGAGCCGAAGGCAGTCGCTTAACCAACTGAGCCACCCAGGCACCCCTAAGTTACATTTCTTCTAATGGCATTTTTATTCAGAGGAGTTTACCAAATAGTATCCTTATCTTTTATATGGGGGGACCACTTAGATGTCAAAAAAAGGCTCCCTGCCTGAGGAAGGACAGATTTCATATTCTGGAATGTACCCCACAGTGCCTTAAACTTCAAATCCTTCACCTTTGACCCTAATTAGGATAGTGAGAGAATAGGTGACTAGGTAGCCGTTTCATAAAAATAAGGTAGACTTTTTTTGTGTGTAAATTTTTTTGTTTAAATTTGATGCCCTTAACAAAAGTCTTCAGCTCTGATGTTATGACACTGAACTAAATTAAAATAGCTAGATGAGGATCAGAAGATAAGTTCCCTAACTCGTTATGTTGTAAAATCCCATGAGAGATTTACTGAATGTGTGCTTAATATATATGGGGACTACACTCTGTAATTTGCATGCGTGCAGCTGTGTGAGAGGGTGTGGGGGGAAGGGTGGCAAATACAGTTCTCAGTAAAACAACACAAAACAAAAATCTGATTGCCCCTAAATCTGGAATTCGGTTGTGTGTTCAGTTGTTAATATGGTCTCTGATTTTCTTTTAAATGAACATTTTTTGGGTGAGCTAACGTGAGGAGTAGTTTTACCTCACCACGGAAACTGGCAATTCTGTCTGTATTATTGCCATTTCTCTACCTCCTCAGTGTGAAGCTGGGAGCATAAATTTGAAGTGCCACTCCAATTCTCACAAATATTCTTTTCTTTCCTTAAGGCACCCACTCTAGGGGCGCCTAGGTAGCTCAGTCTTTAAGGGTCTGCCTTCAGCTCAGGTCATGATCCAGGGGTCTTGGGATCGAGCCCCGCATCGGCCTCCCTGCTCGGCGGGAAGCCTGCTTCTCCCTCTCCCACTCCCCCGGCTTGTGTTCCCTCTCTCGCTGTGTCTCTGTCAAATAAATAAATAAGATGTTAAAAAAAAAAAAAAAAGGGCACCCACTCTATCCCAAGGTAAAAATGCCTAAAATTTCCTTGGGTTAGGAAGTTATCCCAAAGAAACAGAATTCGGGGTGGATCTGATAAACTCCTTTATAAGGAACCAAACCATTTCCTAGAAAGGATGACAATGAACAGGCAGATGAGCAGTTCTGTTTATCCTCTTAGATTGGCCAGGTGGTCCAAATATACTAGATTTTGGGGTGAGTCACAAAAAGTCTTGCTACACAGCATTTGGTAAAGAAGATTATAACTCAAAGACAGGATTGGTGTGGTGCAGACACAGAGATTTCAAAACAAACATACACTTATTCAGAAGTATGTATGTGAAAGTCATCTAATTATTTCTTTTTTCTTTGCTCATTCGCCTATGTCTTTTTCAGTATATGTGATTTTTTTACAGAGATAAAAATGCTCAAAATATTCCCAGGTTCGAATAAGTCAAAATCACAAGCAAACTGACATTACTACTGTAATTAATTTACATTTTGTAAGAAATGTGAAGACAACCCAAACTTATTTTAGTGAGTTCCCTGGGATGTAAAGCTTTTTCCCCAAAAGTGATATCCTTTGATTTTGCAGAATAGGCCAGGTATTTGTAATTAAGTCCAGGTTAACTGTACTTATTCACTAGAGACACCTCATGTAGAACAAAATTTATTTTGTCTGTAGCTCAGCTTCACATGACCTTGAATTTTAAGACAAGGAAAGCAAAATGTATTTTCTACAGTAAATTTACTATTACTACCAAGAGGTGAATGGGTGTCCCCTCAACTTGGTCACATTGCATTTTTATGAGAAATTCTGTGATCTCTCATTCCTGGCCTATGAATGTTTTGAAACTTCAAGTACCAAACTGTATTGAAATTATTTGAAATTTACAGAAGATACACCATTTGAAAACTTATCAGCCACCAGTGGTTTTCATCTCAAAGATGGAATCTCTACTCATTCTACAAATATTTATTGAGCAGAGGCTATGGTTCAGGCCCCCGGAGTTCCTTCTAACCTGGTGTATCTTAAGAACTATTAACAGCGGAAATCATATACGCCAAAGCAGCAAAATAAGTTAACTCCTTCAAAAACTACCAGAGGACAAGTAAAATAGCCAAATTGAATGTCAGACATTAGTCAACACTGACTGATACTCTCCTTTGCTGGGCCCTGTGAGGAACCCATCAGAAATATAAAACATGTACTCTGCTCCTCCTGTTTTGGGGGATACAACACTTGGTCTTAAGCGATTAGAACAGTAAAACGATTCAATATTATCCACAGATTAACTATACTCACTACAGAGAAATGTGAGGAACAAAATGCTCTATATTCCTTAGAGTTCATCAACACACAAACTTGTTTAAGACCATATTGATTCTCTCATGTTAATTATTGTGGAGGAAAACTTCAGATGCTGTCCTACAAGCTGAGAGCTCTCAAACGTTTCTTTTTTCTTTTTTTTTAAAGATTTTATTTATTTATTTGAGAGAGAGAGAATGAGAGAGAGCACATGAGAGGGGGGAGGGTCAGAGGGAGAAGCAGACTCCCCGCCGAGCAGGGAGCCCGATGCGGGACTCGATCCAGGGACTCCAGGATCATGACCTGAGCCGAAGGCAGTCGCTTAACCAACTGAGCCACCCAGGCGCCCTCTCAAACGTTTCTGATGGACACCTATAACAAATACATTTTTAATTACAACATATATATACGAGTATGTATATGTACACATATATACATACATATGAATAAAACACATTTGTTTATGTAAAAACAAGAATTTCACAAAATTATGCCTGTTTGGACATATGTAGTCCTGATTTTTCTATTCTTTTTCCTACTCTTTGATTTCATTCCAAAATTGCCATTTAAGAACGTTTAAATTGATTTCACAACAGTGGTTATATAAAACACTACCATAGACTATACTTCTCAAACTATGGTAAACCCATATATGTATGTATGTGTATATATAGTAGAGATTTCACAAGACCAAAAGAGAAACATTCTACTACCGCTAATAATAACGACAGCTAACATTTATTGAGTACTTACTATATATCAAACCGTCAAACCCTGGGGATTAAGTGCCTTCACATTTATTACAGGATGGCAAATCTGTGAGCCTCACCTTTTGATTGAGGCCTCACAGGTTCTGAACAACAGATGCCAGGGAGATGCCCCACACCCTGAAGGAAAGTGCTAAACCACCAGCTGGGAGACCAAAGGCCTGAGTATGAAAAACCAGTTCTGCCACCCTTAGCCATTGATTGCCCCCTCCAGCCAATGAAAGACCAGGATCAAGGCTGCCAAAGAACAGAGAGTGTGTGTGTGTGTGTGTGTGTGTGTGTGTGGTGTGGGGGAGGGGTCTTCAGACTCCATCCTGAGAGAGGGGAGGGTCACATTCCCCTCACCTTCAGGTAAATGAGAGGGGCCTCAAGAGGTCCTCTAGAAGGGCTTGAATAGGTCCCTTGGGATTTCAGACTGTGGTGGGAGAGGGTGTCACACCCCCTGACCGCTGCACACGCATGTCTGAGTCCCCTCTTGGTCCAAGGGAGCCTGGGAGGGAGCCTGCCTAAATCATTATAAAAAGAACCCCCCTCAAGAGGACGGTTGGGCAGAGTGAAGGGACCTAACTGAGAAGGCAGCTGGGTGCAGTGGGCCTCTAGAGGCCCAGAGGATGAGGCCTGGAGAAGAGGGGCCTCCTGTGTTTGGAGGAGCAACAGCCCCTAGAAAGTTAGGGAGCAGGTAAAAGAGGTAGACCCAGAGAGGGGAGAGCAACCCTGCGCCTCCCTGACTGCCGGTGTCCGTCGGCAGCTGGGCCGTTCTTGGGAGACGGTGGGGGTGGGAGACATTTATGTAGGCCTCGACGCAGCCTTGGATTATTGTAACAGACAAGAATTAATAATTAATTACTATAACGAGAACGTTCTAGTTCCTGATGAGAAAACTTGTATCTAAAAGCTACTATAAAGCTACGGGATCTTCCAGGATTCCATCCAGGGAAGGGAAGAACAGAAAAACAGAGCTTACAATTGAGGAGGGGAAAGATTACTTATGTCCTTACTGAACAGACCCTCCCTGTATTCTACATGTTCAATGCCTATCAAACACATTATACTTTTAATCCTTCCAACAACTCCATGATAGAAGTACTTTGCCACCCACTTTCTGTGAGTAGGGAAACTGATGCTCAGAGAGAGGTGTAACAATCTCTAGCCATAGTTTCTGACTAATGAGCAGCAGGTTCATTCCTCTGCCAGGATTCTAACCCAGGCAGGGTCACTTAAATACTCCTTGACCCTTCTTTCTGCAGCAATATGGGTGGGGTAGGGTGGGAAGGAGCAGGAAGGGAAAGTTAAAAATTTTAATTAGTATACAGTGAAAGTACTACAGTGCCCACTCTATTTTTTTACTTATAAATTATATATATATATATCTACTGCCCTATTACGTACATTTAAAAATATGCCCTCCTCCATTATAAAGTTTAGAATAATAAGATCAAATATATACTTTTTTTCTGCTGGATACACACAATCTCAATGTATTCAGATCTTGGAGTAGAATTCCCTGATTGTGGCAGACTATTTTAAACTCTGTCCCCCGTCCTGAGGTATAAGGGCTTACCCCTCCCCTCTGCTTGGGTTAGTTTTTCGGGAAAATGTGATAACTGACAAGTTTAAATTAAAGGATGAAGGAAAGCTTCTTGGAGCAGAGAGAACATAGGTGTGCCTTATGAATACCAAAATTTGGGGTAGGTGAGAGGAAAAAGAAGGACCACCAGAAAGACTCAGAAACTGGCGGGGTGGGGGGTAGATATCAATTGAAAATAAATTTCTTTCATTGGAAATATTCCTTAGTTCTAATAATTTTCCTTAACTCATTAAATGATTATCATGTAAAACTACTCTTACAATTTTTTTTAGCAACCCTGTTCTGAAGAATTTTTTTCTTTCTTCTTTTTTTTTTTTTAGATTTTATTTATTTATTTGCCAGAGAGAGAGAGAGCACAAGCAGGGGGAGTGGCAGGCAGAGGGAGAAGCAGGCTCCCCACTGAGCAGGGAGCCCGATGCAGGTCTTGATCCCAGGCCCCTGGGATCAAGACCTGAGCTGAAGGCAGATGTTTAACTGACTGAGCCACCCAGGCATCGCAGAGGGAGTTAGAATTAATGGGGAGGGTCTTCATGGATGGTAAGATTCAGTGACCTAAAGATGTCAGTTCGCCACAAAAGTCAATTTTAAATTTTAAGTCAATACCTCAGAATCATAACAGAATTCTTTTCTGAAACTGATATGTGTGCGCAAAAGTTTATCTGAGAACAGACAGAGAGAGAGGAGTACTCAGTGTATGTGTGTGTAGGCATGTTGAAATATTAGTACGAACAGGTGCAAACAGATTTTAAAGGCACAGTAATTAAGAGGGTGATACTGGCTCAACTGTAGACAGAGGTCAGTGGAATGGAAGAGAAAACCAGAAACATCCACAAGCACTCAGAATTTAGAGAATGATAAAGCTGCCGTTTCAGATCAGTGAGAAAGTACGGATTATTCAATAAACCACAGGAAATAATAAATTTCAATCCGTACCTCACACTCTAAGACAACATAAATTCCAGAAGGTTTAAATTCTTAAGTTCCAAAAAAATTTAACCACCAAAGCTCAGTTTAGAGCAGTAGCATAATTTTGAGGCTTTCACATTCCTGGTCCACACAAAACTGGAGAGAGCCAAGCCTTGGGTTATTTTCCAAAAATCTTTTTATACCCTTAGCCAGAAGCCACCCATCATGATATGATATTTAAATATTTAAATTTATCAAATTTACATATTTCAAAAATCATACCTCTTCAAGGACAGATAGCGTTTACTTATGAGAAGACAGTGCATTTTACATAACAATTAAAAAATTATGCAAGTTAATTTTTTAAACCCTCAAAAGGAAAAGAAAAACCACCAGCAATGAAGAAAGTTCCTGCTAATCTATATTCTCTCCAGCATTTGTTGTTGTCAGTGTTTTGGATTTGGGTCATTCTCATAGGTGTGCAGTTTGTGTGTCCTTATTGCATAATTTGCAAGTCCTAATGACCCATGATGTTGGGCATCTTCTCCTATGCTTATCTGTCATCTGTATATCTTCTTTGGTAAGGTAATCATGCCTTTTCAATTTCTGTATTTCTGATGCTTTGACATCTGGACCTTGCTGATCCTGGAGAGACTGTCCCTGCCCCCCAGGGCCAGCCAATTTCTAGAGATAGTGGATGACTCTCTTTTCGGCACACCTTTCATACGAAGACTACCCAGTCCAGAACCACACCGACACCACCTTCTGGATTGGGCTTTCGCAATCAGGGCACAATTCCCCTACTCTAACCGCCCCAGAGCCAGGTGAGAGATAGCAACGTAGACCCCAGAGCTTGCTGAAATTATTCAGACTGGACAATCCTAAATCAGCTGACCCTGCTCCATTCGTTCCTTCGTGTGGAAACCAGGATAAAAGCTCTTGCCCATGCTTCCCCCTTGCTCCCTCTGCCCCCCGACCAACCTGGTGCTGCCTGCTGTGGCCCAGCACGGAGTGGCATGGCCCTCCCCTCTGGAACAGTATATAACAAACTCCCTTTCCAGTGGTGGTCATCTCCTGATCTCCTGATCTGTTGGCCTCACTACACCTGGATAATAACAACACCTACATTAAAAAAAACACTCTGGGTCTTCACTTTATAATGACTCATTAAACTGAACATTTATGTTTCCTGCATTTTGCAGACATGATTTTTTCACATGGAAAAAAGTAAACAAATTTTCTACTTAAAAAAGTCATGCTCTGTTTAAGCACAAAGAATATGCTGCGTTTAAGCACAAAGTAATAACTGTTATATATTCTGCTTTTCTACCATTTTCCTAAGAAAGATCCAGTTCGATGTAATTGTAAGGAACTTGTGAAAATTCCTAGGCTGTTATTTAATCTTTAAGCTACTACACAAATAAAAAGTAGGAATTAGGTCATTTTTCATCTTCTATCTATGGGAATAAGCACTATTTGTTGCAAGTCAGTGAAATCTAAAAAATTGTTTGCTACACAGCAAAACCCAGTGAAAGCTAGCTACTCAACAAAGATGCCAGATTACAGCTGAACAGTTTTAACATCACTGAACATGTTTTAACTTAAAGTTATACAAACTTTTCTGTTGTTGTTCTTTCAAGCCTCAAATGTCATTTACAATCATTTCAAGTTAATATTTAATCCAAAGTATATCCACACACATACATGTGTAAATGGACCGATTTGGCTTTTGATGCCTGCTCTCGGATACAAGTTCTAACAAATGCTGAAATTCTCAAATGCTTACTGCTTAGAGAGCTTAGAGCAAGAGCACAGAGAAAAAAGGAATAAACAAAAGTAGCTAACTACAAATAAACATCTGAATTCTTAATAAATGAGGAGAAAAATGGTGAAAAATGACTCCATATACATAAGGGTCTCACCAATTAAGTTTAGACTGGCGCTGTCGGAGAGAACGTTCTGAGATGGTGTGCGTGTTTTATATTTGTACTACCCAATATGGCAGCCACTTTTCATTCACATGTGGCTATTCAGCATTCGCAGTGTGGCTAGACTGACTGAAGAACTGAATTTCTAATTTAATTTAATTTAAATTAATTTAGATTTAAATAGCTGCATGCAGACCCCAGGGTTCTGGGATTGAGTCCTGTGTCAGGCTCCCTGCTCATTGGGAAGTCTACTTCTCCTTCTACCTTTCCCCCCTGCTCATGACATCTCTCTCTCTCAAATAAATATTAAAATAAATAAATAAATAAATAAATAAATAAATAGCTAGCTTCATGTAGTTAGTAGCTCCTGGGTTAGCACAAGTGTGCCGTTCCTCTACTGAAAAAATACTAAATTTTAAATGACTTCTATAATACTTCTGAAGAAACCGCAAGTATCATAAATCAAGATTGTAGGTAGTTTCTCTTGACATCTTGTACTCTAGAGGAACACAAAAAAAGATGATCCCAATCAGAAAACTTGAACAATGAAAAGTATTCTAGCTGTTTCATCTTAGGATTATTATCATGCAGTGTAATAGTAAGTTCTTAATGAATCTTTGTGAGAAAATGAATAAGTAAGTTCATGAATGAATTGGTAGGCAACTTACTGCACTCCTTGACTGGGGAATGGGAAAGCTTATGGCAAAGGGTAAGCATTTCTTTGAAATTTAGAGTCATTATCTCTCATCTTTTTAAAAATGAGTTCAGTGGTAATAGAGTTGGATGGACGGAAAGTTAGCTAGATAGACTGATAGTTAATTAGTTTGATATATGGACCTTAGTAAATGATTTTTAAATGTTGAAACTCCCACTGGGATGTCTCCGTCTTGCTTTTGGACCCAATTAAAGACTGCAAGCCAAGCTTTTTCATGTTCTTTCAACCCCTAATTCTGCTTCAGGAGAAAGGAGTCCATTTTACATAAAAATTTTAAAATTATACAAGTTAATTTTTAAAGCCCTCAAAAGGAAAATAAAACCACCTGCACTATCAGGACCCAGAGATAACAATGGTTATAATTGGTTGTCTATCCATCGTTTTTTTTCTTTGCTGACTATATGTACATGTGCATTAATATTCTAAAATAAAAACTGGACTGTACTTAATAGTAGTATATTTAACTTGTTTTTCAAATGTTCTAATACTGGTGAACATATTTCTATGCCAGTCAGTATACTATTTTAATCAATTTTAATGTCTGTACAGTATTCCACTGCCAAAATCTTAATGTGAATCATGATCCTATCTTCCCTCTACACATTTTTCTATGTGGTTTTTCTGATGCTACTTCAACAACTTTGTCTATCCAAATTGGTTTTAAAACTCTACATAATTCTCTACAATTCATTGGAATTGACTCTACCCTCTCCCCCTAGATTCCCCAGTTAGGTTACCATGTTCCTTTGAGATGACAGGACTTCAGACTTGAATCTGAAATTGCTAACGGGGTTTTCTCCCTACCAGCAGAGGGGTGGTAAGCAAGATCTAGAACGTCGGCTGTCAGATTTCCCAATCTAGAGGTGGGATTTGGGAATGAGGAGGAAAACAGTTTCATCCCTGGAGCATATATGGGAACTTTGATAAAACTCCTTCAAAATTTCCAAGGAGTTACTTCTTCCCAGGGTATGAGGAATCTCTGCATCAAAGAGTCAATGTTCAAAATGCTCACTATCGTTCATAGTGAATTTTTTCGATCTGACTCTGAAAGTCTTTTGAGTATATCAGCATGAAAAATGAGTTTCTACTAGATTTATTCAGTAACCCACCCAAACTTGCATAGAAGATAAGGGTTTGATGATGCATAATTTGTTCTAGCCAAGTCACCAACTTGGAACCGGAAGGCAGGAGCAAGGACTGAGATTCACTTTCATCTTCTGGACAAACAACAAAGTTCCTTGTCCTGCACATTCACACACACACAGCAATCATTTGAAAACATACAGTACTCCCCTTGTTAAAATGGAATCCCACTGGCTAGCTAATAGATTCACAAGTCTGCTAACTAATTCCATACTAACAGCTTAAATTAAAAGTTAATGAAACACAGTCAGGACTCCATTATATTTCACTTGTAACAACCTTTCTTTAAAAAAAAGTAAAAATAAGAGGGAGTAAAGCTCTGGTGCTTCATTAAAAGGAAAACGTCTGGGACATCATCCTGAGCTGGAATGCACCCACAGCCAGAAGCATTCCTCAGACCCGTCTCCCTGCCAAGTCGTGGGGAAGCCGTTTCTCTGAGGCAGGAAAGAAATCCCCACAGGTATCCCATGACCAGACTGACCAGAGCTCATAAGGCAGCATTGTTTGCGGCTCTGCAGGGTCTGCTCGAGATGGGAAAAATCTGTTCACATAGACTACTGTGCACTTTACAACTTCACACCCCATCCTACTATGAAACTCACATTTGACTCACACAAAGTCCAGGGGAGGCAGGGAGTGCTGTATCCGTTCTTCCTCCCCCACAAATCTGAGTTAACAGCAGCAGCTTATTTCTTCCAAATAAATGAAGGTGTCAGTTCGAGGGTCAATGCCCTGATCTTCCCCTTGACTTGGTTTCCTTGTTTCAAGACCTCGGTGGCCACCTCAGGCTGATGGTTCTCCAGGTTGAAGTTTAGTAACCTGCTGCCGCCAGGCTGTCTCCACTTGGGTGTTTTCACCAGCACTTCTAATACAACGTGTGCAAAATCGTTCCCCAGTTTCTCCCATGAAGCAACTCTCTTGCTTGGCTTCCTTACAACTTCAGTGGCACTGGAGGCTGGAAACTGTGAGTTACCCTTTACATCCCTCACTTACTCAGCGTCATTTGGGATCAGAGAACAATCACAGATGCCCAGCGGAGGAGCTTGGGCATGTCCAGAAAGCAGTGGACACTGCAGATGCTTGCCTGTGTGACTGCATGATAAATGTCTTTTTGGAAAATTATTCTGTTTCGATCATACAGCATCTTACCATATCTTATTAACCAATCATTAGCTCTAGTATTTATTTATTGGACAAATACTCCTATAACATTTACTCTTCACGTCTGAAATCTTCCTGGCAGTCCTATTAGGAATCTATGACTGTTATCCCTATCTTATGGATGAAGTTTATAAAAAGCACAGACAGCACAATCACCTCGCCTTGGCTAGCCTGGCTTACCTTGCTTTACTTTAAATATTATTTTTTTTCTGAACACGTACATAGCCTTTGTTCAAGCTCCTCCTGGTCTCCTCACCTCTTCCCCAAAATGCTCTTCTCTTTCCACTTTGTACAAATATGTGCTGCCCTCCAGGACTTACTAAGAGCCACACCTCCTCGTGAAGACCCATCTGTTCCAGTTCATGTTAGTCCTGTCCCCTCTGACGGTCTCCTCCACGTCTTCTCTGGAGGATGTTTGTGCTGCAAAACTAGTTGTCTCATTTCCCAAGCACACTAAAAGCGCCTGGAATCACAGGTCATCAGGATATGCTTTTATTTTCGTCTGCCTTTGGCTCAGGTCATGATCCCAGGGTCCTAATCGAGCCCCGCATCGGGCTCCCTGCTCGGCGGGAAGCCTGCTTCTCCCTCTCCCACTCCCCCTGCTTGGGTTCCCTCTCTCGCTGTATCTCTCTCTGTCAAATACATAAAATCTTAAAAAAAAAAAAAAAAAAAAAAAAGATATGCTTTTATTTTTGTCTAGTGCTGCGTAAAAATATAACTGGTACTCAGTATTTATTATTTAACTATATCAAAATGGTAAATATTGCCAAAATGATAAATATTGCCACTAAGAAAAATACAAATTACCTAAAGGTGTCTTTTGTTTTTTGTAGTTGCTGTAAAACACACATTCTTCACTGTTCAAAGAGAATAGTATAGTACACACATTTGTGGGTAGAAACGCTGTTTTCTTGTTTTTATTAGAACAGGGGTCAACAAACTATGGCCCGGTGTCCAAATCTGTCTCACTGCCTCTTTCTGAAGACAAAGTGTTAGTGGCACAATGCCATGCCCTTTATGGACTGTCTGTTGGTACTTTCACAGCTCAAGAATGTAACTGAATATTTTGCCATAGAGACCATATGGCCTATGAAATCCCAAATATTTATTATTTGGCCCCTTACCAAAAAAGTTTGCTGGCCCTTGTTTTAGACAAAAATGAAACGAAGCATCTGAATAGGAAACGCTTCTGCTGTTTTTAATTTGAATGTACTTTTCCCTATTTTCCTGACACTATCTGTATACTTTTCAAATTAAGCATCTACCTGTGGTTTGGGATCAAAATCAGAGTAAGCAAAATAATTTGCTCTGTATCACAATACAGTTGCAAGTACATTGAAAAAAGAGTTTTCCAAGGTAGTGTGCCCTGAAAAGCTTCTTCCCCTTTTCCAAAGCTTCTCTTGACCCTCAGCGTTCTGCTGTAATCCACACCTTTGAATGTTTCACACATTTGTAGGAAAACATTAAATCTCACTGATTGTTAGCAGTCTGGTCGTTTGCTTGTTGTTACCTAGATTTTCCACACTGGTGGAGGCAAAAAGAGACGTGTGTAATAAAAGCAGATAATCTCAAAGCCACCTTTACCTGGTTTCAGAAGGCAGGTAGAGACAGACAGCATTTAGCTCTAATGGGTGCCAGGGGTTTTTTGTTTGTTTGTTTTTGTTTGTTTTATTTTTTAAATCAAAGCAATGACAGGAAGAGTGGGCCTTCCCACTATTCATAAACAATAATGCAAAGCAGTCAGTTGATGAATTAAAATCACATATTTTCAATCTAGTGATAGAATGACATTTTTTCCCACCAAAAAAGTTTTTTTTCTAAAGATTTTATTTATTTATTTGTCAGAGAGAGAGCACGGCAGGCAGAAGGAGAGGGAGAAACAGACTCCCCGCTGAGCAGGGAGCCTGATACGGGGCTCAATCCCAGGACGCTGGGATCATGACCTGAGCCAAAGGCAGATGCTTAACCATCTGAGCCTCCCAGGCGCCCCTAAGTTTTTACTTGAATTTCTGTTGGTCTAGCCTCATTCTTGGCCTCCGGGAACTCTGCCTGTAGGACTGAACTGTGTCTTGCGCCTCATTCCTGACTCTCTCTCCTAGGAACTTGCCTAGTTACCACTGCTCCTTTGATTGTGTGATTCTAATAGTCCTTGGGAGTTCTGACTGACTAGCAGCCCCAGGGGCTGGGTCTCTACAGCCTGCTGACAGGTTTCTTCAATGCTGACAGCCTGCTCAACTCCCTCAAACCTCCAAGCGGCATCTGCTCCCAGACTTCCTGTCATCATGTCACCACGGTGCGCTGTGATGGGCCACCTGGCCTCTGCCTTTGGCCCTGCACCATGCTGTGCTTATCCTGACTGCTGCACCAGCCATGCTCAGCACCTGCGACCATCTCTGCCCAGCGCACAGCAGGGCTCTCCACCTGGCCACTCCCCATCTGCCTGCACCCGACTGGGTTCCACCTAGTGCTGACTGAAGACTGGACAAGATGAAGGGAAGCAAGATAGTTCCAAACCCTCATAAGTCTTCTCAAATACCGCACTGTTCAACAATCACAAACCTGCTGCATATATAGCCAGAGTCCAGTAATTTTCCTAATTTTTATTCCACACTGGTGTTATTAGAGGCCCTAAGGATAAACTTACCACTCAGAAATGACATCCAACAATTTTCTCATCACAAAGGCTAGAAACAAGCCAATAAATATGTGTGGCTATGTTGGCATCTTTAAGCATTTTTAAAAAAGATTTTATATATTTATTTGAGAGAGCGCACGCACACGCAGAGGGGGACGGAGAAGCAGGCTCCCCACTGAGCAGAGAGCCTAACTTGGGGCTCGATTCCAAGATCCTGAGATCACAACCTGAGCCAAAGGCAGACGCTTAATGGACTGAGCCACCCAGGTGCCCCTATGTTGGCATCTTTAAAATGTTCATTTTGAATGGTTTCATATACAGACTACTGTCTGTGGCTCTTTTTAAAACAATGTATACATACGTGTGTACAGCACATCATACACATAATCTTTGGCATTAGCCTGGGGAGGATTATTAGAGCTAACCACTGGGTTCATCCATGGCCACTCCTTGCTTAAGAACTGGCTACAGAAAGGAAAAGGATGAGGTAGGGTAAGAGAGAATACTGCACAATTTTGTGTGAAGGAAAAAAATCCCGGAGTAATAAAACAGGTTAACTATGAATACTATAAACCTTAACAAGAAATAGCAAGTATTTATCTAGTTTCTAATAGTCCTTAAAGGTACATAAGCAATAGTAGAATTGGATTAAGAGCTTCAGAGAGTGAAACTACTAGTGAGGGACTGCAGCTCTTCAGTGACAACTTGGTCGATCAGGGAAGACGGTTAGTATGAAAAGGTTCTGCTCTGACAGACCAACTAACAAAACCATATCAAGAATTTACAGCACATTAGAAATGACGAAGAGGAAGAAGAGCAAAATGTATAGCAAAATAAAGAATTACAGGAGAAATGTGAACATAAAGTGACAAGTGCATTAAAAGAGAAAACAAATCTACTCAGAGTCAAGTCATTACACACAGAATATTATGGGGAGCTACTGGAATCCAGGTCTTGGTGAAGAATGTTGCAGCGGCTCTGTTAAGTGGACAGGAACTAGAAAAACATGACAGAGTAGCAAGGGTTTTCCTGCATGGTGTTTAAAATCCAAATAAAGCACATAATCTAATAATGTGTGTTCATGGCTATTCCAGAATCCGTTAAGTTCGATGAAATGAAGTGTGTGTATGAGATATTCAAACTGAGTTTACACCTGCAAACTTTAAAACCAGACAGCATTCCACTATGAAAATAAAAGAATGTTTTCTCCAACATTCTTTACATAGGAAAGTTCAAAATTAACTGTTTCTGAAGAAAAATGAGTGATTGCAGCTCTGTAATGAAATATACAAAAAGTGAAAAGACAAAATGGCTATAGGATTCTTTTACTTCCATATAGTAAGAAAAGCAATGATGCTCTTTTAACTCAAAAGGTAATTTGGGGTAAGGGTTACACAGCAATAAACATACAACTACTATGGATCAACGCATATGGAACCGATGGTCGGCAGGTAATTTTGGAAGAGAAGACATATTCTGACATCTGATGCTTAATTCTTTTAGATCAATGAAAACTTCATACAGTCTTCATTTCTCCTGCTGAATCATATCACACAATCTCATAAGCATCAAAAATACTAAATACTTAAAAATTCAGAATCAGTATATTCTTAGCAAGTGTTACGAGTCCGTCTGCTTGGGACCAAATGCTAGCTCCTCCCTTTACTAGTTGGGTGACCTCAAATTGTCTCATCTCTCTGAATGCCATTTTCTCATCTGTAAAATGAAGGTAATAATGGCATCTTTCTTACAATGAGTGAGGAACAAATGAACTTATATTTTTGAGATATTTAAAGCAGTGTTTAGTATATAATCAGTACTATGTGAAGGCTTATTATGTAAACACTTATTGAGTATCTACTGCCCTAAAAGGATTGAACAGCTCAATCATAGTTACAAGCCACACAAAGATAAGTGTCTACTTTGATTTTTAAAATTTATGTTCTAGTTCCCATAAATGTGCCATATACATTGAATACAGTGGTTACATAAGGTACCTTATCTATCTTAAACCATAGCATATGAACAATTTGGGTCACTTCCTTAGAGACTGGGATGTTCTTTAGGAGATGGCTCAGTGATGCATATCTGCTAAAATGTGTCCAGCCTCCTACTGTCTTCCAACGCTAAGATTCTGTGAGTTAGAAACAAAAAGATCCTACTAATCATTCTTTTAAAAAGCAGAGACCAGAGCATTTATAGACCTCTCTAGAGGAAAAAAAAAAAAAAAATACAAAAGAGGTAAGAGGAAGGAAGAGTTCTCTTGACTATGGCTTTCCTACTCATTTCCTTTTCCTTGTTCATCCCTCCCCGTGCCCTCCCTCAAACACATGAAGTACATCCAGGAGGGAGAAAAATGGATGCAAAAGGACAGTCTCAGGTTGAGGTGAATCTGGTACCCCCTCTGGGTTCTTTGGGGCTGATTATAAAATCGTCTGAGATTATTATGAGCTGTTGGCAGAGGTATCTTCTTTTCTGCAAGCCAGCTGGCTCCCTGACTGATGGTGCAGTACTGCTGATTCAAAGGACAGGTGAGGGTGAATTAGTGTTGAACGAACAAGGTGATGGAAGTCCCAGGAAGTGCGAAGTGCCACAGTGCGTACTAACCTAAGGCCTGAACATATGTGATGAGGCACTGTTTCCCAAGGAAATAAATTTTTGCTAAACTTGGGTGGGAGGGAGTATTTTCTGATCATATCAAGAGGAAAAAAGAAAAGGATGTTCTGGGATTAACAATCTCATCTGTGAACTGAGTGGCGTAGCCTTGAAGGTCTCCATAGTCCTTGTTCCACTGATGCTCTCTGAATCTATGCATAAAACCTACTGGAACCCACTGAGTTTGTGTCCTCCTGGTCTTCTTATTTTCGCCCTATAACTTCTACTGTCGCACAGATATCTTATCACTTACCACTCCTACTTAAATCTATAAACCTTGAGTCTAGTTCCCCTACAGTCAGAGCCTAAATCATACTGAAATACACTGTTTGTTGATATGCTAAAGAAGGCTGCCAGAGGGCATCCCTCTGGTCAAGGTAGCATTTTTATATTTTTC
Source organism: Mirounga leonina (assembly GCF_011800145.1). Classification (NCBI taxonomy): domain Eukaryota; kingdom Metazoa; phylum Chordata; class Mammalia; order Carnivora; family Phocidae; genus Mirounga; species Mirounga leonina. The sequence continues at coordinate 18,218,866 of NW_023270454.1, forward strand.
CGAAGCCCTGTCTCCCCCATCACATTTATCTTAGGACAGGGACTCTATTTCAGTCCAAGGCAGCAGGAAGCCTTATGTCAAGGCTCACCTTTAGAGCAATAAATGGGATAGCATAGTATTTACAGTGCTCCCCCAAATACCTAGTATTTACAGTGCTTCCCCAAATATTTACAGCTTCTCTTCCATATCCATCTTCCGTGGGCCACACTGAGACTTACTCAGTAGGCTTAGTCTTATGTTAACTTTACTCAGGAAGGTTGAAAAGACCCTTGGCCTATCTCCTTTCTCTTCTACTATTTTCTTGGTGAAACTCAATCAGACCCTCTATGTGAGACAGCAGAAACTATGTGTGTGTATATGTGTGTGTGGGGGGGTGTCTCCCCCTTGATTTTCAATGGTCCTCAGTCAAAAGCACATAAATATTTAAAGTGGAAGAAAAAACTGTTACTTATGCCAGTAAATAAGCTCTGGCTGGCTTAGCTGGTGTTTAGTGTACACAGACTAAAACTAACAAGCCAAATTATCAGTATATGGGAATATTTAAAACATAAAGAAACTAAGCAAAGTGTTTAGCAAATCAAATCCAATCATATATATAAAGGATTATATATCATGATGAAGTGGGGTAGTTCAGCATTTGAAAATCAATCAGTGTGATTCATTGTATTTTAGAAAACTATATGATCATCTCAGGAAAGGCAGAGAAAGTAATTTACAAAATCCAACATCCTGATAAAAATTCTCAGTAAACTAGAAAAAGGAGGGAACTTCGGCAACCTGATAAAGGATATCTATGAAAAATCACAGCTAACATCACACTTAGGAGTGAAAGACTGAATTGCCTTCTCCTTAACATCAAGAACAAGGCAAAAATGTCCGTTCTCACCACTTCTATTCAGCATTTTATTAAAAGCTCTGCCACCGCAATATGGCAAGAAAAAAAAATAACAGGCATCTAGTTTGTAAGGAGAAATAAACCTGTCTTTTTAAAAAAAACACTAGAGTCCATGTATGGGGCGCCTGGGTGGCTCAGTCATTCAGCCTCTGCCTTCGGCTCAGGTCATGATCCCAGAGTCCTGGGATCGAGCCCCGCATCGGGCTCCCTCCTCGGCGGGAAGCCTGCTTCTCCCTCTCCCACTCCCCCTGCTAGAGAGTGTTCCCTCTCTAGTTGTCTCTCTCTGTCAAATAAATAAATAAAATCTTTAAAAAAACAAACAAACAAAAACACACTAGAGTCCATGTAGAAAAAATTTTTTTTTAAGATTTATTTATTTATTTATTTGTCAGCGAGAGAGAGAGAGCATAAAGCAGGGGCAGTGGCAGGTGGAGAGGGAGAAGCAGACTCCCCACTGAGCAGGGAGCCTGATGCTGGACTCGATCCCAGGAACCTGGGATCATGAATCCAGCCGAAGGGAGATGCTTAACCGACTGAGCCACCCAGGCGTCCCTCATGTAGAAAATCTTAGGAAATTCACAAAAAAGCTACTAGAATAAGTTTAGGAAGATTGCAGCTTATAGGATCAATATACAAAAGTCAGTTTTATTTCTATAGATCAAAAATGAATCAGAAATTGAAATTTAAAAACAATTTATAATAAAAATATAAACCACTTAGGAATAAATCCAACAAAAGATACACAAGACCTATCTACTGAAAACTATAAACATGGCTCAGAGAAATTAAAGAAGACCTAGGAAATGGACAGATATACTTTGCTTATCAGTCAGAAGACTCAAAGCTATCAATTCTCTGAAACTGATCTATTGATTCAACACAATCTCAATTCAAATCCCAGCAGGCTTTTTGATAGAAATGACAAGCTGATTCTAAAATTCATATAGAAATGCAAAGGACCAGAACAGCCAAAACAATGGTGAAACAACAAAAGTAAAGGACTAATATGATCTGGTTTCAGATGTACTATAAAGCTAGAGTAGTCAAAACAGTGTAGTACTGGCATACAGTTCAGAAAGAGACCTATTCATATACAGACAACCAATTTTTGACCAAGTTACACAGGCAATTTAGTGGAGAAAGGATAATTTTTTTAACAAATGGTGCTGAAACACCTGGATATCCATATGGAAAGAAAGAAAGAAAAGAAAGAAAAGAAAGAAAGAAGGAAAGAAAGAAAGAGAAAGAAAGAAAGAGAGGGAAAGAAGGAAGGAAGGAAGGAAAGAAGGAAGGAAGGAAGGAAGGAACTCAATCTATACCTTACACCATATATAAAAATTAATTCAAAATAGATCATAAGGGAGTGCCTGGCTGGCTCAGCTGTAGATCATGTGACTCTTTTTTTTTTTTTTTTTGTGAGAGACACTGCTCACGTCCACATGCATGTATACATGCATGAGTGGGGAGGGGGAAGGAGAGGGAGAAGGAGAAGCAGACTCCCCACTGATCTGAGAGTCTGACAACGGGCTCAATCCCAAGACCCTGAGATCATGACCTGAACTAAAGGCAGACCCTTAACTGACTGAGTCATCCAGGTGCCCCAGAGCATGCAACTCTTGATCTGAGGGTTGTGGGTTTGAGCCCCATGTGGGGCACAGAGCTTACTTAATAAAAAAAATAATAAAATCTTAAAAAAAACACAAAACCCAAAATAGATCATAGGTCTGAACCCATAACATAAAACTATAATATGTATGCCTAGAAGAAAACAGGAGAAAATCTTTGTGAGCTTGAATCAGGCAAGAATTCCTTACATATAACATTACAAGTATGATCCATTAAAGAAGCCGATAGATCTGACTTCATGAAAATTAAAAACTTCAGCTGTTGCTGTTGAGAGAATTAAAAGACAATCCACAGATAAGGAGAAAATGTTTGCAAAGCATGTATCTGATAAAGGTCTTGTATCTAGAATATATAAATAATATAATAAGCTCAATAATAAGAAAATAATAAGGAAACAATCCAATTTAAGAAAATGGGCCAAAGATTTTTTTTTTTTTTTTTTTTTTTTTTATGACAGAGAGAGACACAGCGATAGAGGGAACACAAGCAGGGGGAGTGGAGGAGGGAGAAGCAGGCTTCCTGCAGAGCAGGGAGCCCGATGCGGGGCTCGATCCCAGGACCCTGGGATCATGACCTAAGCCGAAGGCAGACGCTTAACCATCTGAGCCACCCAGGCGCCCCTGTGGGCCAAAGATTTTAACAGAGAGTTCATTAAGGAAGATATATAGATGGCAAATAAGTGCATGAAAAGATGCTCTACTCATTAGTCATTAGGGAAATGCAAATTAAAATCATAATGAATACCACTATACACATATTAAAACGGTTAAAATTAAGAAAAACTGGTGATACCAAATACTGGCTAGAATGCAGAAGTCCTAGAACCCTTGTACACGGATAGTGGGAAAGTAAAATGATATACCACCTTGGAAAGCAATTTGGTAGCTTTTTTAAAAGCTAAACATTTTAATAATTTTGCATTTTACATCTAGGTCTGTGTTCGATTTTGAGTTCATTTTTGTGAATGGTGTTAGGTCTGTGTCTAGATAAGTTTTGGGGGAAGGGAGGGCTGGGATGTCCAGATGTTCCAGTACCATTTATTGTAGAGAGTGTCTTTTCTCCATTGAATTGCCTTTGCTTTTTTGTTAAAGATCAGTTGACTGTATTTATATGGGTCTATTTCTGAGCTATGTTCTGTTTCATTGATCTATTTGTTCTTTAACCATTAGCATACTGTCTTGACTACTATAGCTTTATACTAAGTCTTGGAGCTGGGTAGTATCATTCCTTGAACTGTGTTCTCCTTCAATGCTGTGTTGGCTTCTCTGGGTCTTCTGTCTCTTCACGTAAACTTTTAGAATCAGTTTGTTGATATCTGCAAAATAACTTGCTTGGGATTTTGACTGGGATTGCATTGAATCCATAGATCAAATTGAGAAGGACTGACATCTTGACAGTATTGAGTCTTCCTATCCATGAACATGGAATATCTCTTTACTTAATTCTTCTTTGATTTTTTTCATTAGAGTTTTGTAGTTCTTCTTATCATAGCGTGCCTTTTTAATATGTGGTCTCCAGTCTTCCCCCTACCCCAATTTTAGGAAAGTGTTATTGAATTAATAGTTTTTCTAGTTTTCTGTTCCTTAAGTCTATTTCAGGAACTTCTACTATTTATATTTTTCATCTTTCTCTAATATTTCTCACTTTCTCTTAAAATCTTTTTCTCACTTTATTTAAAAGAGTTTATCAGAGAAAGAGAGAGGCCGGTAGGCAGAGGGAGAAGCAGGCTCCCTGCTGAACAAGGAGCATATAATCTGGTCATTCTGTTCCTAGTTTTTTATTTAAGAGAAAAGTATAAATCCATCCAAAGACTTGTACACAAGCAGCTCTGTAATAAAAAACTGGAAACAATTTAAATATATTTATCACAGGTATAGATATGCCATCTATAGTGCACATATCTATAGATATGTGTCATATATACGTGTACATGCGTGCATATATACACATATATATGTAATGGAATCCTATTCATCAATAAAAAGAAATAAGCTATTATTTATGCGATGCAACATGGGTAGGTTTTTAATAATGCTGAGTGAAAGAAGTCAGGTAAAAAAAAAAAAGTACATATTGTATGAGTCCATTTACATAAATCTCTAGAAAATGCAAATAAATGCATAGTGACGGGAAGAAGATCAGTGGTTACCTCAAAGGAGTGAGAAAGGAGTGAGTAGCAGGGAGGGTAGTTCCAAGGGGGTAGCAAGAAACTTTTGAGAATGATGGACATATTCGTTATCTTTGTAGTATGGATATATAGACATATGTTAAAACTTATAAAATTTTACCCATTAATTATGTGCTATTTACTGTCAGTTAAGCCTAAAAAATGTTAAAAATTATATGGAATGAAAAAGTCAACTGGAATGTGATACTGTAAGTTAGACTAGAGCAATAACTTTGTGGGGTGGTAGGAATTGGGTAGATCACATGCAAAGGGGTTCCTGGGCAAGTGGCAAAGTTCTATTTCTTGACCTGGGTGGTGATGTGATATCAGGGTGCGCTTTATAGACATTATATATGAACTCATTACATATACAAGTTATATAATAAACTATTTTTCTAAACAATTACTAAGCCACATATTTGTTTTGTGTGCCATATATTCTGTATCTGTTATATTTTACAATAAAAATTTTTTTTAATCCTAAAAAAAAAGTTAAGGAAATAGTGGCTTGAGAGGAAGAGACACATAAAATATGACTCAGCGGACGATAGGCACATTTCCAACTTTTATTCCCAGGGCTATACAATACCGAGGAAAAGGAAATTGAAATGATACGTGGTTAAATTGAAAATGCAGTTAAATAGACTTGTTAAATGGCTGGACCATTTAACGAACATTTCCTAAATGTTAGAGGGGAAGCCAGCTAAATGCTATCTGAGGTTGGGTGTGTACCTGTGACCTTTCCGACCTGAGTGGGAGAACAGGCAGGGAGGTGGGCAGGGCGGCAGGGTGGGGCTCAGCAGATGCCGTGGAAGCTAAGGAACAGACGTTAGTAAGAAAGGCAAGGGGCAAGAGATCAGCAGGTCTTGGCACATTCTAGATGAAATTCATCACGGGGCAGTATATGACCATGGCTCATCATGCAGGCTCTAGAGTCAGAATGCTTGGGTTCCTATTTTCATTCTACCACTGAGACCAGTAACCTGCCTGCTGTCTGCCTTCCTTTCCTCATTTCTAAAGTAGTGACAAGGATGTGAAATGTGGTGGAATTTACATGAGATAATGCGTGCACAGCACTTAGAAATAGTGTCTGACACGCAGTAAACATGTTACCTATTGTTACAACAGGATTTTTAAACCTACACACATCAAATCGTAGTAGTTAAGTAAAGGAACATGATTTTGAGAAGACCTTATTGCATTCAGGTTATTGCTAGGGCTTGCCATGATAAAAACCTGCGAGAAGCTCCTGCCAGGAAATCCATTTAAAGTATGTTTCATTTTTTGGGCTTCCTCAGACACTAGGACTTTGAGAGACAGTAGGCAGGCTGAGGTGTCCACATCACATATGGCTTTATAAACAGCTATTCACTTCAAGGCAATAATTTCCGGTGCTTGGATCCTGAACATACTAATTTCATTTGTCACTGCCATATTTCCAAATGATACTCATACTCTAAATTCTTAGGAGAATGTCAGCCAAGCCACCATGGAGCTCTCAGAGACGGGATGCCTCATTTTGAAACAATGACTGTTAAGGAGTAATGTAAGCCCATCCCATGCGCAGCCAGTGACAGACTCGACACTCGAATGCGCCCTCCAACTAAGGAGACTTGCCCTCCATCCCACCTTCTCTCCTTCCCTCCCTCTCCCCCCTTTATTTTTCTCTTCTTTTTTTGTGGGGGTATGATACCTATTGGTCTTTTGTTAGTTCTTTTATTCATTCATCCAGTATATTTATTGAGCACCTTCTAGTGCTAAGCCCTGGAAAGACAAAGATAAATGGGATGCACATTTCCTGCTTTTAAGAAGCCTGCCACCATTGGGGTGTCAAGCCTATTTATACAATGAGGACACAGACAGGCTGTGGACAATATAATCTGAACCATGTGCGTGTATCATTCACGGAATACAGGAACTCTCTATTTATATACTTTCAACTTAAAAGCTTCTAGAGATAAGGTCAAATCCCAGCCCCCAAACTCTGAGTGTGGTCCTTTTGGCCTGGGGCAGCAGAAGGCTACTACTGTTTGTGTTTTGAGAATGTTTCATAATTATCAGCTCTATTTTGCAAAGTGAGAGACTTGAAAAAGACATGTAAGAGGAGGTGTGCAACAAAGATGAAAGAGCAGAGATAAGAGGAAAACGGCAAGAGGGAGAAAGTGGTGAGTGTCATTTGTAGGGGATGACTTCGGCGCTGACCTGGCAGTGCTACGTGGAGTTAGGAGCCTAGACTCTGAAGCACCAGAGCCTGCCTTCAAATCCCAGCTCTGTCGCTTGCTAACTCGGTAGCCTTAAGTATGGTATTACTCTGTGTCATTGTTTCCTTATCTGTAAAATGGCTATTAAAAACAGGCCTGACTCCTAGGGCTTCCGTGAGGGCTGAATGCTAGGCACACACTATGATTCGTAATACAGTTCAGAAGAAGAGATTCTATATGTCAATCAACCACAAACTGACAGAGTTATGCCTGTGCCAATATTTCTGCTATCAGCACAATGGTTTGTAAATGGGAAACAGATTTCTATTCATAAAAATATATACTGCCCCCACCCTGCCTGCCCCCCCTCCAAAATCCTAAATACCACTTTTCAGAGGGTTGCTCTTGATCAGCAAGTGACAATGGCATGCTGCCGCCTTCCTTAGCTTCCAGGGGACGCCGAGTGGATACCAGAGACTGGATGACAGATGAAACTTCAAAGCGTCCAGGGACGTGCTTCTGGGCAGAGGCCACTGAACCTACAACCAAGGGGAATTAGCAGAGGGAAGGAGGGTAGCCTTCTGGCACCAGATGGTAAAGAATCCCAGCTGGAGTCTTTGATGGGGGGGTGGTCAGGTGGCAGGTGAGAACAAGCGCACCCAGAGTTAGGAACAATCCCACTGCAAAGAACTGGACTGCACTATACTGACGCACGGAAGGCCAATGCTGGGCTTGGTGATCTTTGGAGGATGGGGTGGTATTTGTTGGGTGTGAATGTATGTGTGCGTGCCGTTTAGGTAAACAGTGTCTGTCCTGGGAACAGACGCTGTTGAGCAACGATTAGGTCAGCAGGACCACACAATGGCAAGGCTAGTTCAGCCCAGCTCTCGAAGGTCTCCTCCAGACTCTGGGCAAACGTAAGTTTTTGAAGTTCAGGCAAGAGACTCTGTGTGTCTCCATGTTCTAATTCTGCCTCTAAAATATGTCATAATATCGAATGCGTCATGCTTTGAATATTAGGCTTAACTACCTCTGCAGCAGGGGGGTCCTCAGACATTTTTCCATTTATTGTATTTTACATACTTTTGTCTAGAGATTCATGCAAATGCATGCCAAAGGGATACGCAAATCATGAGTCTGAAATAAAACATGTATTTTTGAAGTAAGAATTCTGAGACCTTTGGAGGAGTATAGATTTGCACTATTGGTTTCAGAGACTAAGTTTTGATTCTTAGGTGCTTGTCAATTGGTTCCTGATGTCCTGGCTAGATCTGAGTTTATTAAAAAAATGGGCTTTTGTAGCACTTTGGAGATGTTTATCTAAAGTCATGGAGAACTGCCTGATTTAGGAAACAGCAGATCTGCTTCAACAGACAGAGAAGGCATAAAAGTACAGGGAAGGGGCGCCTGGGTGGCTCAGTCGTTAAGCGTCTGCCTTCGGCTCGGGTCATGGTCCTGGAGTCCTGGGATCGAGCCCCACATCGGGCTCCCTGCTCCGCGGGGGGGCCTGCTTCTCCCTCCCCCACTCCCCCTGCTTGTGTTCCCTCTCTCGCTGTGTCTCTCTCTGTCAAATAAATAAATAAATAAAATCCTTAAAAAAAAAAAAAAGTACAGGGAAGACTTAGCGCTCCATGATAGACAGAGATACTTTCTCACCGGCCAAGCTGAACACTTGGTCTTAAGTGGATTAGCTCTGGAGATCCACACAGCGCATCGATGCTTGCTCATTTCTGTAAGGACTTGTCAAGTCAGTAGGCAGTGCAGAAAGGCTGGGGTGTGCGGCTCAGTGATTATTGACTGCGAGCCCGCTACGGCTTAGCTGTCAGAGCTGAGGAGTGCTCACAGGAAGCAGAGGGCATGGCCCCCACCTGAAGGGATACAGACTCCTCTGTTCTAACCAGCAATCAACCGTTTTGAAATCATACCAAATCCTTGAACTGAGCTTGTGGGTAATCCAAGTCTGAATACTGCCAGAAAGGGCCTAACTTTAAACAACCCGTCTAGGAGTCTACACTATTAGTGATAGAAAGGAACCATGTGGTTGGTTTGCCAATGCATTAACATCTCCCTCTCCCCGGACTCATTCTTGACCTTCTTTTAGGACCCTCCTCCCCGACCCCCGCCCTCTCCCACAGAGATAGTGCCGTTTAACTACAAATAAAGCAAGAGTAGATTCTGGACGCCTGCCGGTGCTTGGTATGGATGTTGCTGAAAGCTTTGCACATAGAAGGAAGCTTGTGCAGGGCCTCATTTGGGAGAGATGAAATATTTTAATAGCAGTGTTTATGTTCTCAGTCTGTAGATAACCAAAAACCGGCAAGATTTTACATCAGGCTTTGAAATGAAAAATATCACCCACTCAATGGAAACACAAATTTCATCCCTTTTGCCCTCTGGCCCTCTCAATGCTGTTAGTGTTCCTCTAGATTTTCCTGCTCTCCTTGAGATTTCTGAGTCACCACAGAGGGAGACCCAACGCGATGTCTGGCCAAGTTTTGCAGGTCTCGCATTCTCCAGAAAAAGCAGACTTGAAAGGTTTCCTCTCAGAGTTCCCTAGGCTCCTCAGACAGTCTGGAGCAGAAACTGTCTTGGGACCCATGATAGAGTAGACACCAGAATTGTAGCAGGCAGGGGGAGTTCAAAAGGGCAATGCCGGCCCGCAGTCAAATTCGAGGCAGCAGCTTTGAGACCAGTCGGCCCCATCTCTCACAGATGGAGGGAGAGTTCCCAGACTCCACACTCAATCTTCACCTTACAAGTTTTGCCCTTTGAGGGATTCAAGCCTGTGATTCCCAATCATTTTTCCTCTCCCTAAAGATGGGAACTTACACAGACAAAGCCAATTTTTTAATGTCACTGTGAGGACAGTTTTAATGAATGTCTCCGGATTCATGCTCGTGGACAGATGTGTGCACATGCACACTCTTCTAAGATTAAGTGTGCTTGAAAATCTGATTTATATAAGCAAGGAGAACAGCTCGTTTTTAATAACTGACTGGGTTAAAATAGATGTTCCTCACTGGAAAAGTCACCAAGGCACACTCAAACAAAACACATGCCATTCAAATTAGCTGCCTTGGCTGAACTTATTTTTATATTAATTTAGCCTCCAAAAATAGTCTATGTTACACATTCCTAATGAAAACAATTTTAATAAACAGACTATGTGCATGTGAATCGTGAACATACAAGAGTATAAATGTTTGTAAGAAGCAATTTTTTGAAACCCATTGTTTCGAGTCTATTACATAGAACATGTCTTTCTCTCTTTCCTCTAATTTTAACCTTGACCTTTATTCCAATATCTAATCTGCCACGTCTGAGAGCAAAGTGCCCCAGGGATAGGGTCATTAATGTGAACATCAAAAGAGGAGCCATCACAGGCCGAGGGGCTGTCTTAGCCCTTCCTCTTTTGACATAGTTTCCAGACACTATGGTTTAGACAATTTATATGTGCTCCCAGGGTAGGACATGATCTCAGTCAGGGATATCCAACTACACACTCTCATGTGTTGTGAAAGAGTCGTGTCAAAGATCAACAGAGATACAGATAAGGGAACAGGGAGTTCTCATGAAATGGGGACGGGAGAGGAAGTCAGGTAAACTTCACGGAGGAGGTAATATTTGAGCTGTGTCTTAAAGGATGAATAGGCATTTTCCTAAAGGACAAAAGGGGTGGGGGAGATTCTAGATTACAGTGCATACAAAAGTCTGAACCATGGTGGGGATGGGTGACAGCTGGGCAATGGTTGAAGACAAGGCTAGAAAGCTACAGCAGTAGGGTAAAAACCAGCTTTAGATTGAGGTCGTTTGCTCATTGGGATATGGGAAAATTCAGAAGCAGAATGCTATGACAAAATCAGACACAAGGAGTGATACAAACATCAGCATGTAAGGAAAACAGTTAAGTGCTGATATTTTTGTAAAAAATAACTTATGTATATTAACATAAGAAAAGTTCACAATGTTATCTGAGTATTGCAATTTCAGAGGCTATTTCTCAATTTTTTTAACATTGCTAGGAGTATATATTACCTGTAACAAAAAGGGGGGAAATCATGCAGTGTACAGGTGCAGAATAGGGGAGAAGAACTGGCTGAAGGGTAGTCCTGTGGAAAGAACCCACTGGCTTTCTTCAGCTGACCACACACACAGTGTGTACTAGGCAATGGCTCTGGTGCTCTAACACCTGCGTTAAATGCAGACTTAAAGCAGCACAGGGTCTCCATTAAGGACACAGACGAGACGGTTGTTACAGTCCTAATACTTCCTGTGTTTATTAGCATAGTTCTGAAATATTACATCCAGTTCTGGGGACCACAGTTTAAAGAGCTGAAATTGAGTTCGTCCGGAAGAGGGCTGTCAGAATGAGAGGGATGTCTGAAAGGCAAGTCATAAAAGAAAGGTTTATGGTATCTTGAGATGTTTATACTGAAGGAGGGGTAACTTATGGGGGTCACTGACACCATCTTCAAATACTTGATGAGCTGCCATGTCAATGAGAGGTAACACATCCTCTAGAGTTCTCAAAGCCAGAACTGATACCAATAGCCGGAAGTTACAGGAAGGCCAGTTTCGACTGGACATAGAAAAAACAATTTTCAATCACAGCATTATGGCTAGAAGTGACCAAGATCTATCCAACAGCCTCATAGTTGACACAAGTGACTCATTTTGAGGCACAATGACTTATCCCCAAGACCCTTCAGCTGGTCAGTGGAAGAACAAGGGCCAGACTGACTCACATACCTCCAAGTCCGATACTCTCCCCCCGCTACGCCGCTCCCCCCCATCATGCTGCCTCCCAGCCACAGCAGACACCCAGTAATGGTTTGGCTTTCCCAGGAAGTGGGCTCCCAGGCTCTAGATATATCTGAGCACAGGCTGGATGACCACCTGTTTCGGCTGCTCCCAGGGATACTGGAATGGATAATCTCTAAGACTGCTCTCCAGTTTAAGCTGCTATAATTTCCATTTGGGGAAATAACCTGAAGATTAGGGTTGTGTGAAAAGGAGCTCTAACATTCAATAAAGAGAAGTCTAGGAACTCTGGAAGAGCAGCTGGAAAACGAAGGTGAAAGAAACTTCTTAGTAGTTTTCCAGTTTCTTAGCAGGGCCCGTCATGGTTATTATTACTCTCATGGCATTGGTACATCACTCCCACACCCCACATCTGGCAGGAGCCAGGGGTGTGCTGAGTGGGGAGAAAACTATCTTTTTGCTTTGGTCCCTACCCTGCCAACTAGAAAGTGTGATATCCCTACAGAAAGGGATTGAGTCCATATGGGTGTGCCCTGAGTAATGGCAGAATGCCACCTGGAAATCGTCACAGAACAGACTATAAAAACACTCAAAGCATTTTCATTCATTTTGACCTATGCCAAGAAAAGACTCACCCTCTTCTGCTCCCCACCTCCACCCACCACACTTAAAACAAATCCACATACCCATTAGTAACTCAGCCATTTATTTGGCTCACAATCATAGGAAAAGGGCTGAATTGCTTACCTCACTAGTTGCATATCCAGATCCTGAATCTATACTTAAAAGAATGTTCAGTACAGGATTTCCCTCATTACCAGTGAACTGTAGACGACAAATTCATTAATTAAAAGCTATTTGCTGGCTCCTGGTACGTCTGTTCTTTGGGAAAGAGATTAAGATCTGTGGCGCACAGTGAGTTGGCCTACAAAACCGGAACCCACTTCTGCAGTGTAAGCTCCAAATGTAATGTCCATAAGCATGTGACTAAATTAATCTAAGACAAAATTGTTAAATAGATGCTACTGCGATAAGATACCATCTTCACTCTGAGTTCACTCTGTGCCCCGGAGTAACTATTCATACTTGCATCACCTTGAGCCCTTTTTGGAGACTTTCCGTACATTCCCTTTCTCTACTAAGATTTAGCCATTCCTAATCTCACGTCATCAGGGCCATGCTGTAGGCCTCCCATGATGGCCACCAAGGACTGACATCAATGTTCTCCTCCATCTTCATCACCACCATCATCAATTGCTTCTATTTATCGAACACCCTCTAGTTGTCAAATATTGTGCTATGTATTTTACATGCGTCATGTCACTAATTCATTACCTTTTTAAATCCTCATCTTTCGGATCACTGAAATCAACTCACCCAAGTCAAAACTATTAAGTGCTGGAGGTGGGATTCAAGCAAGCTTTTTCTGACTCCCAAGTCTGTTAACCCCCACACTGCACTAGAGGACTTGGAGAGAAGCCTGCCAACCATGATGAATAGTCTTTTCTCTGATTTCTACTGGAAACTGTATATTAGACATTGTATAAACCCCTGTTCCAATGAGAAAAAGTGAGGCTTGATGCAAAAATGTTGAGGGTGCCTGGGTGGCTCAGTCGGTTAAGCGACTGCCTTCGGCTCAGGTCATGATCCCAGGGTGCTGGGATCGAGTCCCACATCAGGCTCCCTGCTCCGCGGGAAGCCTGCTTCTCCCTCCCCCTCTGCCTGCCACTCCCCGTTTGTGCTCTCTCTCTCTCTGACAAATAAATAAATAAAATCTTAGGAAAAAAATGAGTCTTGATAGGAAGTAAACTTGGAGCCTGCTCTGACCAGGAGAAGGGCAAGGGGAAGACCTGACAGAAGGTGGTGTTTATTAATAGTGGAGGATAGGAGAGATGTGAGGACCCCAGAAGCAGGTTAAAGAGAAAGGGGAACTTGTTTAGAGATGGTATGGTTTGATTCAGGCCACATGGTATGGTCTGGAAGGAGTATATTTGCCTGACACATGGAGGTCAGTTAGAAAGGGTTTGAGGTAATATTCTGAGGGGGAATTTTTTGATCCAGAAAAAAAAAAAAGCACAAAATGTTCCTAAGGGCCAAGGTATAGAAATAGGTTTCTAGCCTAGAGATGATCTATTTATAAAATATATCTTATATTAAATATCATGTATACTATAGAAATAAATTACCTATGGGAAAAAAACACAGAAAAAATTGGTCTTATTATAAATCATGTTGTTCTGGGTCAAGCAATAAGAATTAGTCACTCACTCCTCTGTTAATTTATTCACAAATATTTATTGAATACTATCTTACTATTTATAAAGTAAATATATCCCTTAAATGGAAAATCTGTAGTATCTCCTTCCTTCCCCCAGTAGGATAGCTGTCAGCCGAGGATATCAAAGCATAACAGAGATGTGAATCTGATAAAGAGCTCTGAGGCTCTGGGCTAGCCTTCAGGGAAAGGGGAATGGCAAAGAGCTTCCGAGAACCTGACCATGCCCTGACCTGAAGGAACCCGAGCTGAGTTGATTTCTCTTTGGTTCTGCATTAGGTGCTGACCTAAAACAAAAACTTTGCACAGGCTATAATGACTCCCTGTGCCAGCAATCACGCTAATCTGAGTAGTCCTCAGGATCTTGACTCACTGGCGAGCATGGCCTGTCCCAGCACTTACTGATGTGGTACCAACAGAGCTCCCCCAGGGAAACAAGATCTTTAGCTCATCTACTAGTATTTTTTCTGTAAGCATGTGATTGTTGAAAGAAAAAATAAAGTCCGTCATCTACTGCACATGTATTCAAATATTTTATAGGTAGTGAGGCTTAAGAAAGCCCCCATCCTGTGTGTGTGACCTGGGGCCATGTGATGGCTCTGACCCTGAGTCTCCTCATATGTGGAAAGGAGAGAATGTGTCCAGTTTGCAAGGTTCTTGTGGGAATTTGACTGATGAAGGATACCACTTAGAGTACCTGGCACACATAATAGGAATCCAGTGTCTGGAGATTGGGTCTAAATTCCTGGAAAGACAATGAAATAATTAATTTTATATATTAAAACAATGTAGCTATGGATTTTAAGCTCCAAGATTAAAAATAGGTCAAAACCTTTGCGTGAAGAATGGCATTTTTATGTGTTTTAAATTAAATCATGTTTAAATGCTCAATAAATATTAGTGATTATTATATTAAGAAGCAATTTTAAATCATCAAAATTTGTAAGTATATGTATGTGAGTCTTATCTCAGTGCTTGCAATTAGTATAAAATGAAAATTTTACTGAATCCTTAAAATAGATTTGTCTTTCTATCCCCCCCCCCCTCCTTCCCTCTAAATAAAAATCATGGGGAAAATAAGACTTCTAGTTTAGAGAATGGATTAAGAGAGCATTACAAAGTAATAAAGCCTAAACATGGTTCATTAAGAAAGAATGCCTAGAATTCTAATCCTTTGCAGGTTCAGCATGATGAGAGAAACAAAAAGAATACCATATCCCTCTCCTGACACTAGGGCAGAATATTTCCTTAGGCTATTTACTAGCTATCTTACAAAGAAAGGTGCCTCGTTAGATACTGCAATTCATATAAATCAAGTGAATATGATTCTAACTGGAGAGAAAGAATCTCAAAGTTTTATGTGAGGATAAAGCGGAGACTCAAGAGTGTCCCTATGGAGAAGCATAGGAACCCAGGGGACTCGTTGGTAAAACTTCCAGTTGGAGAAATGCTGTTGCTTGAAAGCCAAAGACAAAGTCTTTGGAAAACACTGTGGGAAAAACATATTCCATGGAAATGTGTGTCCTAAAACTTTTCCGTATGAAAAAGTATTCCTTCTTACCCAGAAATGATCTAATGCATAAATAGCTTAAGAATGAGAGGAAAGAACTACCGAGAGATTTTACGTTTAGGTCCAAGCTTGACTTTTGTGAACCTTGGACTTCTAATTTGTTCTTTGGTTGAAAGAACGTCCGAGCATTAAAAGTGCATCAGATATTATTCTAAAGATCATGTGGCACATTTTCCCTCCTTGGTAATTCCTATTGCCCTATTGAGGTTGAATCACGCACACTTCTAAAGAAAAGCAGAACTCAGGGGATGACAAGAAAATGATGGCTCAGCTCTGACTTTTCGAGATTTTTAAAGTTACAAGAAAAACAATAGGCATGAGTGTTCTGGATTTCAGGTTCAAGAACCAAGGCACCTGAGGGAGAAAACAGAAGTCTTTTCTTGGTCTCCCATAGGTAGGCAATGAATATGCAGACTCAGTCTTGGGACACCGAGGATGGAGTACTTTCCAGTATGCTCATGAGTGAGGCAGGTGTTTGACCTGGCACAGGGAGTAGCTTCTCTCCTCAGAGGGAGGTGGTAAAAGTCCCTCCTGGGCAGAGGGAATATGTTTCTGAAGAAATTTCAAGGGGATCAGACTAAGGTTAATTCGCTACTTGGATCCCTTTGCACATACTCCATACCCCCTGCTTCCCTAGGCCTCATGTGAGAGGGGAGGAGGAGCAGGAAAGAGATATAAAAATCTCAGGTTGGGGGTGCCTGGGTGGCTCAGTCGTTACATGTCTGCCTTCGGCTCAGGTCCTGATCCGAGAGTCCTGGGATAGAGCCCCGCATCAGGATCCTGCTCGGCAGGAGGCTTGATTCTCCCTCTCCCACTCCCCATGCTTGTGTTCCCTCTCTCGCAGTCTCTTTTCTCTGTCAAATAAATAAATAAAATCTTAAAAAAAAAAAAAAATCTCAGGTTGAGGGGAAGTCCAAAATCAGACAGGCCAAAAGGAATTAGTCACAGTCAAGGAGCGAAAGGGATGGGTGTGTTTAGGCTCTCCACCTGCTCCCCCAGTGCTCAGGGCCAGAGCATGGCATGAAGGAGAGTCAGAAGTTTCCAGATGCTCCAGTGGATATGAGATGAGAAGGCCAAAGATCCTAAAGGTCCTGGAGTCAAGATGAGGACAAAGGATGCATAGTCTGAGGCTGGAAGGCAGAGTAGGTTTCCAACAGGGACAGAGGCTAAGGCCCAAAGAACACACACGGAGGGAAAGGCCATCTGAGTGAAGGCCAGGTCAGACCAGAAGGGTCTTTCCCTGCAGCCACAATACTGTACGGCTCTCCTCTCGTCACAGGTTCCTCCAGCTCCAAAGAAAAGAGGACACGACGGATGGGTGGGATCCTTTGAGACAGAGTATTTACCTCAGAGAGATCGAGTTAACCTGGAAAAGCCTACATTTGAAACAGGAAGGGACTCTTTGAATAGGTGAACTCTGGTCTAAGTCCCTTTAGTCAAGCAGAGCAAGCGGGTTCATTCATATGTATAAATAAAGGTGCTTTTCTACGAATGGATGGCTGTAGATTTTAAAAACCTACTACATATGATTATTTAGTGGGTTACTGAACTGGAGAATTGGAGAAAGGATAGGATTGGTGGGGTCAGCAGAACCAGCACACATTGTTTTTAGATTTTTAATCTAAGGAATCCATTTGCATGGGCCTAACCCATTGATCTGCAGTCTAGCATTTATTTTTTGGTGAGAGGAACTAGGGATTTAAACTATGCACAAGTGGGGTATGTGGGAGGGGAAAAAAAACATTTTAAAACCTTTTAAATTTACTGTTCGTGGTTACAAGTTTCCTTAGGAGACATAATATTTTTTTTCTCTCATCTAAAAAAATAATTTGGACCAACCTCAAAAAAGCTGGGTTTAATGTTTCTCAGACTGTTTCCAAGCAGACTAAAATACCAACAAATTCATATCCACGGGGAGAGGTTTATGGTTCACCAAGGTTGCGTGATTCATGCTGAAGAGCTTACATGCCTGAGATGCATGATGGGCCTTCTGAATGCAATGTATGGAACACATACCACAGCCCAGGGTTCTTTACAAAGGCTGCCTGACTTGGGGGGGGGTCCCTGTTGAGAAAGTGGAGTCACTTTTGAAAGGCAGGCAAGAGCAAGAGAATGGGCACTATTTCACATTCACTTTTGATCTGCATGAGAAAAGCATCCTGGTGGCTGCTTCAGGAATCCAAGAGTGAGGTCAATCTCAGGGCCCACAATTTCAGATGCTTATTCACATCCTCTCCGAAGCAACAGTTCTTGAGGCTGAAAACATGAGTTGCAAACTTGTTTTCCAATAAGGTAAAGTTAGGGAAAAGGCATCAGGATAGCGGAGCCATGCTCAAATCTGTCAGAGTTAGAGAATATAATGTATGTGGAAAAGCATTTTAAATGGTCCATATGATGGGCGCCTGGGTGGCTCAGTTGGTTAAGCGACTGCCTTCGGCTCGGGTCATGATCCTGGAGTCCCAGGATCGAGTCCCGCATCAGGCTCCCTGCTCGGTGGGGAGCCTGCTTCTCCCTCTGACCCTCCCCCCTCTCATGTGCTCTCTGTCTCTCTCATTCTCTCTGTCTCAAATAAATAAATAAAATCTTAAAAAAAAAAAAAGACCCTGCTTTAAAAAAAAAAAAAAGTGAAATACTCTTTTAAAAGCAATGTAATTGGGGGCGCCTGGGTGGCTCAGTCGGTTAAGCGACTGCCTTCCGCTCAGGTCATGATCCTGGAGTCCGGGGATCGAGTCCCGCATCGGGCTCCCTGCTCGGCAGGGAGTCTGCTTCTCCCTCTGACCCTCCCCCCTCTCATGTTCTCTCTCTCATTCTCTCTCTCTCAAATAAATAAATAAAATCTTAAAAAAAAAAAAATGGTCCACATGATTGCAGAAGTAATTTTGTGAAAATTATTTCACAAAGTGATATGATGTTATCAGTTACTATTGCTATTATTTTCACTTTCAGTCATCAGCAGCTACAAGAGGCCAGAGATCATTGGTCACACATCCACCTGCTGTGGTCCATCTGGCCAGCGGGGAATGTGGGGCGGGGGGGGGGGCTTTGAGGTCTAATTACTAATACACGGCTGTGCTGAGCCTTTCTTTCTATTGGAAAATGGCAAGATACTTGAAGCACAGAAATGGCTGTAAGGTGATCTCCTAATAGAATATTCAAATCATGTCTTTTGTTTCTTTTTTGTTGAGAGAGAGAGAGAGCATGTGCATGCGCATGGGAGAGGGGCAGAGGGAGAGAGAGAATCCCAAGCAGACTCCATGCTCAGCTCAGAGCCCAACGCAGGGCTCGATCTCATGACCCTGAGATCATGACCTGAGCCAAAATCAAGAGTCAGATGCTTAACTAAATGAGTCACCCAGGCGCCCCTCAAATAATTTCTTAAGGTTGGTATTATTATTCCAAATCATTACATGAGCATCGATGCAAATGATGCTAACGCAACCCCTTGGCAATGATGATGCCGTTGAATCCGGGCCATCATAGATTCACTGAAGAACTCGGTAAACTGAAAGGCCATTTAAGCCTTTCAGGCTTTTATTCCAAGATATTTCTCTAACTTGGAAACATAGTGCATTGGAGTTCAAAGGTCTCACCATGCAGATAAGAAATCTGGGGAAGTCAACCTTTCCAGGTAGGTATTACACTATTTTCCTGTGTGTCTTCACAGCACATCCTGTAAGAGACTTGTTTAGGCTCACTGTCTCTAGCTTCTTACCTTCCCTTTTCTTTCCTCAACACACTTCACTCAGGTTTTTGTCTCCACTCTCCTTGGAAGTTTCAGTTGCCAGTGTCAATAAAGACCTCCATCTTGCCCAATCCAAAAGATAATTCTCAGTCCTCTGTGTGTGTGTGTGTGTGTATGTTCAAGCCACTTAGCACATTGACAGAGCTGATCATTCATTTATTTTCTTCTTGAAACATTTTCCTCATTTGACACCCCACTCTCCTGTGGGAGTTTCTCCTGTCTTAGTGTTTCTTCACATTTCCTTCCAGACCTCTAAATGGTAGAGCATGTCAAGGCTCAGGTCTTAGACCTCCTCTCCATATATATTCATTTCTTTCTAAGACAACACGTGGTCTCATGGCCTTAAATGCTACCTTTCTGGTGGTATCTCTCAGATTTTTAGCTCTAGTTCCACATCTCTGTGATTTTTATTTCCAACTGCTGACTTCCCATTTCTATGTGAAAATGTGTAACAATGCCCCAAACTTAACCTGGCTGAAACAGAACTCTTGATTCCCTCCTACCTTCCAAACTGTTCCCCCTTTACTGTTCACCATATCCAGAAATACCACTTTTCACCCCGTTCTTAGAACCAAACCCAGGAGTCAACCTTGATTCTTTTCTTTCCCTTCCATACCAAATGTTATCCATCAGAAAATCCTCCTATCTCCTGAACCCCCATCATGTCTACGCCCTCACTGACTATCATCACCCTCACAAGCCAGCATCATTGTTTGCTCCAACTACAATAATCTATCAAGTGGTCTTGCTTTTTTCCTTGCTATGTCCAGCCTGCTCTCCATGCAACTGTCAGAAAGAGATTTTAAAAATTAAGTTAGATCATATAACTTCCTTGCTTAAAACTTTCCTGAAGCTTCCCATTGTACTTTGAATAAACACCCGCCTCCTTACCCGGGCCTGCCAATTTCCTGTTCATTTTTCCAATTTCATCTTCCACATCCATGCCTCTTTCCCGACATGCTCTACCCACTCCGATGGTCTTTCTGTCATCTCTCTTATTCTCAGCTCTCACACATCAGGCTCCTTTTCACCCCAGAGCTTTTAAACTTGGTCTTTGTCTGCTGCTAATGTTCTTCCCCGAGATCCTTGCATGGTCTACTCTTTTCACATCACCCAAGTCTTAGCTCAGTGTTTACTTCCCTGACCCTCCACCTAAAATGAATCTCCCTGTGTCATTCTCTCTATATGCCTCTACTCTGCCTTGTTTTCCTCAGTACTTGTCAATACTCAAAATTATATTGTTTAGTGATTGTTTACCTCTTGTCTCTCCAACTAAAATGGAAGCTTCATTAGGGCAGAGGCTTTGTCTGTCTTGTGCATGGTTCTACCCTCCATGCCCAGAACAGTGCTTAGTGCAGCTGAGTGGTGAGTCATGCACATCGGGTCCTCACCAAACATTTGTACAGTGTATGTAAAAGAAAGCATGGATGACTCTGAGCCAAACATTGTTTAGGATGACGGGAGTGAGTCAGTAAGGTGAGTATAAACACATTTTACTCTGAGATACTCCATATTTTGTTTGAATCCTGATTTTTGATCACGTCTAAAATCATACAACTGTTGTTCTTCAGACTGTTCTCATATAAAAATCATCACCATGTAATAAGCTTAAGGAGCACCAGAATGGAAAATAATAGTCAGCATAATTTAACAGTATTTAGAAAGCAATATTTGGAAAACCATAATTATGATCTTATCTCAGATTTGTTCTGGAAGACATTAATAGTCATGTTACTTCAGAGCATGGAGGAATGTGCATTCAGATCAATTCATTTGAATAAACATAAATGCAATAATTACTGAGGCAGATGAAATAAGCAATATGACAAAAGAAGTACGCTAAACGGTGTACTCATAATAATCTTAACTAATTTGGATGACTAAAACTTTAAAAACAGAGACGAGATCAGCACTGATAACTTGCCAAACAAAAGTTAGTAGTGGAGAGGCTTCTCAGACACAGATGAGCTGTGATTTCTTAAGAGGGTTTGTATACATTGCAGCTTCCTCTAACCATCAAAGAAGAAAAACACTGATGCTGTCTTCTTAAATTTATACAAAGACAATTACTATGGCTCCAAACATTCAAGGGGGATAAAATTCTTGTCAAACAAAAAAAGCTTTGGACTTTTTAATCCTTAAGTTGCTGAATTTTTCTTTCCTTTGAAGTATTTTTATTACTATTTATTTGAGTATACATGTCATATAATATGTATTTGTTGTATAACATTTCCCCAGAATGTACTGACTTAAAACAACAATAAACATTTATTGTCTCATTGTTTCTGTGGGGCAGGAATTTGGCAGCATTCTAGCTGGTTGGTTCTGGCTCAGCTTCTCTACAAGGTTGCAGTCATGCTGGCCAGGGCTGCTGGAGACACTCCCCCAGTGGTTCACTCACATGGCTGGCCAATGGGTGCTGGTTGTGGGAGGGAGGCCCCTGTCCCTATCCATGTGCGCCCCTCCAACCGGGCTGGTGCGTGTTCTCACAAAATGGGAGGCTAACATGGAGTTGCAAAGCAGGAGGCCATGACGCCTTTTTATAAGCCAGGAACTGATGCATTGTCACCTCCACTAAATGCTGTTGGTCACACAGACCAACTCTGAATCAATGTGAGAGGAGATGACAGAAGAGTAAGAAAACAACAAGCAAAATTGATAGGGGGTCCATCTTGAATGCTGGCTATAACAGAGTTCGTAGAGCTCGTTTCTCTCAAATTTCCTCCAATTGGAAAGTAAGTAAGGAATACAGGAACAGAGATCTTTCTCTGGTGGGTAGCAGGGAAGGAGAAGGTTAGTGGTATCTAATTTTAGGACCAAAATGGACTTTCAAATGCTAAAAGAATTAACTCTATGCATACTCTGTACTTTCTCCTTCTACTTAAAATGTCATGATAAATAAAGGATTAAGTTATTAATATTAAGGAGAGAAGTCAGAAGAGTCTAACATTAGCTGCTTTTTAGTAGTCAAGTGATTGCTATATGACCTCCAGAGATAACCGATAAAAATATTCTTAATCTCAACTGAGATTTGTCAAAACTCTCTTGCTTGCTCACTTTTCCCATTGTTACATAACTGCACTATTAATATATTTTGGGGTTTTTATCCTCACAACAAAAGCTTTGGTCACAAGTCTAGGCCACTTCCTCTTTCAAGAACCTTCTCCACTTCCTTCTCTTCTCACTAAATTATTCTGTAATTATTTACACTTAAGTCCTAGAAGATTTTAGATGCTAGAAGCAAAGACAGCCAATATACATTGGGAATTTAAGTAAGTTTTGTAGTCACTAAAAAGTACTTCTGTTTTATGGAGGTCACCAGTAGATACAAATGACAGAAAAATTTATATATGTATATATATATATCCCTATTTTCAAACCATATAGATGCTGATGCTAATTTATTTATTGAATAGTTAGCAGGGATCATTTACAAGGGTCTAAATAGGCTGTCACGTGAAAACAGAAAAAAAACAGGGGAGTGGTGGTGAGCACATTCTTGTCAACCTACGAGCACAGAACTGTAGAACAGACTTTTAAAAGGTACAGAATTCAGAGTCCTTTTAGGACCCACACCCTCACATATACCATTTGGCCAAGAAAACAATTCCTCCAATTCCTCCATGCTAAGGAAAAGCACACTGACCTTCGCCTTTTCATTGAGAAAGTTACAGAAACTGATTAGATTACTGCAAAGAATGAAAATAACTTCAGCATGATCCTCAAGCAAAGGACTATTAAGTCTGAGCCTGACCTTGTGAATTCCTACGTTTGGCAAGGCTGCTGGGTAAGGCAGTGGGACTTAGCGTTCAACAGAGCACTGATCTGTCGAACATTCCAGCCCTGACTCACTGGAAGCAGCTGCTAATGTTCTGTGTAATCCTCAGAGCACCATTTAGGAAAAAGTGCTTATTTCATCTCCCTCAGTTCTGTGAACAGAACCAGCCTTCCCATGCTCCTGAATGAAACAGAGTTCCTATGTCCTGTCATACCCCCACTCTTTTCTCTATTATTCTAACCACTAAAATCACCACCAAAGATGGAGAATATTTACAAATAACCATAGGAATGAAACAATGTCTATTTAGTCTGTTTGCCAGAAAGTCACTATCCTCTCAAATGAACATGATAACGTGTGTGTGCTATCTTTCCAGAGCTGAGCGGAAATTCTCGAGTCTTTGCCCTTGCGTGAACCATGTTGCTATTGTCAAGAAATTTTAAGGCCTCCAATTTAATATTAATAATGGCTTGATATTTATAAAGTAATGACTATACTAAGGAAACTGAGGTTTAGAGACATTAAGCGTCATGCCCAAGGCCACACACAGCCATTAATGGGAGAAGCCAGGAATGGAGCTCTGGGTATCTGATTCCAAAGTTGCTATTACATATTATTATACTTACCTGTAATGTAGTAATTTACACTTAATAGATTTTAGTAAGTCAAAACACCTAAAATTAATTATTTGCTTTTCTAATTTAGCAAACCTTAATAGTAGCATAAATTATGCTGCTTAAGGAGCTCCAAAGATGTAAAATATGACCTCATTAATGTAACATCTATTTGGTGAATTTCCCTTATGTCCACTTTTTGAGTGAGGCTTCAATGACATAGAAAACAAAGACAGAGAGAAATCACCTACCCAAATAACTGTTCAGTCAACCAAAGAAGTACAATTAAATGGTGGGGATTAAAATGAAGAAGAGTTCCAGTTAGAAGCATCAGAAAAGGCTTTGAGAAGAGAAGATATTTGAGTGGGGCCCTGAAGAACAACCAGGAGATGGGCATAGGAAACCAGGGGGAACAGTGTTTATAGTAAAGCCAGTTAAGTGGATGATTTTTTTTACCCACATTAAATTTTTCTTGTAGTTGGAAGAATATCAGTCTTTGACCTCAACCTGTTAAAACTGTAGTGAGTTATGAGATTACTTTTTTTAAAAAAGATACACTTTTTCAAATGTGCTTTATTATAAATAAAAAGTACAGTATATGTGGTGCTCAATTTTGTAAAAAAAAAAAAAAATATATATATATATATATAAAAAATAATTTCTACAGGTGGTGAATATACCCAAAGGTCAACCACAAGTCACACACCCCTGCCCTTGAGTGTAGGCAGAAACTGTAATTTCTTTCTAACCAACAGAATATGGAAAAGGTGATAGGATGGTGATTAGGTTACAGTTTATGGCAAAGGTGATGGGCTACCGCTGCCATGATTATGTTTCCTTATATGTGACTCCATCTTAGCAGACCAGGTAGAGACTCCACTGCTGGCCTTGAAGATTTTGAAGAAGCAAACTGTCACATCATGAAGTGCATTTGAGGACGTCCGCATGGCAGAAATTTCAGGCAGCTTCCACTCAATGGTAAGAAATTAGGGTCCTCACTCCTACTACTGAAAAGAAATGAATTCTAGCAACAACCTGAAAGAGTTTGGAAACGAATTCTTCCCAGGTGAGCCTTCGGATGAGAATGCAGCCCAGCTGCCACCTTGATTACAACCCTGTGAGACCCCAAGCAGATGACCCAGTTGACCTATACTTGGACATCTGACCTACGGAAACCATAAGCTAATTAAAACGTGCTGTTTTAAGCCACTGACTTTGTGGTAATTTGTTACACAGCAACAGAAAACTAATAAACTGCAGAAACCCACAAAAGAAATATTTTTTGAAGGATTTGATGCATTCACTCCGGTCTCCCTTAGAACTATCTTCTAAATCAACTGTGCTTGTCTGAATGATTCATCTGTACTAGCGGTTAAAATCATCGGATAAGCTTGTTAAATTATAGACTGCTTGCTTCCTCTCCCCTCTCCGCCCCACCCGAACGAGAGTTTCTGATTCAGGAGACTTAGAGCCTCAAAATTTGCATTTCCCACAAGTTTCTAGCTGATACTGATGTTGCTGGTTTGGGGGGACCACATTTTCAAAACCACTGATCTATACCAGTTTATTTTCTAAACACTTTTGTGTCAATTTACACCTCTAAAGCAAAAGGACTACAGTATGTACTTTTCAAATATAATCTAAAATAGTGAAGTCTTTGTGTCAACATTATGTTAACATTTTCTCCTGTCCCTCTATCCATCATCCATATTTCTCTTCTAAAGAAACAATTATAAATAAATTCAGAAAACAAAACACAATGGGAACTCAAAATGGGAATTGATAAGAAAAGGGATCCAACTTTTCCAACATTTGAGTTGCGACCTGGTAGTAAAGATCCTAGATTACCACTAAAGTAGGGGCAAAATATCTGTGGCAAAAATAGTTATTCTCATTCTAGCAGTTATAATCTGCCAAAATGTTCCTTTGATGATATTTATAGTATCTCAACTGCAAGATGTCAATATTCTCTAGAAAGCATCTAATGGCAAGCTAAAATTTAGCTTGGGAAAGTTAGTTGGCCTCTCTAAAACTAGGGGGACAGATAAGATGACCTGCATGCCTTTGCAACTCTTTGTCCCTTGGCTTAATAGAATGGACACACTGGCCTCTTTTTCTACACACAATTAAATTTTTCTGTCTTTTCTACATATGGTGACCATATAGCCTCAATTTTCTCAGATAGTTATAGTTTCAAATATGCTATCTCATTGTCATAGCATGTGTCTGAATTTTTAACTTGAAAATATGGTCATCCATCATCTGTACACTTTTTCACTGTGAAGAATATAACTACAGTTAAAACTAGGCTACATATCCTCTGCCTTTAGGGTCCTCTTTAAATTTCCATGCCTTTGCTGACTGTTGGCCATGCATTTACACAGGAGAGGGAACTGACCCTCAAATTGCAGGTGAAGAATCCTCACCCAAGGCCTCAACTTCAGGGTAGGGTCCTGACATGACCTCTCCCATGGGCCTCTGAATACTTGTCCATTTGTTACTTATTCATTTGTCTGGCTGGTTAGAGTGGAACACTTGCACTATTATAGAGGAAAGTAGGAGAAGCCTCAGGATACAAAAGATAAATAGTAATAATAACAGCTCCCTGTTAATAAGTATTTACTGTGTGCCTCTCTCTACTTATATGTTGATGCAATTTATAATAAATGAAGTCCAAGTTGATCTAAAATCTGATTCATTTCAGTTTTAGCTCTAAGGTCTCTACTTATCAGATAAATTCTAATTTAGCCTTGGTACTTTACGGCTGGCTTCCAGATGTAAGTTGTCTTCTCTGGAGACACTCCAACCTGAGTATGGTTACTAGATCATACAGATTTCTTAAAAAATGGCAAGTACCGTTTCATAGAGCCTACTGCTACATTACTTTCATTACCGGCTTCCCTGGTATTCAATTATTAATTGAATGTCTATGTCTACAATTGAAAGTCTATGTCTTTTGGCTGTTTTCCTCTTCTAGGTATGATCTTTTTAATATTTTCCAGTTGTTACCATTCATACTGTTTGGCCTCTTGATATAACAACTAATTTCTTCCTTATTTTTTTTAAAAGATTTTATTTATTTGACAGAGAGAGAGACAGCCAGAGAGGGAACATAAGCAGGGAAAATGGGAGAGAGAAAAGCAGGCTTCCTGCTGAGCAGGGAGCCCAATGTGGGGCTCGATCCCAGGACCCCGAGATCATGACCTGAGCCGAAGGAAGATGCTTAACCTACTGAGCCACCCAGGTGCCTCTTCCTTATTTTTTTTAATGAACTCTATTTTTTAGAGTAGTTTTAAGTTCATAGGGAAATACAGCAGCAGGCACAGAATGCCCCATATACCCACTACCCCAACAAATGCATAGCTTTCTCCACTGTCCTCATCTTTCACCAGAGTGCAACATTTGTTACAACTGATGAACCTACATGAATGCATCATTATCACCCAGAGTCCATGGTTTACACTAGTGTTCACTCTTGGTGCTATACGTCCTATAAGTCTGGTAAATGTATAATGACGGGTATCTACCATTAGAGTATTATACAGAGTAGCTTCACCACTCTAAAAATCCTCCATTTCATCTCTCTCCCTTTTCCAAATCCTGGCTGCCACTGTTCTTTTTATCTTCTCCATATTTTGCCTTTTCTAGAATGTCATATAGGTGAAATCATGCAGTATATAGACTTTCAGACTGTCTTCTCTCACTTAGTAATATGCATTTAAGGTTCTTGTATGTCTTTTCATGGCTTGATGGCTCACTTCTTCTTAGTGCTGAATAATAGTCTATTGCCTGGATGCACCATAACTTATTAATTCTGGGAGCTAATATATAAGCCATTAAAATATTTTTAAAAATTCTTATACAACGCAATGGCAAAAATTAAAAAATGGTCAGAGAAGGGGGGCGGAGCAAGATGGCAGAGGAGTAGGAGACCTGGATTTCATCTGGTCTCAGGAATTCAGCTGGATAGGGATCAAACCATTCTGAACACCTACAAACTCAACAGGAGATCGAAGAAAACAATAGCAACAACTCTCTGAACAGAAAAGCGACCACTTTCTGGAAGGTAGGACGTGCGGAGAAGTGAATCCGAGGCGGTATCTGGGAGGATAGACAGTGGGGGAGGGGGCCTCCATTGGCTGCTTCTGGCAAGTGATAGAGCAGCAAAGCACAAAATCGGAAATTTTAGAAGTCGGCTCCACTGAGGGACGTTACTCTGGTGGCTAAGCGGGCGGTAGAAACCCCGCAGGACAGTGTGGTCTCAGGACCCTGGGGATCACAGAAAGACTGGGGGTGCCTGAGAGTGGCAGAGCTCCCAGGTATCGGAGTGGGGAAGCTGGCTGCAGAGATGGAGCTGAGGAGTGGGCTCTCAGCTCGGGGTTGCCATAAACCGTGATCCGTGGCACAGTCGGGCCACTGCTCCTCCAGCAGGGACCCAACAAGCGGCAGATCCGGGGAGACTCTCCTTCCTCCCCTGGGAGGAGCGGCACGGGAGCACACCGTGGGGATCTGCTGGGTTTGGAGACTCCGCGCAGGATCGGGTGCCAGAGATAGAAACGCTTGGTCACAGGCCGGGTGAGCACGAAGTGCGGCCGGAGATGGGGAGACAGGAGTGATTGACTGCTTTTCTCTGGGGGTGCACTGAGGAGTGGGGCCCCGAGTTCTCGGCTCCTCCAGGGCGGAGATTGGGAGGCCACCATTTTCACTCTTGGCCTCCAAAGCTGTACGGAAAGCTTGCAGGGAACAAAAGCTCCGGAGAGCAAACCCCAGCAGATTATTTAGCCCCAATGGCAAGGGTGGGGCAATTCTGCCTCCGGCAAAGACATTTGGGAACCATGGCAACAGGCCCCTCCCCAAGAAGATCAGCAAGAACAGCCAGCCAAGACCCAGTTTACCGATCAATGACAACGGCAGAACTCCAGCACTAGAGAAACACTGTGCATAGAATCCATGGCTTTTTTCCCATGATTCTTTAGTCTTTCAAAGTCAATTGTTTTCTTTTTTTAACTTTTTTTTTTAATTTTTCTTTTTCCCTTTTTCAACCAACATCTTATCAATCCCTTTTTTAAAAAACATTTTTCTTTTTCATTTTTAGAGTCATATTCTATCCCTTCATAGTAGTTACCCTTATTTTTGGCATATATATATAAGTTGTTCTCTCTTTAAAATTTTGAGATACAGTTTCTTCTCACAGATCAAAATATACCCTAAATCTCTAGCGTATGGCTTTGTTCTAGTCTCCTGCCTGATCACATTCTATCCTTTTTTTCTTTTTTCTAAAAATCCTCTTTTTTCTTTTTTCAAACAACTTCTTATCAATTCCTCTTATAAAATTTTTTATAATTTTCATCTTTACAGTCATATTCCATCCTTTCATCATATCAACCCTTATTTTTGTACATATATAAGTTTTTCTTTCTTTAAAATTTTGGGGGGCACTTTCTTCTAACAGACCAAAATACACCCAAAGTCTAGTGTGTGGCACAGATCTATGCACCAGCCTGATCATATTTGATCATATTCTGTTTTTTTTGTTTTGTTCTGTTTTTGTTTTTATCTTTTTCTTTTTCTTTTTTTCTTTCTTTCCCTTTCTTTTACCCCGGTTTCAGGTCTTTTCTGATTTGTTTAGAGTATATTTTCTGGGGTCGTTGTTACCCTGTTAGCATTTTCTTCTCTCATTCATCTATTCTCCTCTGGACAAAATGACAAGATGGAAAAAATCACCTCAACAAAAAGAACAAGAGGTAGTACCGACTGCCAGGGACCTACTCAATACGGACATTAGTACGATGTCAGACCTAGAGTTAAGAATTATGATTTTAAAGATGCTAGGTGGGCTTGGAAAAAGCATGGAAGTTATTAGAGAAACCCATTCTGGAGAAATAAAAGAATTAAAATCTAACCAAGTAAAAAGGCTATTAATGAGGTGCAATAAAAAATGGGGGCGCTAACTACTAGGATAAATGAGGCAGAAGAGAGAATCAGTGATATAGAAGACCAAATGATGGAAAATAAAGAAGCTGAGAAAAAGAGAGATAAACAACTACTGGATCATGAGGGCAGAATTCGAGAGATAAGTGATACCATAAGACAAAACAACATTAGAATAATTGGGATCCCAGAAGAAGAAGAAAGAGAGAGAGGGGCAGAAGGTATATTGGAGCAAATTATAGCACAGAACTTCCCTAATCTGGGGAAGGAAACAGGCATCAAAATCCAGGAGGCACAGAGAACCCCTCTCAAAATCAATAAAAATACGTCAACATACCGACATCTAATAGTAAAACTTACAAGTCTCAGAGACAAAGAGAAAATTCTGAAAGCAGCTTGGGAGAAGAGATATGTAACGTACAATGGTAGAAACATTAGATGGGCAACAGACCTATCCACAGAGACCTGGCAGGCCAGAAAGGACTGGCAGGATATATTCAGAGCACTAAATGAGAAAAGTATGCAGCCAAGAATACTATATCCAGCTAGGCTGTCATTGAAAATAGAAGGAGAGATAAAAAGTTTCCAGGACAAACAAAAACTAAAGGAATTTGCAAACACAAAACCAGCCCTACAAGAAATATTGAAAGGGGTCCTCTAAGCAAAGAGAGAGCCTAAAAGCAACATAGACCAGAAAGGAACACAGACAATATACAGTAACAGTCACCTTACAGGCAATACAATGGCACTAAATTCATAAATTTCAATAGTTACCCTGAATGTAAATGTGCTAAATGCCCCAATCAAAAGACACAGGCTATCAGATTGGATTAAAAAACAAGACCCATCGGTATGCTGTCTGCAAGAGACTCATTTTAGAACCAAAGACACCCCCAGATTGAAAGTGAGGGGGTGGAAAACCAATTACCATGCTAATGGACACCAAAAGAAAGCTGGGGTGGCAATCCTTATATCAGACAAATTAGATTTTAAACCAAAGACTGTAATAAGAGATGAGGAAGGACACTACATCCTACTTAAAGGGTCTATCCAACAAGAAGATCTAACAATTATAAATATCTATGCCCCTAACATGGGAGCAGCCAATTATATAAGGCAATTAATAACAAAAGCAAAGAAACACATCGACAACAATACAATAATAGTGGGGGACTTTAACACCCCCCTCACTGAAATGGACAGATTGTCTAAGCAAAAGATCAACAAGGAAATAAAGACTTTAAATGACACACTGGACCAAATGGACTTCACAGACATATTCAGAACATTCCATCCCAAAGCAACAGAATACACATTCTTCTCTAGTGCCCATGGAACATTCTCCAGAATCGATCACATCCTAGGTCACAAATCAGGTCTCAACTGGTACCAAAAGATTGGGATTATTCCCTGCCTATTTTCAGACCACAATGCTTTGAAACTAGACCTCAAACATAAGAGGAAAGTCGGAAAGAACTCAAATACGTGGAGGCTAAAGAACACCCTACTAAAGAATGAATGGGTCAACCAGGAAATTAAAGAAGAATTTAAAAAATTCATGGAAACCAATGAAAATGAAAACACAACTGTTCAAAATCTTTGGGATGCAGCAAAGGCAGTCCTAAGAGGAAAGTACATAGCAATACAAGCCTTTCTCAAGAACAAGAAAGGTCTCAAATATACAACCTAACCCTACACCTAAAGGAGCTAGAGAAAAAACAGCAAATAAAGCCTAAACCCAGCAGGAGAAGAGAAATCATAAAGATCAGAGCAGAAATCAATGAAATAGAAACTAAAAGAACAGTAGAACAGATCAACGAAACTAGGAGCTGGTTCTTTGAAAGAATTAACAAGATTGATAAACCCCTGGCCAGACTTACCAAAAAGAAAAGAGAAATGACCCAAATCAACAAAATCATGAATGAAAGAGGAGAGATCACAACCAACACCAAAGAAATACAAACAATTATAAGAACATATTATGAGCAACTCTATGCCAGCAAATTTGATAACCTGGAAGAAATGGATGCATTCCTAGAGATGTATCAACTACCAAAACCGAACCAGGAAGAAATAGAAACCCTGAACAGACCTATAACCACAAAGGAAATTGAAGCAGTCATCAAAAATCTCCCAAAAAACAAAAGTCCAGGGCCAGATGGCTTCCCAGGGGAATTCTACCAAACATTTCAAGAAGAATTAATACCTATTCTTCTGAAACTGTTCCAAAAAATAGAAATGGAAGGAAAACTTCCAAACTCGTTTTATGAGGCCACCATTACCTTGATCCCAAAACCAGACAAAGACCCCATCAAAAAGGAGAATTACAGACCAATATCCTTGATGAACATGGATGCAAAAATTCTCACCAAAATACTAGCCAATAGGATCCAACAGTACATTAAAAGGATTATTCACCACGACCAAGTGGGATTTATCCGTGGGCTGCAAAGTTGGTTCAACATCCGCAAATCAATCAATGTGATACAATACATTAACAAAAGAAAGAACAAGAATCATAGGATCCTCTCAAGAGATGCAGGAAAAACATCTGACAAAGTACAGCATCCTTTCTTGATCAAAACTCTTCGGAATATAGGGATACAGGGTACATACCTCAATATCATAAAAGCCATCTATGAAAACCTACAACGAATATCATTCTTGATGGGGAAAAACTGAGAGCTTTCCCCCTAAGGTCAGGAACATGGCAGGGATGTCCACTATCACCACTGCTATTCAACATAGTATTAGAAGTCCTAGCCACAGCAATCAGACAACAAAAAGAAATCAAAGGCATCCAAATCGGCAAAGAAGAAGTCAAACTCTTGATATGATACTTTATGTGGAAAACCCAAAAGACTCCACCCCAAAACTACTAGAACTCATACAGGAATTCAGTAAAGTGGCAGCATATAAAATCAATGCACAGAAGTCAGTGGCATTCCTATACACCAACAACAAGACAGAAGAAAGAGAAATTAAGGAGTCTATCCCATTTACAATTACACCCAAAACCATAAGATACCTAGGAATAAATCTAACCAAAGAGGCAAAGGATCTGTACTCAGAGAACTATAAAATATTCATGAAAGAAATTGAGGAAGACACAAAGAACTGGAAAAACGTTCCATGCTCATGGATTGGAAGAACAAATATTGTGAAGATGTCAATGCTACCTAGAGCAATGTACACATTCAATGCAATCCCCATCAAAATACCATCCACTTTTTTCAAAGAAATGGAACAAATAATCCTAAAATTTGTATGGAACCAGAAAAGACCCCAAATAGCTACAGGAATGTTGAAAAAGAAAAGCAAAGCTGGCGGCATCACAATTCCAGACTTCCAGCTCTATTACAAAGCTGTCATCATCAAGACAGTATGGTACTGACACAAAAACAGACACATAGATCAATGGAACAGAATAGAGAGCCCAGAAATAGACCCTCAACTCTATGGTCAACTAATCTTCAACAAAGCAGGAAAGAATGTCCAGTAGAAAAAAGTCTCTTCAACAAATGGTGTTGGGAAAATTGGACAGCCACATGCAGAAGAATGAAACTGGACCATTTCCTTACACCACACACAAAAATAGACTCCAAATGGTTGAAAGACCTCAATGTGAGGCAGGAATCCATCAAAATCCTAAAGGAGAACACAGGCAGCAACCTCTTCGACCTCAGCCGCAGCAACTGCTTCCTAGAAACATCGCCAAAGGCCAGGGAAGCAAGGGCAAAAATGAACTATTGGGACTTCATCAAGATGAAAAGCTTTTGCACAGCAAAAGAAACAGTCAACAAAACCAAAAGACAACCGACAGAATGGGAGCAGATATTTGCAAATGACATATCAGATAAAGGGCTAGTATCCAAAATCTATAAAGAACTTACCAAACTCAACACCCAAAGAACAAAGAATCCAATCAAGAAATGGGCAGAAGACATGAACAGACATTTTTCCAAAGACATCCAAATGGCCAACAGACACATGAAAAAGTGCTCAATATCGCTCAGCATCAGGGAACTCCAAATCAAAACCTCCATGAGATACCACCTCACACCAGTCAGAATGGCTAAAATTAACAAGTCAGGAAACGACAGATGTTGGCGGGGATGCCAAGAAAGGGGAACCCTCCTACACTGTTGGTGGGAAGGCAAGCTGATGCAGCCACTCTGGAAAACAGTATGGAGGTTCCTCAAAAAGTTGAAAATAGAGCTACCATAGGATGCAGTAATTGCACTACTGGGTATCTACC
This sequence comes from Mirounga leonina, assembly GCF_011800145.1. Lineage (NCBI taxonomy): Eukaryota > Metazoa > Chordata > Mammalia > Carnivora > Phocidae > Mirounga > Mirounga leonina. The sequence continues at coordinate 18,252,684 of NW_023270454.1, forward strand.
CCAAAGATACAAATGTAGGGATCCGAAGGGATACGTGCACCCCGATGTTTATAGCAGCAATGTCCACAATAGTCAAACTCTGGAAAGAGCCAAGATATCCATCGACAGATGAATGGATGAAGAAGATGTGGTATATATATACAATGGAATATTATGCAGCCATCAAAAGGAATGAGATCTTGCCATTTGCAATGACGTGGATGGAACTGGAGGGTGTTATGCTGAGTGAAATAAGTCAATCAGAGAAAGACATGTATCATATGACCTCACTGATACGAGGAATTCTTAATCTCAGGAAACAAACTGAGGGTTGCTGGAGGGGGGGGGGGTGGGAGGGATGGGGTGGCTGGGTGATAGACACTGGGGAGGGTGTGTGCTCTGGTAAGCGCTGTGAATTGTGCAAGACTGTTGAATCTCAGATCTGTACCTCTGAAACAAATAATGCAATATATGTTAAGAAAAAAAAAAAGAAGAAGAAGGTAGCCGGAGGGGAAGAATGAAGCGGGGGAAATCGGAGGGGTAGACGAACCATGAGAGACGATGGACTCTGAAAAACAAACTGAGGGTTCTAGAGGGGAGGGGGGCGGGAGGATGGGTTAGCCTGGTGATGGGCATTAAAGAGGGCACGTTCTGCATGGAGCACTGGGTGTTATGCACAATGAATCATGGAACACTTCATCTAAAACCAATGATGTAATGTATGGGGATTAACATAAGAATTAAAAAAAAAAAGAAGAAGAAGAAGAAGGTAGCAGGAGGGGAAGAATGAAGGGGGGTAAATTGGAGGGGGAGACGAACCATGAGAGACGATGGAGTCTGAAAAGCAAACTGAGGGTTCTAGAGGGGAGGGGGGTGGGAGGATGGGTTAGCCTGGTGATGGGTATTAGAGACACGTTCTGCATGGAGCACTGGGTGTTATACACAAACAATGAATCTTGGAACACTACATCAAAAACTAATGATGTAATGTATGGTGATTAACATAACAATAAAAAAATTTTTAAAAAATGGTCAGAGGAACTGAACAGGCACTTCTTCAAAGAAAACACAAATAACCAACAGGGACATGAAAAGGTATTCAACATCACTAATCATCAGGGAAATGCAAATCAAACCACAATGACATATCACCTCACACCTTTTAGAATGGCTATCCTCAAAAGCACTGGAGTTAAGAAGTGTTGGTGAGGATGTGGAAAAAAGGGACCCTCATGCACTGTTGGTGGGAATGCAAACTGGTAGAGCCACTGTGAAAAACAGTATGGAGGTTCCTCAAAAAATTAAAAATAGAACTACCATATGATCCAGCAATTCCACTTCTGGGTATTTATTCAAAGAAAATGAAAATACTAATTCAAAAATATATCTGCACCCCTATATTCATTGCAGCATTATTTACAATAGCCAAAAATGGAAGCAACCTAAAGAGTCCATCGATGGATGAATGAATAAAAAATGTGATATATATACACAGTGTATTATTTTTCATCCATAAGAAGGAGCGAAATCTTGCCATTTGCATCAACATGGATGAAACTTGAGGGCACTATGCTAAGCAAAATAAGTCAGAGAAAGACAAATACCATGTATCACTCATATGTGAAATTAAAAAACAAAACAAAAACAGAACACTGAATTTTTAGAAACAGAGAACAGACTGATGGCTGCCAGAGGCAGGAGGTGGGGGGGGGGCAGATGTGGAATAGATAAGGGGGGGGTCAAAAGGACAAACTTCCAGTTATAAAATAAATAAGTCATGGGGATGTAATGTACAGCATGGTGACTATAGTTAATAATACCATACTGTATGGGCGCCTGGGTGGCTCAGTTGGTTAAGCGACTGCCTTCGGCTCAGGTCATGATCCTGGAGTCCCGGGATCGAGTCCCGCATCGGGCTCCCTGCTCGGCGGGGAGCCTGCTTCTCCCTCTGACCCTCCCCCCTCTCATGTGCTCTCTGTCTCTCTCATTCTCTCTGTCTCAAATAAATAAATAAAATCTAAAATAATAATAATAATACCATACTGTATATCTAAAAGCTGCTATGAGAATATATCTTAGACATTCTCATTACCAGAAAAATGTAACTACACACGGTGATGACGTTAACTAGGCTTATTGTGGTGATCATTTTGCAGAATATATAAATACCGAATCATTATGCTATACATCCAAAATTAATATATATCAACTCTCCCTCAATAAAAAAAATAACTTTCACAAGATCCACAGATTCATAATTTTTTCTGTCCTGGGAAGAGAACTGCTACAATTCATAAACTGACTGGAAATCGAGAACAGCTTGCTATTCATTCAAATATTTATTGAAACGTATTATGTGCTAGTGCTGGAAACACGTCAATAAATAAAACACTGTTCTTGCCCTTAAAGCTTTACGTTTTATGTCACAGGGGTTTTCCTTTTCAGGTTTTACTGCCAATGCTAGAGTTTCAAGTCCTTCCTCTTGATGAAGGGAACAGTTTGATTAGGAAAATCTGATAATCCAAGCAGGCTTTTTAGAATCACATATGCATGCATTATACTTAAAGGGAGAAGAAAGAAAAAAAGAAACGGTGTCAGACTAGGGGACTTAATCCAAGCTGGTGAAAGAGGAGCAAAAATGGATAAAAGCAGGGATATGTAACAGGCCAGAATAAGGTGGGACTCAAAACTGATTTTATTTTATTTTTTATTTTTTTTTTTTAAAGATTTTATTTATTTATTTTGAGAGAGAGAGAATGAGAGACAGAGAGCATGAGAGGGAGGAGGGTCAGAGGGAGAAGCAGACTCCCTGCTGAGCAGGGAGCCCGATGTGGGACTCGATCCCGGGACTCCAGGATCATGACCTGAGCCGAAGGCAGTCGCTTAACCAACTGAGCCACCCAGGCGCCCTCAAAACTGATTTTACCTGGACCCATGATTTCCTGACCTTAGTGTCATTTATATGATAAAGCAAAACTTAATGAACAAATCTGAGGGCAAAGAGTCAACATTCCTGAGCACATGTGGCAGTAAAAAATGTACAACTGGAAAGGTTTCATTCAACCATCCTTCTCTTTCCTGCACACAGTCCTTAGCATTTCCCCAAAAGTAACCAGTTTCTTGGGACTGTTTAGATCACGTGCAGAACAGCATGGGTAGTTCCTACACCGATGATGCTTTTCAATACCAAAACAATCACTTGGAATTTGGTTAGTGGAATATATTCCATTTTAGAAGTTTACTGTGACAATGTCAGAATGAGAAAGGAATGAAAACAATAAGTGGGACAGAACTCTTCCGAATACACTAGAGAACGTGTTTTTAAAAGGAAACATTATTAAAATATAATGAGAATACAATATGGAAATAGAATTCAAAATAAAGTTCAGGGTATCTATTATGATATCCCAATTCTCTAAGAGCTACATCTTTTTTTTTTTTTTTTAAGAATTACATCATTATTTGCCCAGCATCTCAGAGTCTCTTCAACTAATGATATCACCACTATTTGTGTTTCAACCAATACAGAGTGGGGTCATCCAATACAGTATTAACAATATAGGAAGATGATTTAAGGACGTGTAGTGACAGAAATGGTGGACCAGAAAACTTGGGTCCTGGGCTCTGGCTCTGATGCCAGTAATGATGGTAACAATGACAATGATAAATAGTTGCTTCCGATTTGTAGTCACTGACTGAGTGCGAGGCCTAATGCACTTGTAAGGCCTTTTCTCTCATGTAATCTCAACAACCCTATAAAACCTATTATGATATCATTTTATAGATGATAAACCTGAAACTTAGAGAGTGTCAGGGATTTATGCAAGGTCATAGCCAGGCTAATGAGGTAGAGTCAGGATTCATGCTCCTGCCTGACCCAAAGTCTGTACTATCCTTTTTTTTTTTTTTTTTTTTACCACCAATAGATTATATCTATCAAGCTAGTGAAGTTCTATGGTCTCCTTTTGTCTCCCAGAAAAATGGAGGGGTTGGACCAAGTGACCTCTGGGGTTCCCTTTGGCTTTAAAATGTTATGAGTCCTTTGCTTCACTGTTGTGAGACCATGAGATTAGAGCTCTGTATTTCCCAAAGCCTCATTTTGCTTCTGTTTTATCCTGTTCTATATTCTGGAGAAATGGGGGTGGTAGGTCTATAATCTTATGGTCGTGGCCATTGTGCTGGTGCTGTAGACTATGGAGGAACGGAGATGGTGCTACTTTCATCTCACTGATCCGTACTCCTACATAAGCTGACCCAGTAGGTAAGCAGAAGCAGAAAGGAAAGAGGACCTCCAGGAGTCATCCCATAGCAGCACTCTTTTCCTGGACACGAAGGATTCTCAAACTTTCATTAGACACCACTCTCACCTGAGAAGTTCATTTTTCTCCTTGGTCATCTGAAAAGGGAAGTGCTGATTTCAAAGGGAAACATCCTGTGACTGAGGTTGCTGCCCCAGAGTTGTATTCTCTGAGTTGAGAGCTATCAGGATGGAGAGGTCTTTGCTGGCTTCTGACATCTGGTGGCTCTACACTCCCCCTTAGCCAGGGAAAGCAAAAGCAGAGAACCCTGTGGAGCTTTCAGACTTATGTTTTCCTCTGGGATTCCCCTCTATCTGGAACAAATACTTCTCAGACAAAGAAAGCAAGTTCCCATCTGTTACAATTTGGAAATTTCCAAATTCCCCCCATTTATGTTGTGTTTGTTTTGGAAAACCCAGGAGATGTCCACAGATATATGGAAGTCTCCTGAAGGGTGTTTTGACAAGATTGCAAAACTGAATCACAGCGAAAGTCAAACTGCAAGCAAGCTTTTATTTTTAGGCTCTATGCCAGACCTGAACAAACAAAACAAGCAGAAAATAAACAAGAACAGCAAGTTAAAAGGTCCAGTCAGCAATCTCATTCAAACTCTTTATCTACAGCAGATTGGGAGGACCATCTCCAATCAAAATCCAAAGTTTAACTTTAAGCTACTTATAAATTTAAAACCATGGTATTACTCGCTTACTAGAAATTAAAACCAGAGAATCTTTCATTGTAAGTTGAGTGGAATTTTGAGCAAAGGATTGCCTTCTCATAGGAATGCCTAATGGTAAGACAAGAAACATAATCATTAACGTCTTTACCAAAATCTACAGTGTCCCCATTTTTAAAAATCTGAACTATAGCTGAATTAAATTAAATTTCTGTCCTAGCTTCAGTGGTAGTTGCTGGGGATTAAAAAGTGACTGATACCTCCACAGATATCATATTCTTGCAGAATATGATAGCCTAGTGATGCATTCAGTCAAGCATACAAATAGATAAACACTGCTCAGTTTGACAATGAATATAATCTACCCATTAGACCCACAAATATTTATTCAATGTTTATTATGTGCCAGGCACTGGGGTAGGGGCTAGAGCAAGGTGAAGAACAAGCCTGATGTCAGAGATCCTATACTCTGAGGGTTAGCATGGGAGAAGTCCTCATTGCCAAGGGAGGACTCACAGGGTGACCTGATGTAGTCTGTGCCTCCTGAAAGGCAGAGCAAGGTGTTGGCATGAAAGGAGATGGTCGGGCAAATGAAGCACAGAGGAGAAAGTTGTAGGTGGAAAGTTGGGAATCCAGAAAGAGAAAATGAATTCAATGAAAATAGAAAGGAGGGAATGAAATTGGCAAGGCATTCTTTATCGTTTAAAGGAAGTCCAACTACATTCAATAAATTACTCATTTTCTCATTTAGTGCTAAACAGAGACTATACAACTCCCAGTCAGAGCTTATGATCAGCATATGTTGGGTTACCATAACGAATTAATGTGAGTACAGCTAAATAGAAATAAATCAGTCATTTCAGTTGATCTGTGCAACTTACCAGATGTTCTGAAATACTAAAACTATATAAAAACTACTATCACTGATTTTTTTTTTTTTTTTTGGAACCGTAGTTGGGAAACACTGTCCTGACAAGTTAGTGCCTGGAGCATCAGAATGATGGGTCAGGTATGTTCACTGAGCAGAAAGTGTTCTTGTCCTCAAAACGCCACGCATGTGGCCTTCTTGCCAAATGAATTATTTGTAAGATAATGGAACAGCTCCATACTACCATAATACATTAAACAAACCTTTCTTTAAAACACGCTGTCTTCTCCTCCAAGTGACTTCTTTTGAGTTTACTTTTTCCTTCTCCAGGACAATTTTGGCCTCAGTACTGAGCCAGAGGTCAGAGAGCTAAGAAATCCTCACCTTGTTTCAGGGTTAAGTAGGAGCTGGGGGACTGGAACCAGTCTAGGTCAGACTGATACAGAAGACAGATTTGTTCAAGTGACACTGGGTATGGAACCCAAAGAGGATGAAGGAACCAGCAACACCTGTCAGGCTGAGGCAGAGAAGCCATGTAAAAAGTAGCTAATTAAAGCCCATTAATTCCTCTGAATAAAAAAAAAATCACATCTAGGACAATCCACATTGCTTTCTCGGAAACGACTTAGAATAGCTCAGCACATTGGCCTGTGGGATAATAACAGTAAAGGCAGCTGATTTGCCAGTTTCTATCCACTTTGCGAAGCCAGAAACTCAGTAGGCTTTCTCTAGTGAAGCCAGGACATGTTGAAATGCAGCCATTTCTTTTTGTGTCCTCATCTCAGGGCACTGGGCTTTTGTGTGCTCTGGCCAACAGAAAAATACAGTCAGCTGTTGATGCAGTTTGGTTCTCTCCATTCTGCTGCTGTTCCACAGTGTTCCGTTCGCCCTCTAAGACATGGCCAATATGAGCTTTCTAGGACCACTGAACTTCAGCAAAAGAGGTACTCTTGTTCCAGGTTTTTACAGGATGTACTGACCTTTTTGCCCCTCCTCTCTCAAGATAATTATTCTTATCAAAAAGATCACATACACACACCATCATTATAAGGAAGGAATCTTTTTCAGAACTTGACTCCCTCACTAGCTCAGAAGCCAGAGACAGAGACAAGAATAGTTTCTGAACTGTCCCTATTAATACTCTTTACAATTTCTTCCATTTTTGCTCTTTTAGAAATAGGACTAGCACCAATCAGATTAGAGCTATCCACCACCCGAAGTTGGATTGGATTGAACAGAAATGAGCCATGCAGGGGAAGAGATCTTGAAGCCAATGGGAAAAACGTGAAACTTGGGATGAAGTTAATCAGGCCCATATTACACTTGACATTCTTCTGTATTAAATAAAGGTCACTTCCTTCAAGATACTATTTTGAGCAAAAAAGATTTCTGCAATTCTGTAAGACTGAAGTTAATTAAACAGCATAGCAAAAATGGAAAACAGATGTCACAGGACGTTTTAAAAAGATTTTAATGACATTCAGCCTGTTTTCTTAAACTCATTTGCAGTTGCTATCATTCCCTGTATTTAAAGTTCATGAGTTGTTGGAATGGGAGGATTCATATCAATTTCATATAAATGGCAGTACAGAAGCGATTCAAAGAGAAATACGGTTGGGGGAGTCTTGCAGAGGTTTTTTTTTTTCCCCCTACACAACCTAACCAGCTCTTTTGGCTTAAACTCTTGAACTCTTTTAAATTAATGTTTTCCATCTTTCAAAAGAACTTTCCATACCACCAGCTCTGACTCTAGCTTTTTTTATGGTCCTTTCCGGTAGTCTCATGTTCAATTATCTTAAAAGCACCTGCAAGGTTAACTAAGAAACTTAATATTGTCAATTCTAGCTCAGGGAAAAACCACAGCATGGTGAATTTTTTTGAGATGGAAGTCATAGTTAACTCAAGTACAGACACCCATGGTTAGACTTTCAACATATCTTCAGATTATGATAATCCAAAACTCAAAATTATAAAGTTTTCTTGAAATAAGTAAAATTTCAAATTAGGATGAAGAAATGAAGCAGGTTTATGATCTTAAAAAGTGCATTCATAAAAGGGAAATGTAGAACTGTAAGAGTGACCAAATAGGGGTTCTTGAGGGTCTTGTCACTGTTTTTCTTCTAATTTATCTTTTAAAACATCTTTTGGGATGTTTCCCAGGGTTTGAGGCCATCTGATGATTACTGACATATGTCCCCAGTAGAATGACAAAATTTACAAATACTTTTTATATAGTAAGCCCCATCTAGTGTAAATGGCACGTACCATTTTTAAAGTTCCTACAGACATGGTAATTATGAGGAAGCAATGAATTATTATGCTGTCTTGCTGTTTATATAAGCATCTTCATGCAACTGCAAACCAGCAGTTGTTTTAAACTGAAACAATGCTCTCTGCTAAATCAGGGAAGAGATGACATCAATAAATGCTACAAATCTGAAGCAAAAGGACAGGGAAGAATTCTAATGACTGCAGGAATAACATAGACCTGAAACAAAAATTCACACAGTAGGTGGGGATGCTTATCTTGGGCTTGCTTCTGGTGATGCCTTTCACATGTGTGGTGGGGAGGCTTGCAGCTTCTGTATTAATTATCTTCAAAACGGGCCATTTTGCCTGCCTGGACTTTATGCTTGAAGGCCTTCTACTTGTTTTCTAAGAAAGCTCTGTAATTCAAGCTATTTGTTCAATAAACAATATACCCATTACTGTTGTCATTAGTAACTTGCAATATCCTAAGTATTATTTACAAAAAAATAAGAGTAAATAATGAAAGCTAAAGTAACTGCTCTGCAATTAGCTGGGGTAGGTGCCAGCATGTGGGGTAAGGAGGGTCCACATGGGGAGAGACTGGAGGCAGAAAGACCAGTTTGGATGTTATGGGAATACTTGGAAATGAGATGTGGGGGCAGCAGAAATGGAATTGCTGGAAAACATACATTAAAGAAGCAAAATTAGGGATGCCTGGGTGGTTCAGTCAGTTAAGCGTCTGCCTTCAGCTCAGGTCATGATCCCAGGGTCCTGGGATCGAGCCCCGCATCGGACTCCCTGCTCGGCGGGGAGTCTGCTTCTCCCTCTGCCCCTCTCCCTGCTTGTGCTCGCTCTCTGTTTCTCTCTCTCTCTCTCTGACAAATAAATATTTTTTTAAAATTTTAAAAAAAAGAAGCAAAATTAAAATGACCAAACACTGTGGACTGTTCATGATACTTGTCACCTACAAATCTCATGAATGTCCTCTGTCCTCCACAGAGGTTCCTTCAGTCATCCTGCATTCTTGAGGTAGCCCTCCCAACGCCCATGGTCATGTCATTTTTCTATGTGTGTGTCTTTTGAGAATGAGATCTTAGTTATAAGCAAGGGATTCTTGAAGCATACTTAATTCCAAACCCTCACTAATAGCAAGTTCTAAGTTTTCCTTTTCCTAATCAGTTTCTGGCCACAAATCAATGAAAAATGCAAAGTGAAATGACCTTGTAAGTTGAGGCAGAGGACAAAGGTAATGTGGTTTAAAAATGAGAAAGAACAGTCAGATTCTTTCCATGCCTGGAATTCACTGATGCTACTACGCCTCCGAGCAGACCTCATGGTCAGGAAATGTGTTAGGAAACAGATGAGCCACACAGCTGTTGCTGTCTCTGGTCAGCATGCTCTGCGTGTTTTGCTCAGCCCCAAACCACTGCCACAGCATCACAGAAAATCATGCTGTCCTTGGTCTTTGAAGTGAGACTAATAAACTTCCAATAAGCTATGCTCTTTTGAAGGCTTACGCGTATGGGCTGAATCATTCCTTCTTTCCCTTACTTGGTCTTCTTGGTCTGTTTTATCACCAAGGGAGGGTCACTACAGACACAGGAAACAGAGTTCTACCAAACAGGTTCTTTGTAAAGCTAGGCATATATCTAGGGATTGACAAAACTGCCCCACAAGAGTGGAAATAACCAGCATCTCACTGAGGAATGGAGAAAGGAGATCAGGGAAAATAAAGTAGTGTGCTTTTGCTTTACTATAGAGCACCTTGTTAGTAAAGAAAATTCCTAGAAAAAAAAAGTTGGTATCTGCCATTTGTGTGATCCATCAAGTAAACTGAACCTTCTGTACATAGAGAAAATATTTTCCAAACTCCTCGTTACTAACTGAGCCAACAATTTTCTTCTAATGTGCCTTAATCTTGCAAGTGTGTTTTCTTTAGTTTCTCACTCTACAGATGTCTTCTCCATCTGGCACTCAAAAATATTGTTACTTGCATACAACTTTATTTTTAAAAAATTCCCAAATATGTTTTATATCAACAATCTTTGAATTATCTTAGAGATTTGAGCATCTGGTTAATTAGTCTCCATTCCACTGTTTGAGGACTATTGATAAATACACTCAATGTTTAACCCTATTCATTTTGTAGGTCAGATTAAGCATTCAAAAGAAAAGGGAATAAGAGCTGGTATTCTATTCTGCATGCACGGTATCTTATATAACAAACAGGAAACCTGGTCATCAATTTGCATATTCCACTTGTGCTCCCAAAGGCACATAAAGCTGCCTTCTGAAAGAATGAAGTTTAGAACAACACAACACATAAAAATGCTCTTTACTCCACTGAACACCGTCAGATTAAATTCCCTGTTACCTATCTTTGAATGTTTCATATTTGGTGTTACGAACCGTTCCATCCCCCCCACCGTTCTTCCTTCTAATGGTCTGTTCTTCCCTCTTGGTCTCTCCATCATAACTGACAGCACATTCCTGACACCACCAAGGTCACTGGCAAATGGAAGCATGAACTTGAGGGCAAGCTCAGTGAATGTTCTTAAACATGTTGTGGCAGATGATGTTCCCCTGTTTGTTAGCTCCCTAATGGCCATCCTGTTCCACCCAAGTTGAATTCCGACGTTTTCAGACAGGACATGGAGAATCCTTTGAATATCAGGCCCTCTTCAAGCCCCAAGAATGGCTCGGGTTTAGCCAGCCATGGTGATTCCATTTCCCTTTGCCATATACTCACTTTCCTATCCTTTCTTGGAACCAAAAGTGGACACAAGATATAGTTGTGGTCAATGACACTCAAGGGAAAGTCAGCTGGAAAGGATTTTCTTCAGAATAAAATAAACAGAGATGCACAAAACTTCTTGCCTCTGCCCCATACTTCCTGGCCTGGAGAATGGTGTGAGGACATGGCATGTGAGCAGCTGCAGCCATCTTACAGCCATGAGGGAAAGGCCGAGAATCCAAATGCACTCTGACAACTCAAAGCTTCTACAATGGGCCTATGCTGCCAATATGTATATACTCTATGTGTGTGTGTATGTGTCTGTAATGTATGCCCAAGTGTGTATATATAGCAAAACTAAGGCATATAATTATTAAGGCAAAAATTTCATGCTCACAAAATGATGCTATTTTTGAGGAAGGTGGAAAGAAAAATTACAGCAATGAATAGAGCCAAATTAAAAAGTAGTCAGAGGCAGACTTTCCACAGCAGAGCTCATCCACTGATACCAAATCGCTGGAGAGTTTGTGGGTCATTCTCTGCTGTTTCCTTTCAGTAAAGTTTATGTTAATCTACGGAGTATTACTCAAATGAACAGCTGTTAGTAGGAATAACTATTTTTCACATAGTAGCAATAAAACTAATCACAAATGTGGGTGATAAAGGCGAAGGGAAAGAAAATCAGAGTCAAAAATGATAACAATGAGCCCCTGCTTTTCTAGAAGATACTTCCAGCAACCACAAGGAACAAAGGCCTAAAGCTGAAATTTACTGTTTCTAGCCCTCCCAAAAATATTTTCACCAACATGACTCCTGATTGTGTATACAGTGAGGCAGTCTACTAGAAGCATCCCAAAACAGTACCCGATGGAAAGAGGGACAGAGAACTTTAATAATGAGAGAAAAGGAATTTTAAAGTCTGAATGGAGGAGTGCCTGGGTGGCTCAGTCAGTGAAGCATCCGAGTCTTGATTGTGGCTCAAGACATGACCTCAGGGTCATGAGATTTAGCCCTGAGTTGGGCTCCATGCTGGGCCTGCAGCCTACTTGGGATTCTCTCCCTCTCCCCCTGCCCCTCCCCCCACTCACATGTTCTCTCTTAAAAAAAAAAAAAAAAAAGAATAAAAATTGAAAAAAATAATAAAGTATGAATGGGTATTTGGCCTGACCCCGCCTCTGACACCCTAACTCGGGTCAGAACATGATAGAAATGAAATGGTTAGATGAAAAGAGCCAGACTCAGTCAGCATACTAACATATTTTAATTTTACTATAATAGGTGGTTAGTATGAGTAAGAGAGCTCTTCTTTTCTTCGGTTGTTCTCAGAGGCAAGTGAGTGAACTCTTCTAAGGACCTTCCTTACCTTTCACTGGCAGCCTGAGGAGAAATACTAAATGGAACTGAGGAAGTGAGAGCCAGGACCCTGAGGAGAAGGGCAGCGGGGCAGGGGAGCAGGACAGTAAGGGAGGCACAAGAGGGCTTCCTGATGTGAAATGGATGGCTTGTCTGTTAATGAGAGAAGCACATAACTGTTTCAACCCATCTTTTGAACTCAGTGGGTATGCTGATTGTGTAAGAGTAACATATTGTTTAGGGGCCAACAGACCTAAATATTGTATTGCCAGAGCTCTTCAACAGATAACAGGATTAATCTTTGATATTCATGAAAATGAACACGAGCCTCCAAGGAAAATTTCAGTTACACAGAAAGGTAGACATTTCAGAATTTTTCTATTATTTTTTTTTAAGATTTTATTTATTTATTTTAGTGAGACCAAGAGTGAGCGAGCACAAGTGGGGAGAGAGGCAGAGGGAGGGGGAAAGGGAGAGCATCTCAAGCAGACTCTGCGCCCAGGGTGGAGCCCGATGCAGGGCTTGACCTCATGACCCCAAGATCATGACCTGAGCCGAAATCACCAGTCGGACTCTTAACCGACTGAGCCACTCAGGTGTTCCAGAACTTTTCTATAATTACTACACTATTACTACTACTATTATTCTCCACCCCCTCCTGCCCACTTCTTCTTTCCTCTTCTATTTAATTTTGGTGCTTAAAGGAACAGTGTCAGTTCTCTGGAAAGTTCACTTTTGTAGAATATTATATTTTGTGAGGCTGATTTTTAAAAACCTTCACATTAGCTTATCCATAATAAAGGCTAATGAGCTTGAAGACAGAGATAAAATAATATGAGAAAGTGGTTCCTTTGAGCTGAAAGAAGGTCAAATTAGTAAGATGCTCAACTAGAAAAAAAAAAATTGGCAACTATGTACAATTTAAAACTGTACCATCCCTCCTTCATCCCCTAAAACCTTTTAAAACAAAAACAATGCAGGAGACACACAGATTATGACCTCTAAACACTCTGTGTTGGACATCTGATTGGGGCTGTCAAGCTACTGATTAGCCTTCTGTAAGCAGGATGTCCAGTTGGTTCCCTCCACCTATTGAACACAGATAACTTTCTCAGCTAAAAAATAAATCAAACACCAGGACTTATACCATTGTTTAATATTTAACCTTAAAACAGTAAATACTGTTTTTAGAAATAAGTGAGTTGCTATAGTTCATGTTGGTCTTCCTCATTAAAATTTGAATTCAAATCCTAGCCACAATTTTGAAAAATGTTCCAGAGCTTATGATTTTCTAAGCATAAAACTAGTATCTCAGAGAATGAGGATTTAAGATTTTGCTAACAACAACAGTATCACTGACTAAAACATTTCACTTTTGCTTAATTGCTAATGACTGAAGAACACTAATATTTTATAATTAAAATTATGACTAAATGTACTCATCTCATTGGTCGAATTTTTCAACAAATCTCAAAAATTTTTAAAAATGAATTAGTCAAATAGTTAATAAAAGCCAGCTAATATTCAGCACTTGCCTACTTAAAAGGAAGGGAAAATATATAGTAATCATCCATAAGTAGTAAATTTATCAAGTTTTAGGATCAGGAATGAAAATATTTTGTATTTGAGTTAAATAATTTAACAGGTTAAATCAACAGGCTCTGGTTCAAGACGGTGATATAGGAAGATCCTGAACTTACATCCTCCCACAGACACACAGCTACATATGGAACAATTTCCTCTGAGAAAAACCCAAAAACTAGCTGAGCGACTCCTACACATCAGACAAATGAGAAAAAACCCACACTGAAGCAGGTAGGAGAGGATGATATACAATCTCACTGCACTTGCCCAGCCTTAAGTGCAGTGACTGCAATTGGGAAGGAGCTCAAAACCAGGAGCTTCTCCCTGAGGAGCCAAGAGCTTCAACCCCTTGTCAGGACCCCAACTTTAAAACTTGCACCTGAGTGAGCCCCCAAAAGCTAGTTTTGAAAACCAGTGGGATTCACATCCATGAGATCTACGAGGCTATAGAGAACTGAGAAACAACACTAAAAGGGCTCTCTCAGGGACACACCTCTAGGGGCCTGTTACCATATTCTCCAGAGATGGAGGCTGGTGGGCTCCATCTTTAAAGTCTCCCTCTGCCTCATTCCAGCTTACTAGGATCGCCCCAAAAGGAGCTTGTACTCTTTGGTGCTTTTTTATGGCTGCCACCAGGGGAGATCCCTTGATCACCCAGTCTGGTGGCCAGTGAGACTTATGTTTGTGGTTCCCACAGACCTGTAACCAATGGAAAGAGAGTTCTTAACTGGCCACCACCCCCAAGCACAACAACAGGCAACAGACTGAGGAGCTCAGGGTCTCTATGAAAGAAGCTGATTGGCTTATCTTCGTAGCTGCAGCTTGAGGGGCAGGCTTCTCATTAAACACACAACTAAGGGCCTACTATAATCCTCTATAGAGACTTCAGAGGGCAGCTACTATCTTGGCATTCTCCCTCCACCATGCTCCAAAGTGCCAGTATCTCCAGAGGGGAACCTTTATATGTGTCTGGTGCCCTAGTTTCTGTGGCTGCCAACCAGGGAATGCACCTTGACTGCCTAGTTCTGGTGGCCAACAGAGTCTGCGTTCCTTAGTCCCACAGAACTGTAACAAATGGAGAGACAGTTATTGGCCGGCTGCCACTCCCAGGCTACTGCACACCCAGAAGACTAAAAAACATCCCTGGTCTTTCTGTGAAAAAGATATATCTGCCTGTCCCCGGAGCCTGGCCTGAGGGGTGGACTTATGGTTTAGTACACATCGAAGGGCTACTGAGATACACTCAGGAGATAGAGGCTGTGAATGCTTCTTTGTGTTCTCTCCCTGTCTTACACCAGCTCACTGGAATCTCCTGGAAAGGAGCTTATACACGTATCTGGCATCCTGAGTTTCCTGTGACTGCTGCCCAGAAGACACCTCTAGAACATCTAGCTATCACAGCCGGAAGTGACCTACTCTTGAAGTCCTGCAATACTGTACATATATTTCCCTACTTTAAAAGTTGCTGCCTGAAGTTTTGGCTTCTAACCAGCCTGAATGTAGGTGCTGACGAATATCCATCCTTTTGGGACACCGACAGTCTTGGATACCCTCAACTACTGGCGGCCACTAAAATAAAATAGGCTTGGACAAAAACAAAGGCTTGAGAGACAACCAAGAGCTAGGGTAGGGTTAATAATAAGGTTCATCTACATGAGGCCACTCCTGCAAGAATGGGAATGGTGCCTATTTTGTCTAATGAATAAAAACCTACAGAGAGACAAAGAAAATGAAGAAACAGAAGAATACTTCTAAACAAACGAACAAGATAAAGCCTCAGAAAAAGTCCTTAATGAAATGGAGATAAATGATTTACCTGATAAAGAGTTCAAAATAACTATCATAAAGATACTCACCAAACTCAGGAGAGGAACGGATGAATGCAGTGAGAACTTCAACAAAGAGAAAATATAAGAAAGTACCACATAGAAGTCAGAGCTGAAGAATACAAAAACTGAACTGAAAAATACACTAAAGGGGTGCAACAGCAGACTAGATGAAGCAGAAGACAGCATCAGTGAACTCAAAAATAGGGCAGTGGAACTCAGCCAATCAGAGTAGCAAAAAGAAAAAATAATGAAAAAGGGTGAAAATAGCTTAGGGGACCAGTGGAACATCAAGTGGACCAACAGTCACATTATAGGGATTCCAGAAGGAGAAAAGAGAAAGGAGAAGAAAATTTACTTGAGGAAATAATGGTTAAAAACTTCCCTAACCTGGGAAAGGAAACAGATACTCAGATTCAAGAAACGCAGAGAGTTCTGAAAAAGAAGAACCCAAAGAAACCCACCAAGACACATTATAGTTAACTGTCAAAACTTAAAGTACAGAATCTTATAAACAGCTTGTTGCATACAAGTTGGTAAAGGTAGATATACAGTAAAATTCAGATAACTTAATGTTCCAAAGGTGATGGATTAATCACTTACAAAGCTAGTATGAAGATTAAAAGACAAAATTAGTAAAAATAACTATAACTACAATAATTAATTAAGGGATACAAAAGATGTAAAACCAAAACCAAAACATGGGGTAGTAGAAATGTGGAGCTTTAAAATGCATTCAAATTTATCAACTTAAAATAGACTTTTATAAATATAAATTATTTTATGTAAGCCTCATGGTAATCACAAAGCAAAATCCTATAGTAGGTATACAAAAGATAAAAAGAATGGGATTTAAGCATACTACTACAGAAAATCATGAAATAATAAAGGAGCAGAATAAGAAAGGAACTGAGAACTATGAAACAGCCAGAAAACTATTAACAAAACGGCAATAAGTACATACATATCAATAACTAATTAAATGTAAATGGACTAAATTGTCCAAAAAGACACAGGGTAGCTAAAAAACAAGACCTATCTATATGCTGCCTACAAGAGATTAACTTCAAGTGCACGGACACACACAGACTCAAAGTGAAGGGATGGAAAAAGATACTGAAAGTGAAAACCAGGGATGCCTGGGTGGTTCAGGTCAGTTAAGCGTCTGCCTTTGGCTCAGGTCATGATCCCAGGGTCCTGGGATCAAGTCCAACATCGGGCTCCTTGCTCAGCGGGTAGCCTGATTCGCCTTCTGCCTGCCACTCCCCCTGCTTGTACTCTTGCTCTCTCTCTCCCGTGCTCTCTCTCTGGCAAATAAATAAATCTTTAAAAAAAAAAATGAAAACCATGGAAAATGGAAACCAAAAGATACCTGGAGAGGCTATACTTATATAAGAAAAAATAGGCTTTAAAACAAAGACTGTAATAAGAGAAAAAGAAGGGCATTCATAATAACAAAAGGGCCAATCCAACAAGAAGATATAACATCTGTAAATATTTATGTATCCAACATAGGAGAAACTAATATATAAAACAAATACTAACAGACCTAAAGGGAGAAATGAACAACAATACAATAATAGTAGGGGACTTTAATACCTCACTTACATCAGTGGATAGGTCTAGACAGAAAATGAGTAAGTGAACATCAGCCTCACATGACATATTAGACCCGATAGACTTAACAGATACATACAGAATATTCCACTCAAAAGCAACAGAAAAAACATTTTTTTCAAATACACATGAAACATTCTCCTCAACTAATAATATGTTAGGCAATAAAACTAGTTTTAATTCAAGAAGACTGAAATCAAGCATCTTTTCCAATCGTAAGGGTATAAAACTAGAAATAAATTACAAGAAAACTTGAAAATTCACAAATATGTGGAGATTAAATACAATGCTAGTGAACAACCACTGTGTCATAAAAGAAATAAAAAAATACTTAGAGACAAGTGAAAACAAAAAACAAAAAACACCACACCAAAATTTATGGGATGCAGCAAAAGCAGTTCTAAGACAGAAGTTCATAGAAATAAATACCTACGTTAAGAAACAAAAAATCTCAAATTGCCTAACTTTACATCTCAAGGAACTAAAAAAAAAAAGAACAAATGAAGCCGCAGTTAATGATGAAAGGAAGTAACAAAGCAAAAAGAGGAAATAAATGATATAAAGAATACAATGACAGTAAAAAAATATCTATGAAACTATGAGCAGATTCTTTGAAAATAAAAAGAGATAAGGCTGCCTGGGTGGCTCAGTCAGTTAAGTGTTTGCGTTCAGCTCAGGTCATGATCCCAGGGTCCTGGGATCGAGTTCCGCATTGGGTTCCCTGCTCAGCGGGGAGCCTGCTTCCCCCTCTCCCACTGCCTGCCACTCCCCCTGCTTGTGCTCTCTCTGTCAAATAAATAATTTTTTTTTAAAGAATTTATTTATTTATTTGACAGAGAGAGAGATAGCGAGAGCAGGAACACAAGCAGGGGGAGTGGGAGAGGGAGAAGCAGGCTTCCCGCCGAGCAGGGAGCCTGATGTGGGACTCGATCCCAGGACCCTGGGATCATGACCTGAGCCGAAGGCAGACGCTTAACGACTGAGCCACCCAGGAGCCCTAAATAAATATTTTTTAAAAATAAAATGAGATAAATTTTTAGCTAGACTCACCAGGAACAAAAAGAGAAGATTCAAATAGGAAATAAAAGAGGAGACATTAAAACTGATACCACAAAAATACAAAGGATCACAAGAGACTACTATGACCAACAAAATTTGACAATCTAGAAGAAATAGATTAAGTCCTAGAAACACACAACCTACCAAGAATGAATCAGGAAGAAACAGAAAATTTGAATAGACCAATTACTAATAAGGAAACTGAATCAGTAATCAAAAACCTCCCAACAAACAAAAGTTCAGAATCAAATGGTTTCGCTAGTGAATTCTATTAAACACTTAAAGAAGAATTAATACCAATCCTTTGTGAACTTTTCCAAAAAACAGAAAGGAGGGAAGACTTCCAAACTTATTTTATGAGGCCAGCATTATCCTCATACTGAAACCAGACAATGACACTCCAAGAAAAGAATTTCACAGGCCAATATCCTTGAAGAACACAAATGTGAAAATCCTCAACAAAATTAGCAAACCAAGTTCAACAATACCTTAAAAGGATTATACACTATGATCAAGTAGAATTCATTCCAGGGGTGCAAGATAATTCAACATCCACAAATCAATGTGATATACCATATTAACAAAATAAAGGATAAAACTCACATGATTATCTCAACAGATGCAGAAAAAGCATTTGATAAAATTCAACATCCATTTATGGTAAAAACTCTCAACAAAGTGGTTGAGAAGAATGTACCTCAACATAATAAAGTCATATATGCCAAGTCCACAGCTAACATCATAATCACAGGTGAACAATCAGGGTCAAAGCAAGATTCCCACTCTTGCCACTTTTATTCAACATAGTATTAGAATTCCTAGCTAGAGCATTTAGGCAAGAAAAACAAAAAAAGGCATCCAAATTGGGGAAGAAAAACTAAAACTGTCACTATTTGCAGATGGCATGCTATTATACACAGAAAACCCTAAAGATTCCACAAAAAAGTGTCAGAACTAATAAATTCATTAAAGCTGCAGGATACAAAATCAGTATACAAAATTCTGTTACATTTCTATACACCACAACAAACTGTCAGAGAAATTAAGAAAACAGTCCCATTTACAAGTGCATCAAAAGGACTAAAATACCTAGGAATAAATTTCCAAGGAGGTGAAAGGGTTGTAAACTGAAAACTGTATGATACTGATGAAAAAACTGAGGAAGAAGACAAATAAATGAAAAACTATACTATGCTCATGGGTGGGAAGAACAAATATCATTAAGATGTCCATGTTACTCACCCCGATGTTTATAGCAGCAATGTCCACAATAGCCAAACTGTGGAAAGAGCCAAGATGTCCATCGACAGATGAAATGGATAAAGATGTGGCATATACACACACACACACACACACACACAATGGAATATTATGCAGCCATCAAAAGGAATGAGATCTTGCCATTTGCAACGACGTGAATGGAACTGGAGGGTGTTATGCTGAGCGAAATAAGTCAATCAGAGAAAGACATGTATCATATGACCTCATTGATACGAGGAATTCTTAATCTCAGGAAACAAACTGAGGGTTGCTGGAGGGGGGGGCGGGGTAGGAGGGATGGGGTGGCTGGGTGATAGACACTGAGGAGGGTATGTGCTATGGTGAGCGCTGTGAATTGTATAAGACTGTTGAATCACAGACCTGTACCTCTGAAACAAATAATACATTATATGTTTAAAAAAAAAGAAGATAGCAAGAAGGGAAGAATGAAGGGGGGAAATCAGAGGGGGAGATGAACCATGAGAGACTATGAACTCTGAGAAACAAACTGAAGGTTCTAGAGGGGAGGGGGCTGGGGTGGGGGTGGGTTAGCCTGGTGATGAGTATTAAAGAGGGCACATACTGCATGGAGCACTGGGTATCATATGTAAACAATGAATCATGGAACACTACATCAAAAACTAATGATGTAATGTATGGTGATTAACATAACAATAAAAAAATTTTTTTAAATGTCCATGTTACTCAAAGCAGTCTACAGATTCAATGCAATCGCTGTCAAAATTCCAATGGCATTCTTCACGGAATTCAACAACTAATCCTAAAATGCTCTATAGAACCAAAAAAGACCCCAAACAGCCAAAGCAATCTTGAGAAAGAAGAACAAAGCTGGAAGACCCATACTCCCTGATTCAAATTGTATTACAAAGCTATTATCATCAAAGCAGTATGTTATTGGCATAAAAAAGGACACATAGATCAGTGGCACAGAAAAGAGAGCCCAGAAATAAACCCATGCATATATGGACAATTTATGACAAAGAAGCCAAGAATATAGAATGGAGGAAAGACAGTCTCTTCAATAAGTGGTGTTGGGAAAACTGGACAGTCACATGCAAAAGAGTGAAACTAGACCACTACCTTATACCATGCACAAAAATTAACTCAGGATTAACGATGTGATTGTATGATCTAGAACCATGAGGCTCTGAGAAGAATATATAGGTGGGGAGCTCCTTGACATCCTGGCAGAGATTTTTTTGGATTTGACATCAAAAGCTAAAGCAACAAAAACTAAAATAAGTGGGACTACATCAAACTAAAAGCTTCTGCACAATAAAGGAAATCATCAACCAAATGAAAAGGCAATCTACTGAATGGGATTAAATGCTTTCAAATCTTGTATCTGATAAGGGCTTAATATCCAAAATATATAAAGAACTTACACCACTCAATAGCAAAAAACCAATCTGATGAAAAAAGAAAAAAAACTGGCAGAGGATCTAAACAGACATTTTTTCAAAGATGATATAAAGACAGCCAATAGGTACCTGAAAAAGTGCTCAATAACATTAATCATCAGGGAAATGTAAATCAAAATCACAGTGAGTAGCACCTCACACCTGTTAGAATGATCATTATCAAAAAGGCAAGAAGTAACAAGTGTTGGTGAAGATGTGGAGAAAAGAGAATCCTTGGACAATGTTGGTGAAAATGCAAATTGGTGCAACCACTATGGAGAACAGTTTGAAGCCCCCCCTCCCCCAAGATTTAAAATAGAACAATCACATGATCCAGCAATTCCACTGCTGGGCATTTATCTGAAGAAAATGGTAGCACTAACTCAAAAAGATAGATGCACTCTCACGTTCATTGTAGCATTATTTACAATAGCCAAGATATGTAAACAACTTAACTGTCCACCAATCAATGAATAAATAAAGAAAATGTGATATATATACACAATGGACTATTTTTCAGCCATAAAGAAGGAAATTCTGCCATCTGCAATAACATGGATGGATCTTGACATCATCACTGTAAATGAAATGTATCAGACAAAGAAAGACAAATACCACATGATCCCAGTTACACATGGAATCTAAACAAACAAGCAAGAAAAACCAAAACTCAAAATTGAGCTTATAGATACAGAGAACAGATTGGTAGCTGCCAGAGGCAGGATCTAGATGGTGGACAAAATGCGTGAAGGTGGTCAAAAGATGCAAACTTTCAGTTATAATATAAGTAAATGGGGATGTAATATACTGCACTGTGACTATAGCTAATAATACTATTGCGTATTTGAAATTTTCTAAGACAATTAGACTTAGAAGCTTTTATCACAAGAAAAACATTTTTTGTAACTATGTATGGTGACAGACGTTAACTAGATTTATTGTGGTGATCATTTTGCAACATTAATATTGATTATGTTGCACATCTGAAATTAATATGTTAAACGTCAATTATACCTCAATTAAAAAAAAAGAGTTAAACTAAGGATACCAAGAACCTATGTCTATATGAGGTTCTAAAAATTCTTTTAACCGTAGTTTCTATTTTATGTTTTATGCACAGAAAACCATTTTCTCTAAGACTGAGGAATGTCTATATAAGCTTTCTAACCTATTCCACCACTGAAATTAGAACATCTAGTTACATGACAATGTGCTAGTTAGGACTTTTCTTTTTTGTGAAATAGCTTAAAAAAGCAAACAATGAGTTGTAAAGAATATAGGGTACACCTTGTTTTTTTTATGCTTTGCTTTCTTGCACTTTGCAGTATTGCATTTTTTACAACTTGAAGATCTGTGGTAACCCCAAGTCGAGCAAGTCTATTGGTGCCATTTTTATCAACACCATCTGTTCACTTCATGTCTCTGGGTCACATTTTGGTAATTCTTGCAATATTTCAAACTTGTGTTCATCACATATTCATATATTTTCATATTTTTTATGGTGATCTGTGATCAGTGATCTTTGAGGTTACTACTGTTAACTGTTTTAGGGTGCCACGAACCATGCTCATAGAAGACAGTGAATTTTTATCGATAAATGTGTGTGTTTTGACTGCTTCACCCACCAGCCATTTCTCCATTTCTCTGCCTCTCTTCAGGCCTCCCTATTCCCTGAGACACAACAATATCGAAATTAGACCAATAAACACATTATAATGGTCTCCAAGTGTTCAAGGGAAAGGTAGAGTCACACGTCTCTCACTTTAAATCAAAAGCTAGAAATGATTAAGCTTAGTAGGAAGGCATGTCAAAAGCTGAGACAGGCTGAAAACTAGGTCTCCTGTACCAAATAGTTAGCTAAACTGTGAAGGCAAAGGAAAAGTCCTGGAAGGAAATCAAAAGTGCTACTCCAGTGAACACACCAATGATAAGAAAGCAAAACAGTCTTATTGCTGATGTGGAGAAAGTTTGGTCTGGATAGAAGATCAAACCAGCCATAACATTCTCTTAAGCCAAAGCCTGATCCAGAGCAAGACCCTAACTTTCTTCAATTCTAGGAAGGCTGGGAGAGGTGAGGAAGCTGCAGAAGAAAAGCTTGAAGCCTGCAGATGTTGGTTTATAAGGTTTAAGGAAAGAAGCCATTTCCTAAACATCAAAGTGCAAGGTGAAGCAAGTGCTGATGGAGAAGCTGAGTGAACTTTCCAGAAGATCTAGCTCAGATACTTCATGAAGGTAGCTACACTCGACAACAGACTTTCAGTGTAGATGAAACAACCTTCTATTGGAAGATGCCATCTAGGACTTTCATAGCTAAAGAGGAGAAGTCAATGCCTGTTTTCAAAGCTTCAAAAGGCAAGCTGACTTTCTTGTTAGGGGTGAATGCAGCTGGTGAAGTTGAAGCCAATGCTCATTACCATTCAGGAAATCCCAGGGCTCTCAAGAATGATGGGAAATCTACTCTCCCTGTGCTCTAGAAAGGGAACAAGGCCTAGAAGATGGCACACCTGTTTACAACATGGATTACTAAATATTTTAAGTCCACTGCTGATATTTATTCTGAGACCTGCTCAGAAAAAAAGAGCCTTTCAAATATGACCACCTTTCAAAATAGGACTGCTTTTTAACAATGCACCTGGTCAACCACGAGCTCTGATGGAGACGGACAATGAGACTAACGCTGTTTTCATGCCTGCTCACATAACATCCACTTTGCAGTTTATAGATCAAGGAGTATTTTTTACTTTCAAGTCATGTTATTCAAGAAATACACTTCACAAAGCCATAGCTGCCATGGATAAGGATTCCTCTGATGGATCCGGGCAAAGTAAACTGAAAACCTCCTAGAAAGGATTCACCATTCTAGATGCCATACTTCATCAAGATAAAAAGCTTTTGCACAGCAAAAGAAACAGTCAACAAATCCAAAAGACAACCGACAGAATGGGAGACGGTATTTGCAAATGACATATCAGATAAAGGGCTAGTATCCAAAATCTATAAAGAACTTACCAAACTCAACACCCAAAGAACAAATGATCCAATCAAGAAATGGGCAGAAGACATGAACAGACATTTTGCCCAAGAAGACATCCAAATGGCCAACAGACACATGAAAAAATGCTCAACATCGCTTGGCATCAGGGAAATCCAAATCAAAACCTCAATGAGATACCACCTCACACCAGTCAGAATGGCTAAAATTAAAAAGTCAGGAAACAACAGATGTTGGCGGGGATGCCAAGAAAGGGGAACCCTTCTACACTGTTGGTGGGAATGCAAGCTGGTGCAGCCACTCTGGAAAACAGTATGGAGGTTCCTCAAAAAGTTGAAAATAGAGCTACCATATGACCCAGCAATTACACTACTGGGTATTTACCCCAAAGAGACAAATGGAGGGATCCGAAGGAGTACATGCACCCCGATGTTTATAGCAGCAATGTCCATAATAGCCAAACTATGGAAAGAGCCAAGATGTCCATCAACAGAAGAATGGATAAAGAAGATGTGGTATATATATATATATACACACACACACATACACACACACACAATGGAATATTATGCAGCCATCAAAAGGTATGAGATCTTGCCATTTGCAACGACATGGATGGAACTGGAAGGTGTTATGCTGAGTGAAATAAGTCAATCAGAGAAAGACATGTATCATATGACCTCACTGATATGAGGAATTTTTTTTTTTAAGATTTTATTTATTTATTTGAGACAGAATGAGAGAGAGAAAGAGAGAGCACATGAGAGGGGGGAGGGTCAGAGGAAGAAGCAGGCTCGCTGCCGAGCAGGGAGCCCGATGCGGGACTCGATCCAGGGACTCCAGGATCATGACCTGAGCCGAAGGCAGTCGCTTAACCAACTGAGCCACCCAGGCGCCCCATATGAGGAATTCTTAATCTCAGGAAACAAACTGAGGGTTGCTGGAGTGGTGGGGGGTGGAAGGGATGGGGTGGCTGGGTGATAGACATTGGGGAGGGTATGTGCTATGGTGAGCACTGTGAATTGTGCAAGACTGTTGAATCACCGACCTGTACCTCTGAAACAAATACTACATTATATGTTAAAAAAAAAAAAAAAAAAAGACGATAGGAGGGGAAGAATGAAGGGGGGGAATCGGGAGGGGGAGATGAACATGAGAGACTATGGACTCTGAGAAACAAACTGAGGGTTCTAGAGGGGAGGGGGGTGGGAGGATGGGTTAGCCTGGTGATGGGTATTAAAGAGGGCACGTTCTGCATGGAGTACTGGGTGTTATATGCAAACAATGGATCATGGAACACTACATCAAAAACTAATGATGTAATGTATGGTGATTAATATAACATAATAAAATTTAAAAAAAGAATATTCTTGATTCATGGGAAGAGGTCAGAATATCAACATTAACAGGAGTTTGGAAGAAACTGATTCCAACTCTCAGGATGACTTTGAGGGGTCTGACGGAGGAAATAACTGCATAAATGTGGTGGGCAAAGCAAGAGAACTGGAGTTAGCCGTGGAGCCTGAAGATGTGCCTGAATTGCTGCGATCTCATCATCAAACTTGAAAGGATGAGGAGTTGCTTCTTATGGTTGAGCAAAAAAAGTGGTTCTTGAAATGTAATCTACTCCTGGTGAAGATGCTGTGAAGATTGTTGAAATGATAACAAAGAATTTAGAATATTACATAAACTTAATAAAGCAGTGGCAAGGTTTGAGACGATTAACTCCAATTTTGAGAAGTTCTACTGTGGATAAAATGCTATCAAACAGCATCACATGCTACAGAGAAATCGCTCCTGAAAGGAAGAGTCAATTCATGAGAAACTTCATTGTTATCTTTTCTGAAGAAATGGCCACTGCCACCCCAAACTTCAACAACAGCCACCCTGATCAGTCAGCAGCCATCAACATCAAGGCAAGACCCTCCACAAGCAAAAGGATTATGACTCTGAAAGCTCAGATGATGGTTAGCATTTTTTAGCAATAAGATATTTTTTAATTAAGGTATATACATTGGGGTTTTTTTTAGACATGATATTTCACTCTTAATAGACTATAATGTAAATATAATTTTATATGCACTGGGAAACAAAAAAATTAATTTGAGTTGTTTTACTTGTGGTATTTGCTTTATTGCAGTGGTCCTGGAACCGAACCCACAATATCTCCAGGGTATGCCTGTACTGTCGGATTAGGATAAACAAATCTATATAATAGGCATTTAAGGTTCTGATGAATTACATTCTAAATCCATCTAACACTTTGATTTGCCTTTAGATAGTTTCTGCTTAAGAAACGAATTCGTTTGGGGCGCTTGGGTGGCTCAGTCGTTAAGCGTCTGCCTTCGGCTCAGGTCATGATCTCAGGGTCCTGGGATCGAGCCCCGCATCGGGCTCCCTGCTCGGCAGGAAGCCTGCTTCTCCCTCCCCCACTCCCCCCTGCTTGTGTTCCCTCTCTCGCTGTGTCTCTGTCAAATAAATAAATAAAATCTTTAAAAAAAAAAGAAACGAATTCGTTTAAGATTAACAAAAGGGAAGAATTGCACTTTGTGCTCATGTTTACTTTTAGAACCGTTCTTAAACACCCTATACTTTTTAAATTTTCTGGTCAGGATCCCTGGCCTTAAGTAACCTTTCTGATAGACCCTGCATGATTCTAAACTTCCAGTGATGCTGTTTGGCTTTGGAGCAGAGAAGAGTGGAGAAGTGCTTGGCTTTTTCCTAGAAAAGCCTACTGGGTTCTTTCATTGTCAATTCAGGTTGTTCTGGACTTATCCCAAACAATACATACTCATTTTCTTTTTGCATATAATGATTCAAGTCTTCTCTAGACCATCTCTAGATTTGATCGTCAAGTTATTGACTGGTTATCTCTGACTCTAAGCCAGTCAATTACATGGTAATAGGAGGGGAAAAGGAAAAGAGGGAACTTTAAGAGAACGAGGAAGAAAAGTGTCAGAAGTTCTTGGGAAATTTTGTATAGATGATATTGTAGAACAGGGATTTCTTGGATGCCAGAGACTTGGATGGAAGGTCTAGGTATATTTTATTTTGCACAGTTCTTTGTCATAGGAGATGTCTCTAGGCCTTGGCAAATTTAGAAACATCTCCCTAATGACATCTCAGTTGGTTATTAAAATACAATGTTTTGAAGGCTCCAACATTTCAAAGCAGAAAGCATGGTGAGTATGAATTTTCAGCCTTTAGCCAGGGGTGTGTAACATGTCACACAAAATGTTCTGTCAACTCTGTTTTCTGCATGACTGTATATCTAAGCTTCTACAAAAGAACAAGATGTCTATCAACGTTTTGTAGCCCAGTATCTGTAGCCTGCCATCATCACTACCCCCATTTCTGATATTCAGCCCACTGTGAAATATGCATATATCTATATGTACATATATAATATGTATAATTTCTAGGAACCCTAGGGTGATTTGAATGAAAACAAAGACTTCTAATTGGTCAGTGATTTTTCTATTAATATATTTTTTTCCTCACCACATTTTCAAGGTAGAGGAAGAAAAAGGAACATAATAAAGAATTCACTTGTTTTTTGTTTTGTTTTGTTTTTAAAGATTTTATTTATTCATTTGAGACACAGAGATAGAGCGAGAGCATGAGCAGGGGAAGAGGCAGAGGCAGAGGGAGAAGCAGGCTCCCAGCCTGATGCGGGGCTTGATCCCAGGACCCTGGGATCATGACCTGAGCTGAAGGCAGACGCTTAACCATCTGGGCCACCCAGGTGCCCGTTTTGGTTTTTTTGTTTTTTGTTGTTTTTTTTTCTAACAAGTTTTGCAAGTTGCTTATTTCAGAAACTTTCTGTATGTATAGTCAAGTAACAAAGTATTCATCATTAACATTCTCTTATAATAAGAAACAATGACAGGCAGTATCAGCTGAGTACTTGTCCTGTGGCATGTTCTATGACAACACATTATTTCATGTGACCACAATCCTGTGGTACTGATTAGGTACTATCATAATTCCCTTTTACTGAAAAAGAAACTTGGACTTAGGGGCAGTGGGATGCTTATCCAAGGTCACCTAGTTTGTCAGTGGTGGAAATTCTGTCTCTGTCCTATACTGCCTTCTTAGGTTGGAAAAAAAAAATCTTCCTTTAAAAAGAGGGTCCGGGGCGCCTGGGTGGCTCAGTCGGTTGAGCGACTGCCTTCGGCTCAGGTCATGATCCTGGAGTCCCGGGATCGAGTCCCGCATCGGGCTCCCTGCTCGGCAGGGAGTCTGCTTCTCCCTCTGACCCTCCTCCCTCTCAAGCTCTCTGTCTCTCATTCTCTCCGTCTCAAATAAATAAATAAAATCTTTAAAAATAAATAAATAAATAAATAAATAAATAAAAAGAGGGTCCATTCTGCACAGCAAAGGAAACAATCAACAAAACTAAAAGGTAACCTATGGAATGGGAGAAGATATTTGCAAATGACATATCCCATAAAAGGTTGCTATCCAAAATATATAAAAAACTTCTAGAACTCAACACCTAAAAATCAAATAATCCAATTTAAAAATGGGCATAAGACATGAACAGACATTTCTCCAAAGACGTATGGATGACTAACAGACACATGAAAGGATGCTCAACATCACTTAACATCAGGGAAATGCAAATCAAAACTATGAAGAGATATCACCTCACATCTGTCAGAATGGCTAAAATTAACCACTCAGGAAACAACAAATGTTGGCAAGGATGCAGAGAAAGGGGAACCCTCTTGCACTGTTAGTGGGACTGCAAACTGGTGCAGTTGCTCCAGAAATAGTACGGAGGTTTCTCAAAAAGTTAAAAAAAAAATTAGGGGCACCTGGATGGCTCAGCTGGCTGTGTCCAACTTTTGATTTTGGTTCAGGTCATAATCTCAGGGTCATGAGATCAAGCCCTGCATCAGGCTCCGAGCTCAGCAAGGAGTTTGCTAAAGTTTCTCTCTTCCTCTCCCTCTGCCCACTCCCATGCTCATACTCTCTCTCTTAAAAAAAAAAAAAAAAGTTAAAAATAAACTACCTTATGATCCAGCAATCACACCACTGGGTATTTATCCAAAGATTACAAAGATTAATTCAAAGGGATACATGCACCCCTATGTTTATAGTAGCATTATTGAGCCGTAAAAAAAGAATGAAACTTTTTCATTTGCAATGATGTGGATGAGGTTAGAGAGTATAATGCTAAACAAAGTAAGTCACAGAAAGACAAATACCATATGATTTCACTCATATGTGGAATTTAAGAAACAAATGAGCAAGGGAAAAGAGAGAGGGCGAGTGAGAGAGATAGAGAGATAAACCAAGCAACACACTCTTGACTAGAGAGAACAAATTGATGCTTATTACCACAGCGAAAGTGGGATGGGTGAAACAAGTGATGGGGATTAAGGAGTGCACTTGTCATGATAAGCACTGGATGATACACGGAATTGTTGAATCACTATATTGTACACCTGAACTTAATATAATACTGTGTGTTAACTATACTAGAATGAAAATAATAAAAAAGGTCCAAAGCCATAAATTGGCATTTATTTAAACAGAGTGGACTGAATAGATACATTTATTTTTGCTCCTTCCCCTAAATCCTGAAAAAAGGGAGAGAAGGAGGGGGGAATGGGAAAGGAAAGAAGTCAGGGAGAGGGTGAGGGAGGCGAAGAGAGAGAAAAGTAAAATATTTTAAGTTCGTTGGAATGAAAAGTGAATGGATGAGGTGTCACCAAGTTAGCAGGATAGGAAAGTGGAAATCTAAGTGCTATAGAAGGTGAAGTAAACAAGAAGGAAGCTAATTTGAGCAACAGAAAACTTGACCACTAGAATCCTCAGAAGGTAGGAGAGAGGGATGGGGCTATAAGAGGATCGGTTGAGGGGCGCCTGGGTGGCTCAGTTGGTTAAGCGACTGCCTTCGGCTCAGGTCGTGATCCTGGAGTCCCGGGATCGAGCCCCGCATCGGGCTCCCTGCTCAGCAGGGAGTCTGCTTCTCCCTCTGCCCTCTTCCCTCTCGTGCTCTCTGTCTCTCATTCTCTCTCTCTCAAATAAATAAATAAATAAATCTTAAAAAAAAAAAAAAGAGGATCGGTTGAAAATCTGTAGGAGACCAGCCGTGCCCACTCTACTGCTCTTGTAGCTAGTAAACCATTCCTCCTCCACCATCTCAGGAGACAGAAGATTTCCATTACTGGGACACAGAATCAGTATGAAACAGATCCAGAAACACCTGGAACAGCAGAATGAAAGAGCAAGACAAGAGGCTGAAGATGGAGATATGGAATTAAATGAATGTATCTAATAAATGATGAAAGGCATCCCCTTTCCACTGTTCAGCTCCCAAATTCTGTCTGCCAAGCAAATACCAGTCCTGTCCACCCTTGCTCCAGGAAGGAAACTGAGTACCTTTCTTTCTGGAGAAATTGATTAACCTATGAGAAAAGACCTGTAGATACTGGCAACTGGGGTCCTTGCTCAATCCTAGCGTAATGCCGAC
The DNA here is from genome assembly GCF_011800145.1 of Mirounga leonina. Lineage (NCBI taxonomy): Eukaryota > Metazoa > Chordata > Mammalia > Carnivora > Phocidae > Mirounga > Mirounga leonina. The sequence continues at coordinate 18,283,085 of NW_023270454.1, forward strand.
CAGGTGACAAATCCAAACCAATCACAGATTCCAGTCAACTTGTTGGTGCCAAAGAGACATTTAACAAAACCCTCAAACATGAAATTCAGTCCAAGTAAACACGGAGAAGAAAAGGAACATGAAGGAATAGTGAAAATGCAGGGAAGCTAATTTATAACAACAGTCACCCTATGCCCCAAAAGGAAACTCCAATGATTAATATCTGTAAAAAGATAAAGGACATCATGGCATCCATGAAACAGAATCGGATGCCATAAAAAATTAGAGAACGGAAAAAAAGTCTTGAGAAATAAAAATATGACAGAAATAAGTTCAGCAGAACATTTGGAAGACAAAGGTGAAAAAATCTACAGAAAGTTCAGTGAAAACTGGCAAGAAAATTAGAACATCCGTTTAGGAGTTCTAACATCACGTTAATACAAGTTTCAGAAAGAGAACAGAGAACGTGAGGAGAATATAAAAATAAATACAGGAAAATTTTCCATGAGTTTTAAGATTGAAAGGGCCACTGAATATCCTCTATAGTGTCTGAAAAATACTGTATATCATCAAAGAAGTTTCAGAGTACTAGGGATAAAGAGAAAAATCTATGTATTCTAGAATGAAAAAAAGTCACACACAAAGGACCAGAGGCAGATTCCCATAGGATTCCTCTACACTAACACAAGAAACTAGAAGGATCTGAAGAAATTCTTTCAAAAATCTTAGGTAAAGTCTACAATTCTAAACCCGGCCAAACTATCAATTCAGTGTGAGGATATCAGAGAAGTAGGGTCTAGAAACAATTTGTCCTACACTCTTTCTTTGAAAGCTGCCAGAGGGTGCGCTTCTGGTAAATAAGAGAACAAAAAAATGAAACAGAGAGCCTTAGGAACTGAGGGAGCCAGCACAGGAAAAAGATGAAAAGCACTTCCAGGATGATGTTGAAGGAGGTTTTAGGGGAATGGCTGTGCATCAGGATTTGAGAGCTAGTCAAGAATGGAGCAGAGGATGGGGAAGTCCAGGAGGGAGGTGTGCTGCATTTCAGGGGCACTACTTTTGCAGCAGAAAGATGTCATGAGAAAAACAAAAAAGATACTGACTAGCTGCACTGATGGTCCCAATGAGACCTAACAAAAAAAATGGTTCAGTGTGGAAAAAAAAATCCATGACCAAGACTGGAAAAATAAAGTGCAAATGTACCACAGGGTCATTTTCCAAATATTTCAGTAATTAATACTGATTGCTCATATTTGTACCAAGTCTCTTACACAATTTTTTGTGATGGAATAATTCTTTGTTTTGAAATGTCATATCACTATGAAACATGTCCAGGTTACATAAGTAGTAGCAAGAAGTTTCTGGAGGAACAAATGTCAAAAATGTCTCCTTGTTCTAAGTACAGGATGACAACAATGGCTTCTGTCAGAATAAATATCCGAACTATTACTTGCCTTTATTAGGGGTGGAGTGTCTGGTGCAAGATGGAAGTCTCTTGGCTTATGAATGTATTTGGTGGTTTTTCAATTTTTATGAATTCCATGATAATCCTGTTTTACCTTTAGACAGTAAACTGCAGTACATGCTAAATTCACCATGACCCCAGAAATGAATACTTTCCTAGAATAAGAAATGTTGATGTTTATGAATTTATAAATTTCATATGAAACTAGATCATGGGGGAAATCTGACACGAGGAGAAAAAAAGACCTATTGATCTGGGATTGTATCTCACAGATTGCTCATAACCAGGTGGAATGCAGTTAGCAAGAGGAGCATGGTTATTTTCTCAAATCATCTAAAACTACTTTATTCTAGTCTACTCGGAGTGTACAGTTCTGACTGATCTGGGAGAAGGACATGGATTCAAAACTTTCATTTATATATCTGCAGACATCAACAAAGTTGGAGTAACTTCTGGTCACTTTTCAGAGGTTATGCACTTATGAAAATGTCAACTTAACTCAAACCAACCTCCCACTCAGCCCCATGACACAGATGTAGAGTCACAGGATGGGCTCCCCAAAACACTCCAAATTGGCAGATGTCTTAGATACCTCCTGCTAGCATGGACCCTTCGCATTCTCCTCATTCCATCCAAATCCATAGTTCTATGTTTGGGGCAGGTTCAAGTCTGCATATTTGCCTGCCTGCATTTAATCTACTCTAAGACCTTCCAGTCTGAGAAGACAGCAGATTAGATACGGCACCAGCTACAAAGCAAAAGCAGAACGGTTGCTCACAGTATAGCACCAGGCAGAACTTCAGAGTCAACAAAGGCAGCTTTTGTTCATTGGTTATAATGCAAAATAACAAAATGCAAATTTCTCTCTAGCTGCTATCGTGGTGAAATGGGGACAAGGGTCTTCAGTGTAAATCAACTTTTCAAGCAAAAGGATGCTCTGGAGCCATGCAATTGCTTTTAGAAACCTCCCTCTGCCAAGTTTTGGTAAAAACAAAAAATTCTTTATTATACTTTTCTCTAGTAAGGCAGCTGTTTAGTATCAGAAATTTTAATAATGACACAACCAAATATAATTCTGCTCTTTAATGGTAGAATAATTAGAACAAAAACATGCAGTGGAACTCTTGATGTTATTCTAGAACGCTTCATCATGAATAATCCTCTCCTCTCTGTGTAAAATTGCTTTGTGGTAGAATACAAATAAGTGTGATCATTTCACATTTGTTTTAAAGGATGCCCTTTGAAGAAAGCAAGAGCTATGAAGGAGCGGAAGGCACGAGTCATGAAAACACAATCATCCAGAGCAAGGATTTACCCCGTGGCTAGAACTATATGGAAGTCCAAACTATAAACTTGATTTTAGAAAGTACAGAGAACAAAAGACTTTTTTACTTTGCACTGCGCTGAACTCGGGCCATCTTTTATGGCTTTTTTTTTTTTTTTTTTGCTACAAACAATAAATATAATGATACATTCCTGAAACCATATGGCATATGAACTATTTGAACAAAGAAAGAATTGAGGACAAGAAAATATTTTGTGGTCTTTCCAGAAATCTTTCACAACCTTCACATTTAATGCCAATTACTAGGAAAGCAGCAAGTTTAAAATTATAGCTGAGGCATATAATTACCCATATCTGACCTATTTATAAACTCTTCTGAGGAAAAGGAATAGCAGATAACTGCACCTAACTCTTTTTGGTTCCTGACATACATAGTAAAGTAAAAATATTTGGATAGTATATTGGTGATTCCATGGTTTTACTAGCTTCATATCAGGAGGCTCTCATCTGGAGTTCTTCAAATGCTACCCACTGTAGATACCTCCATCATTCCACTTAAATTAAAAAAAAAAAAAAACAGACTTAAAGAATACTGTGAAATGGAGCAGGGCACAGAGCAAATACATTTTCAAGGTTGAGATGGGGTAGAGCAAACACAGTGATGGGGTAGAGCAAACACAGTGGGAATGTGGATGTAGAAATTAAGTAGATGGATAGATTTGCTGGGGCATTTCCTCTGAGCAGGATTAAAAACCTTTACAATCAATGTGCATACTCACAGAAGCCTTCAGAAACAGAGCAGGCGGTATTATATCTGTGGGAACCGTCACATCCCGAGGTCAGAAGACACGAACCTAGTATAGCAAAGTTTGAGACTCTGCAATTAATTTACAGTTCCCTTTTGAATCATGAAGCAAATTTATGTGTTCAACTTACATGTGATTTTTCCAGCCAACTCGTTTCATGAAAATCTGCATAGTTTATTGAATTAGCTTAATATATGAATTATTCTTAAAACCAAATGAAAGAATATCTAATTCCTTGCCACATATGGAAAAGGTTTTCAAAAATCTACATAGGTTCCAGTGTTATCCATAAGGTCTGTATAATCATAACTTTAGTCAAGTAAGGAAGTAGTCATTCTTAGGTTTGTTGAGAAAATGAACCGTCTGCTTTTACATATGTAACAGAAACCAACTAAAATAAACCTCCCTGTTACTAATGTTCTCACCATTAGGTGATGTATTAGTTTTAATGAAAAACTTACACATTCGCAAAAAAAATAAATCAATGGTAAAAAATTGGCAACCTACCGTATTTTAGCCCGAAGTATACAGAAATAAATTCTCCAGTAGTAAAAGTTGAAGACACAAAGTGAAATCCGATTTATATGGATGAGAGACTCGTTAATTGAGAACAATTGTTTCAAAATATCCAAATATAGGAAATAGGCTTGTTCAATAAAAACCCAACTCAAGGTCTGCCTTGGATAGAAAAGGTTAGGAACCATAAAATGGATCATGGTGCTGGAATGTAACTGACATAGGGCACCAAAAAGAAGTATGAATTATACTGGAAATTGCTCTATCAGCTTCCAACTACAAATAATCTTCATGAAATAACAGCAAGTGATCCCCCAGGATATTCGTGTTCTCTTATTCTCTCAGCTTACTTCCTGGGATGCAAACCTCTCCCCTACAGCTGTCTCCTTGTTCTTCATTCTCTAGTTGTCCCTTAGATCCTTCTCCAGATTCCTTCTATTGTCTATGAGATTCTTTGACTGTTTCTAACCAACATCCTCACTTTCCATTCTCATCAGAAATGCTTTTGTCTTAACTGAAATTTCTTTCCTTGATGATGTTACTAACTTCATCATGATCTTCTTTGAGCATGGAGGGCCCCATATGCTCCCTGTTTTCCAATGCTATTCTTTTTTATTATTATTAAAGATTTATATTTATTTATTTGACAGAGAGACAAAGCACGCACAAGCAGGGGGAGCGGCAGAGGTAGAGGGAGAAGCAGATTCCCCACTGAGCAAGGAGCCCGCTGTGGGGCTCCATCCCAGGACCCCGGGATCATGACCTGAGCTGAAAGGCAGACGTTTAACCGACTGAGCCACCCAGGTGCCCCTCCCAACGCTTTTCTTACAACAGTTTTTCCATTATCACCCAACATCTGCTTCTCTTTTGAAGTCTGTGCTCCACCTACAATCTCTCTCTTCCTTGCCTGTCACCAACAACCTCAGCCATTTCCTCTTTTCTCAATGACTTTACTGTTAGCCTTTCATTTCCCGCCATCACCTTTGGCCATCATCCATGTTCAGTTCCTTCTAACATCTTGACTTCATGGTTCCTCGACCACTTCCTCTACTGTGATGACCTTAACTTCTACCTCAACTAGCCACGCACACAGATAATCTCTTAAATTCCTTCATCACTTGGAGGTTCGTTCTTTCTTAAGATTTTGACCTTTCAGAGTCCTCTGATCACAAACACTGGTCCCTTTCCCTATCTTCCCATCTCACTCTCCCTTTGAGTCATTTTCCCTCTTGTTGTTACTTCCATTTTCTTAAGTCATAGCTCTTCCCCCCTTAAGTCCTGATGTGGCTTACCATTTCCTTTCTGATGCCACATACTGCTTGAATGAGGATTTCAATGACACTTCTTGAGGACCATGACTTTAAATATTATACTTCTGCATCTTGCCAGTTCCTCCCTTCAGAGTACAGATTATGATTGAAATAAAGTCACAAAACATGCTGAGTCTAATTTAGGTTTCTCACTCTTGCTAGGAAATGTGTGACTCCTTTTTCGGTACTCCTGATCACTTCTCAGAGTTGTCTTCAGCCTTTTTCACTGTTCTTAATTTCACATTTACCACAATTATCCTTCCTAGTTCAGCAAATGCCTTCATCACCTATTTTACTGGTAATAGTGTTATTTGACTTGGAACCTCAGTTTTCCATTCCCACATCTTTTCCCCTTCACTGCTACTTCTGAGGGAAAAGTTTTCATCCTCCTTTCTGTGGAAGGCCTTCTATGGACTATATGTTAAATGATGGTTTTCAAAACAGTTGGCTTATTTTTGGCTTTAAGGTGAAAAATTATCTTATTCCTGTCACTTTTCAGATGTACAACTGAAAGAATGGGAGTTTTGGTTGGTGTGGGGGTGTTAGAGAAAGTGTTCATGGAAAAGCAAAGTCATTTTGGAGTTTAGGACATTTTCTGGGGAGGGCTTCCTAAGGTGGGTTCTAGAAACCCAGATGGAATCCTGAAGCCGTTGGCTCCTAGAAGAGAGGAGCTCCAAGAGGGAAAGTGAGAGCATTCAGTGCCAGAACATTCTGCTTCCAACTGTGCTCAAAATTGAGCTTGGTTATTCTTATTGACCAGGGAGCATCTATGATGAAGAGAAGAATGAGCTGATGTTAAATGCAGAAGGGAGGATGGAGGAGACAGAATTGGAAGTGTTTATTTCCTTCAAAAAAATACTCTGTAATTACAAATGTAATAAACTTTATTGTTGAAAACCTGGAGCATCTGGGGCACCTGGGTGGCTCGATCGGTTAAGCATCTGCCTTCGGCTCAGGTCATGATCCCAGAGTCCTGGGATGGAGCCCCGCATCGGGCTCCCTGCTCAGTGGGGAGCCTGCTTCTCTGTCTCCTCCCTGCTCTTGCTCTCTCTCGCTATCTCTGTCTGTCTCTCTCTCTCTCAAATAAATAAAATCTTAAAAAAGAAGTTGGAAACCCAAGATCAACTAACAAGAAAATATAATCTGCTCAAAACTCCACCAGAGAACCAATAGCATTATTTTAATCTATTTCCTTCTAATAAAAATACACATTTTAGTTGGTTTAAGATTTTATTTCTCATAAAATTAATATTAAGCTGCATATATAACTGTTTCTATTTGGGGGGGCTTAACACTACATTGTTATTTCAACAGGAGATCCAAGGTATCATCTCTGAGCATGCTGTTCATATGTGGCTCCGTCTGATCTCTGAGCTGAGCCCTCTCCCTTCAAAAAGGCCCCTACCTGGCAGGGACTTTTTTCAACTTACTTTGTAATCACTAAAGGAACTCTCATACATACTGAAGCAAGATGAGATGGAAATGTTGAAGAAATATTGCACTATCATGGTGCTCTTTCTTGGAAGGCATCTAATATTTGAGATATATATATAGTATTTCTTACAGGTGGTTGAGTACCACTTTGAATGTACACAGGGTATCTGGAAGTATTTCCAACTATATTTTAGACACCAAGTAAGACAACTAGCCATAAAAATAAGGACTCAACCTCCTTTTGGAAATGTAATTAAAACACTACATTCACCAAAACACTAGCATGGCAAAGAACTGTTATTCTAATATCTAAGAATGTGACACTGTGTCAGAGCCAATTTTTACATGAAAAAAATCATGAGGAAGAATACATCATAATGTTATTCCTTCACACTTCAGGAAGTTAAAGGTTTCACACTTCAGGAAGTTCCTTGATTGAATTTTCCATTTCAGGGAGGGGTTGTTTTTAAAGTGATCCAACACCAACACTGTTCATGCAAAGTCATCATTATATTGATGAGCCCATATCTGCATGCATAGCCAGGTGCTACAGGACTGGGGCCATGATCTTGCCTACGTTCCTTATTCACCATTCTCCAATGTGCCTGGTGAATGTGTGTGTGTGTGTGTGTGTGTGTGCGCGCGCGCGCGCATGCACATGTCATTTTATAACAAATTGAAAATGCTACTTTCTGCCCTATTTTTTTTTTTGGCCCTAATATTATTTTGAAGGTCCTTCTGGTTCCATAGTTTGCACCTTCACTACTACTAAACTGCTTTGTTATTTGACTAGACTCAGCAGATAAAAAAAAAACATTTAACCAGAAATGGAAGCTGGTGCCTATTAAGTTTTCAGGATCAAAAGCAGAATGGCTTATCTTCCAAACCTCAAATTGGGAAGAGAAGGTAATTGCATTGCACTGAAATTAATTTAGGAATCAGTCATTGGTCTACAAGATTTACATAATGTTAAAAGATGTGTAGAATTCTTGTATGCATTCTTGCCAATATGATCTTCGAGATCACTAAATTATATTCAAAAGCAATGCTTTTGTCTTTCTCATCTTTGTGTCCTCAGCACCCAGCATTATCCAACACTTTGCAGATGCTCAATTAACAGTGAGAGAATGCAAAGTGCTAGATTCTTAAATACATTTATGTACATTTAAGGACCTCTTCACAATTGCTTGATGATTGCATCTCTTTGACCTTTGTTGCTTATTTTGCCCCAAACTGTTGTGTTGATCTTCTCCTTGCCTGTGTGTGTGCCTGTGTGTTAAACCTAGAAGGTAATGCTTATAGAATAGAACCTAGGAAACCATTTATATTCTAATGTCAGTGATATAGTGAGTTCTTGCATCCCAATTAGCAGAGGTTAAAGGATGGAAAAATGTTCAACTTTCTAAGTCATACTGACGAAGCCACACATTGGAGTTTGAGCAGCAGTCCAACATCAACAGGACAGGAAGGGAGTAGCACAGAAGCTCTCAGCCTTTCATCAAAAGTCTGGCATCTGCTGGGGGTGTTAACATGTCAAGCACACACACCTTGAACTCGGCAGTTTGATTGTGTTGTGGCCAGCTGATGCTGTAAGTATGTACTCGAGAAGGAAAATGTCCTCTTAGACCTTCCAAATGTCTCACTTCCTCCAGGATGTTTTAAAGTAAGATGTTAATGAAATGAGAACACAGGAGAAAAGGGGGAGGAGTTGAAAGGGTCTCTAAATTGAGTAACTTGGCTGGACAAACTTTTCCAATGTATTTTAGTCCAGAGGATTCTTATTTAGTTCTTCATATCATTCTGTGTATAAGGTGAATGAGGTCAGCTGGAAAAGTATGATTAAGTGGGAAAATTCTGGAACTGGTAAGATTTGAAAACAAAGTCTCACAGCACACCTAGGTGTGAAGTTAAATAGAAAAAACAGGCCTGCTCTAATCACGGGAGGCCCTGCTCTTCCTTTTTGTTGGTCTGTTCTTGCTTCATTCATTCAGAAATGTTTTTGAGCATGTCAGGCCCTGATCTAGGTCCTGGTGAAAAATGGTTAAGGTTTCTACTCTCAAAAAGCTTACCTTATAATAGTGGGGCAAAAGCAGGACACACACTAACAAGAAGTCAATAGGAAGCTATCAGAAAGAGTTACATGCTCTGCGGTCATGAAAGAGGATGATTTATTGGAGAATAGCTGGGTTGAATAGCTGGAGAATTAGCTTTAGGTTGGGTGGTCAAGGGAGGTGGTGACATTAAGCTGGGAGTCAAAAGCAAGAAGGAGCCAGCTATTAGTAGCAGAACATTCTGGGGAGTAGAACATTCCAGGCAAGGGAACAACTTGTGCTTGAAGTGTGGAGGAAACCTTAAGGAACTTCCAAATATAGCAAGCCGGGTGCAGTTCAATCACTGATAAAGAGAGGGATACAGGCTGCTATTTCCTCCTCTTGGATCTCTCCAACACAGCATTCTCGTCCCTGCACACGCAGTGAAAAGGACGGGTCTCTGACTACACACGCTGCTTATTATCGCTTATTAGCATGAAGATGCAGCTTTGCTTTGTCAGTCCGCAACTGCACTGTCATGATGCACAAGATCCCAAGGACCTTAGTATGAAGGGGTTTATAGAACACGCCCCCCCTCTCTTGAGGCAAGAACTGCAGGAGCAAGTAGGTGTCTAAGGGTAGGACTGAGAGAAAGGGCAAAGACAGAACCGAAGGTAGTGAAATGCCACTCTCAAAAAGCCTGATTCATTTTACCCTTTTCAGATAGGAAATGATGATGCTGTTTTCTCTTTAGAGGCCAGCAGAAGAGAAAGCAGTAAAAATAGGAGCAAAGAGAGTTAAATCCATACCTAGCTTAGCTGTTAATTAAGCGTGTTAAAAATTCTGAAAAACATTTCATTATCATTCTTCCAGTCAAAGGCATGGACTTTCAGGCTAAGGTGTATATTACCAGCACCAGGGTGATGAACATGTATCATCTTATCTGCTGACTTGTCCTGTTTCTGGGTGCAAGGACTTGCCTGTTGATTCACCCTTTAGAAATCTCCCTTTGGACTTCTCATTTTGCTTCTTACACAAGTTTATATTCTACTTCCCTCGCACAAGACAGGAAGAATATTAAAAACAAAGAAGCAAATGGGATCTGAAAGCAGCATGTTATTTAGATATTGTTTGGTCTAATTCAGGAGGTGAGCTCAGTGGAAAAACATGACCATGCTTTTCTATATGCTTTGCAAATCACCTACTAAATTTGGCATTCCCAAGTTTTCCTCTAGGGTTTATTCCTGGGGATCCCATGCATATCCATGCCTTTGAAGAACTGTGTTTTGGCAGGAATAAAAGAGAAACAGGGATTTTGTTTCCTATTAACAAACTGAGCCCTATGTTTATTTTGAATCTTCAGACATAATTTGCAGAGAGTGGGAGGCAATAAACTTATATGGTGCACTCCTAACAAGGAAAATAATGTAACAAATAGCTCATAAGTTAAGTTTATATTTATTCCTTTCTCTTTTTCTTTGAGAAGAAATATGACTTAAGCACCTTGCTTCTTTTCTTCGCACTGTGATAGAAGATTTTGAGTATCAGACATTAAGCCACATAAGTAACTCTCATTTATGAATTTTTTCCTGTGTAGTGTTCTAAGTGCACTTCTGTTCCCACAGCAAGTGGTAAAGTTATGCCACAAATCCAGTGTGCATAGCATCTGGCACTTACTGAACGGCCTATATTGAATCGTGTTAAACTTACACCTGAGGGACAGTATCTGAGACAAAGACACTGAGAGATGCAGAAACTAAGTGGATATCAACAGGACACTAAGCAGGGAAACTCACCCTCAGGCAGGTAGGGCAGATTCAGCTGCAAGTCTGGGAGGGTTGCAAAGCTATTGGTGAGGACTTCAGTTGGGTTAGAAGGGATCAGGGCTGGACCTTGCTAAAGAAAAGAATTCATGACATATCTATCTTTCCACTTTAGTCTTTGATTTTTTTTTTCTTCTCATTATCAGTATTGGAACTACTGAGAGAAAAAACGCAAAGAGATTTTCTTTTTGAAAATGATCTTTCCTCAGGAATCTAACAAGTCAAACACGATTTTCAGGTTAATTTATTCCAAGAGTAAATGTTTTAATTCCTATTATTTGCCCCCCTCCTAATTGTTTCCTATTTGATTACAAATGATTCAGAAGAATGAAACACCATGAATTCCCAAAATATAAGCCTCTCCTTTCATGAAAGGGAATAAAATCACAGGCTAATGGAAAAAGATTAGAGCAATGCATACTTTTTCACTGCCAACAATGAGGCAAAATTTCATTTTCTCCCCAGTGTCCAAAAAGAAATAGACACGTGTAAGAATTGTACTTGGCAGTTACCTGTGGTCCTCGTCAATAACTTCAATGCCATTCTGAATTATTGCAGATGTCATTCCATGGAATGATAGAGCACTCCTCTATCAATGGATACCACTTTTAAAACAATGAGAAACCTTTTCAGAAAAGACCATGAGAATACAAGAGTGAAAGACCAGACCAAACAAGTAACACTGGTAACTTCAAAAAGGCAGGATGGAAGAAGAAAAGCAAATAGTGTTCACTTTTTCTTTAATTACTTCCATATTGTTTGAATTGGCACATCGAGCATGCATTTACTTTGTAATTAAAACAAATCCAAAAAAGTATTAAAGAAAACTTTAAAATATGTATTTTGAAGGTGTCATCACATATTTTATTTTCTACCTAGTAAACTGCAGGTAATAATACAATATGAAAAGAATTAAGTGATACTCTAAGGATATACTTAAGCACATAAAGATTTGGGAGAAAAAAAAAACAGTGGTAAAACTTGGTACAAGTAACGTTATTTCTAAGCTACCAGGTTTTGTGATTAGGTGCTCTCTGCCTTTCCCTAAATTTCCTCATGAAGCAGGGAGTAACCCCTTTATATGGATATTAAACACTAAAGTCCATTTTTCCTCTACCTTATGTTGTATTGAATATCTGACTAATAAGCAAATCACGGTGTCACTCTTAAACTTGTACTTAAGTTACTCATCTTTTTTTTTTTAAAGACTGATTTATTTGAGAGAGAGAGCGTGAGCATGACTGGGGGGAGGGGCAAAGGGAGGAGAGAGAGAGAATCTCAAGCAGACTCCCTACTGAGCAAGGAGCCCAACGCAGGGCTCGATTTCGCAACCCTGAGATCATGATCTGAGCCGAAATCAAGAGTCAGAAGCTCAACCGCCTGAGCCACCCAGGTGCCCCTATGTTACTCCTCTTCTCATTAAACACAGAATTGTTTTCTTTTGTAGACACACACCCCCCTCACCACACACACTGGCATCTCTGTAAAGCAGAGCCATGAGCTGACGAGCTGCTGAAAGTCCCGAGATAAGAAGGGCTGTAAACGCCTGTTGACAGCTCCTCATGTTTGCTTTCCTGTGATTTATATCCAATTTATGACAGCCATTATGGTAGATACACTTCATTTAATCAAGAGCACAGTCAAGTCCTCATCATTAAAAATCTTCCTCAGGAGAGCAGGTCCCTCGTTTCATTAAAAGCACTACAAATACATATTCAAAACCCAAAGGTAAAAGGAGTCAGCAGTGGCAATTAATTTTATGGGTTGGAGCTACCAGGGTATAATTCTCTTGTAAGGCTGCCACTTCTCAGTTCATTCTACCTGCTCATCATCTTCAGTGTTCAGCTGCTATTTTTCACACCGCTCTATACACACCTAGGAGCCCCACTGCCTGAAAAATGAGCTTGGCCTAAATGCAAAATGGAGTGCAGGGTAGTAATAGACAGATTTTGGAAACTGCAACACAAGATTGTCCAGAAGTTTATTCTTCTAAAACTGTCTGCCCATTTGCTAACTTAAGACATTCTGTGGCTGATTTATTTGATTAGTCTAACAAGGCTCATGAAATCACTGAGTAAACAAAGTGATGTACAAATGTAAGACATTCTAATTCAAAATATCGTATGCATTCTAACATTTCTAACAAACGAGCTGATGACAGGGAGACAAGAGTAGGCTGTTCAATCCTAGGGAAACAGTAATTCCTAGATTCTGGCAAATTCATTCTCATGGAAACGTGACCTCATAGGTATGTATATGTTACATATGACATCTCCACTGACCTCTATCAGGGCAGTAATTCAAGGTCTGTTGTGCTATGATAGAACCTACTGAGTTCATTGATTTCTGCCGCTCTCTGACGTTGTAATGGCTCTATTCGTAACAACTCTCTGCTGTGTGGTGCCAATAAGACAGCTCATGTAAGGTTTACCATCCTAAGGAAATAATGGATGTCAAATATGAAGGTGGCATTCATGGAAATAAACAGTTCTATGGAATTCCAAAGCCAAGGAGGCTGTGTGGTAAGGGGCACTCTTCTTCCTGAGGGCCCTGGTTATCTCTGGGTTCACTCCCCTCCTCAGGTTCTGCACACTGAATTTCCATCCTCAGCTTTCAGTCTTCCCAGGATTATCTCTATCGGATTTCCTTACTGATTCTTAAATTTAAAACATTTGGAAATGTTTTTAAAATAGCAGGCTCAAAGTAGGTCTCCTTTCCCATCACCTCTGGGGAGTGGCTACATCCTTGCTATACATTGGAAGGCCACGCCATGAACGGATATTTTTACAGCTGAAACCAGTTATGACTTTTAGCAAAGGGTACATTTAACCAAGCTTCTCATTTACCTTCTTCATTTTTAGGCATCTTTTATATTTTTGAAGGACACCCCCCCCCCACCTTGTTAGCAAGGTCACATCAGCCAGGGACGACTTGCCTGCAGAAAAGGCAACTTGCCATATAGCTGAGTCCAGGCAAAATGCTTTCCCTGGCCAGAAAGGCAATCCAGCAGGGGTATGGAAAGTATTATAAAAACCATGCAGAAATACTCACAGTTTTGGTTTGGCAAGCAGAGGTGGTGGCTCCTTAGTGGGTGAAAGTAGGACAGCTGGTGTTGGAAGAGATTTATTACTGTTCGCTTTGCCGTTAATCAGTCCGTTTACTCCATGGCTGGGATGGACTCCGTTTGTTTCCCGCTCAACAGAATTGAACTGCATTTGAAGGGCTGCCATGCCGAGTCCTAACTCAGGGCTGTTCACCTGCTGGATCTCAGACGGGTTCTTTGAAGCCAACTCAAAGGAACTTGTCTCCAGGATTGGAGGGGGAGGTGGAAAGTGTTGGAAGTGATCATTGTTGGATTCTCCCACTGAGTCATAGTTACAGTTTTCAGTGTTGGCTAAAGAAGGGGGGAGAGAGGAAAAAATAATAAGATGCTATAGTTCAACGGTTATTTTCATGCTGTCAGAGACTACCTGAGAATCCCTTGTGCCCCACTAAGTTGTTAAAGAAAAGGTAGCTCCCCTGCTCTCTCATACGATGCACAAGCAAAGCCAACTTGGGGATCTGGTTCTTCCAAACTGGTTTTCAGGGACTGCTACCTGTTTCATTTCCTGATTGAGCCCACAAGTGGGGAGACCAGCTACCAACTCATTAACAAATTTCAAACAACATCTAAACACAGAAGTTGGTAAAAAAAAAAAATGACAACACAAATAATATCAACTAATAATGTTTTGTTGGCTCACATTGCAGCCCGTGGATCCGAATGAACATCCCACCTATGCCTCACGGACATTAGCTCAAATGATACAGGCTTTATGTGGTAGGCAATAGATATTCATTCTATTTAAATCTAAGGAAAGTAGAATTCTGAATTTAAGTAAAATGTCTTATGATCTCATTTATAATGTTTTTCCAATTCAGATGACTGTCACGGCTGTAATCCAGTACAAAAGAAACGGACTCGTTAACTCTCAACAAACTGAAAGCATCTTGAGATAAGATCGTGTCATCCTTGGATTCCTCACCTTGCCCAGAGCCCAGCAGAGTTCCTGGAATGTACTCAAAAAATGCTTACTAAGGTCAACTGAAAGCTCAAAAAATATTTGATTACGTTCGGCCTACAGCAGATGCACCCCAGATGAAAATGGGCAATACTGCACACCAATCTTCGCGACATCGATGTTTAGAGCCCAGAGTTTCAGCCATGTTGTTGGAACACCGCACTCCCGCGATGCCCGTTTGATTGGACAGTCTCAAGCCACCTCTGAATTGAACACTGGGATCCTCCCTGCTCTGCAGCTCCAACTGTGGTCTGTTTCCCATTTAAAGTACTGATTCAGATCCGCTCCATCACCCATCTGGTGAACATTACCTTTCTTTTCTTAATTAAGATGAAAAAGCATTTACAGTTTCCCTTCTAATATTCTTAAGCCAGTCTGGTTTGTGCTTCTGCTGCCACCTAGCACCAACTTTTCACTCTTCCAGAGAGATCAAAGTGCAGCTCGGTCCTTCTCCCCAAGTCTGTCTCAGCAGCCACGGCCCATTTCTTGATTCCCTACTGTATGTACTATGTGCCAGGCTTGGTGGAAGCACTATTTTAAAAACTACTGTAAAGTAAATAACAGTGATGAGACAATAAAAGTAAGCTGAAGTAAAGCTAATTAGTAATAGCAGAAAATAGTCAACTAAAGTTATAAGAAAATAAAGGAAAAAGCTGTTTCAGGTTGCCCTTGTTAGTGGTACATTTCTGAGTTAAAAAAAAAAAAAAATCCAGGGGTGCCTGGGTGGCTCAGTCAGTTAAGTGTCCCACTCTTGGTTTCGGTTCAGGTCATGATCTCGGGGTCGTGAGATCAGGCTCCCTGCTCAGCGGGGAGTCTGCCTGAGATTCTCTCCCTCTGCCCCTCTGCCCGCACTCAGGCTCTGTCTTGCTCTCTCAAATAAATAAATAAATCTTTAAAAAAAAAATCCAGATAGTTCTGAATATTGGCCTTAACACTATAATACACTGCTTACACTGCTTTAGTTTTTCGTATCAGAATTACATCCCATTTTCAATGAAATGTGATTTCTAAGGTCTTTACGGCTTCTCCAAGTTACATTAGGTTTATCTTGTGTTACTTTTTCAGAAGTTTCCATCGTGGCTTAAACAATGATTTGTTTGTACAAGTCCCAGCTCTTTGGTTGGCATTGCCGAGAACAGCGACCGCACCTCTGATTCAGAGGTGGCTTTCTGCTGTCAGCATGATTCTGGGTTAGCATGAGGATGTTAGGAAACCGGATCCACTGTTTCCAAGACCAAGTTGCATGACTTAGAAAATAGCTCCTTGTGTGTTCAGTTGCTACACTGTCATTATCTTTCTGTTTTTCATCTCCACTTCCATTCCCCCTCCCCCAAAGCCTTTGTTTCATGATGAGACACTGGTTGTTAGGATAACTCCTGGAGGGGCAGCAAGCATTCCTACAGGCTGAGCTCTCCTCTGGGGTAGTTGTTTGTGCTGTGGTGAACCACACACTAAGTGCTAGGGAACAGAACCCAGTCCATTTTTCACTCCTCGCATACCTGAGGTGACAATCAGCTGGGCAGTACTGGTTACTGATCCGTAGTCATTTCTTGCCGAGCACGTAAAAATCCCTGCATCTTCGGGGAAAGTTTCAGCGATAACTAGGGTACAGATCTCCTCTGGAAGGGAAGAGAACAGAATAACTCATTTGCGTGAAACCACAAGATCATCTTGAAGAGGTCAGAGCCTCTGCCTTTCTAAAACAAGCAAATCAGGTAACAAGTACTATACAGTCTCTTTACAAAGTACTCACAACAGAGTTTCCCTACATTGAATTTAGCAGTTCAGCACAGGGGCCAAAGCTTTGACATCAGACTCATCCTTTGTGCCTGAGGCAAGATCAGCCTTGGTTTCCTCACCTATAAAATGAGGACAATATATACCTAATGGGGTATCTGTGAAGATAAATTAAGGTATTTGCCAAGGGTGTATCCCTGCACCTGGTATGTGAAAGATGCTCAGTAGACACCAGCTCCATTCTCCTCCTGCCCAGTTTAGTTAAGTATATACGGAAGTTCCTTCAACTTCAATGCGGCTGCCTTTTATGTCAGCTCAACTGAAATGCAATTAGCAGGGAAAATCAACCTTCTCTGAAATGCTGACAATGGGGAGAAAAAACAAATATGTCAGTGCTGGGCCTGCCGACAACTACTCTGGAAGCTACCGTTACAGTGTGACGGTGTTGTGCTGTGAAGCATGAAAAGCCCAGACTCAAACCTGCTACTGGGGCTTGAGTAAGGGTCCTGCCATATCTTGCCTCTGTGACTTTAGTCAAGCTCCCCAAACTTCAGTGTTCTCCTCTGTAAAATGGAGATAATAACAGAAACTACCTATAGGGTTTGGATTAATCATGCCTCATAGAATTAACCATCACAGGGTTACTGTGGGGGATGATGAGCATGACCGTGACAATCGCCGACTGTTACAAAGCTCTCATCCGGTGCTAGGTACAGTTACCAGCACTGAAAATAGATTTAATCCTTTTATTAACCTTTTAATTAGATGTAATATTATTAGCCCATTTTATTGATAGGAAACTGCAGCACAATAAGGCTAATTAGTTTGCCAAGGTGACATAGCTGACAAGTGGTAAAATCAGAATCCAAGCCAAGTCAGGTTCCAGATTCCATACTCCTAACAACCACCTCTTCTTGTGACAGGCTAGACATTGTGTTTGGGACACTGCCTGGCACATAGTAAATGCTTTGCTGCCAGTAAATAGAACCTGTTAGCATTAAAAAGCTAGATCTAGAGTGTATTGACTATTTTTACATTGAATAATTATCTATATTTTACCAATAAAAAGATTATATCAGTAAATGTTAAGAGAAGGGATACATTTCTGATTCCCACAAAAAAGAGACTGTATTGATTATTCCCATATTATGTGGGCAGTCTAAGACTCTGTATTATAGACTTTTTGCAAAAATGGCTTCAATTATTTTCCTCTCTACATCCACGCAGAGTACAGATGTGTGTAACGTGACTGCAACTCCATCAAGTGGTACGATCTATTTCCCCAATCCCTGAATTTCGGCTGGCTGGCCTTGTAAGTTGCTTTAACCTAGAATGCAGAAGTGATGCTGGTCAGGGGTCTTCAAGGGACCTCGCTCACTTCTGTTCTATCTCTTGGAATCCTGCTGAGCTCCGAGGTGCGTAAGTCTGTGCTGGTCACTGGAAGAAGGGCTACACAGAGCAGAGATCAACCATTCCAACAGACAGCAACCTAGACTAACTCATTCCCAGCCAAACTGGAAGCTGGCCACAGCCACACTGGTAGTCCAACTGAGGTTGGCAAAGCCTGACACAGGCCACAGAACTGCCCAGCTGAGGCCAAGCCAAATGGCTGACCCACAGAATTATGAACTAAACAAACGGGTACTGCTTTAAGACACTCATTTGGGAATGTGTACTGTGCAGCCATAGCTGATGTAAGTGGAGAAGAGAAAATGCTTCTCTACCAACCTCCTTCTCTGACAGACCGCTAAGGGCAAACTTTTCAGACTTGTAGAATAATGGGTCTTCCTTCAATTCAATGATCATGAATAAAAATTAGTAAATTTGTCTCAACGCATATATTATGTTTTAGACACTGGAAGAAAAAGTACCAGGGCGGGTTAAAAGTGCTACCTTATTTTTCCCTTCCTAAAAACGAAGGGGGGGAAATCGGAGGGGTAGATCAACCATGAGAGACTATGGGCTCTGAGAAACAAACTGAGGGTTCTAGAGGGGAGGGGGGTGGGAGGATGGGTTAGCCTGGTGGTGGTTATTGAGGAGGGCACATTCTGCATGGAGCACTGGGTGTTATCCACAAACAATGAATCATGGAAACATTACATCAAAAACTAATGATGTAATGTATGGGGATTAACATAACATAATAAAAAAATAAAATAACGTGGTATTAAATATTTTTTGGATATTAGCTAAATATATAATAAAAATATAAAAATACAAACTGAAATGATACACATTAAATTAATGAAAGTAGTATTTGGGGAAAAAGATGGAATGAGGGAATAAAAAAAAGTGCTACCTTATAAAATAAAAACACTTTTACCTATTAAAAGGATCTTTAAATATCTCTTTTAAATACAAATAAAAGTAACAAATGTAAACAAACTACAAAGTATAAAGTGAAAAGTCTTCCTTTATATTCCATTCATGAATTCCATTCATTGGCGTTTATTTAATTACAAGTTATTTTAAGTTCTTAATAATGTCATTGCTTTGTTTCAAATAACATTATTTTCTCTTTTTGAGATGATGGGATCCCTGAAGACTTCCTGGGTTAGAAATTGTGAAAAATAATGGCTCATATTTGACTCTAGCTTTTCCACAATTCACTGGAATACTTTTGGGAGCAATACAACTTGACCACACTGGGTTATACTGTATCAGGTAGCTTTATATATGGTGACATTGGGCCTCATAAGACTTAAGACGAGCTGACTTTGATTGCTCATTTCACGTCTCACCACTGAGTAATATAGGTTTTTGAAATTCTGCGATCAAAACAGACCTTTAAAAGACCCATTTGGTATACCCAGTGCAAATGTAGATTTATATGGATAACACTACATAATTTTCTGGCTTTCTCAATTTTTACCCAGGTGAAAACAAAGCCAATTGGGTTCAATATTAGCAGAATATTTACTTCCAATGCTATAGTGTTGATAATAGCACAAAGAAACATTTATTTATTCAAATTCTGTACCTAGGCTCTATACTGTTTTATAATTTCAATAAGGTATTTCTATAAATGATACTCAAATTATGACTACATCCTATAAAACAAGCTGTGGTGTAATGGGTAGGAAGGTATAAATTCAGGCATGCTCACCTCTGCTCACCTTCGTCTCAATCAGTGAAGGTTTGAGAGACACGGATACATTTGAAGTACACAATTATTATGTGATGAAAAAGTTCACCGACCAGAAGAAAAACAATAGGACAAGAGAGCACGAGGTAATCCTATGTGTTTTTGAAGGTACTATACAGAGTTCTTAGCCTTCCAAATGGAGGAAGATAAAAAGTGTGGAAATAATTCAAGTTGGAGCATCACATAAGATTAACAGTTTGGAAAGCGAGGTGCATCTGGAAAGGGACAAGGGACTGGAATTTTTTTTAACTGAATACATATGGTTACAGGAGGAGTTAAAAGTGTATTTAACCAGAGAAGGATAAAACTTAGAATATCACCGCTGTAAGGGATTTTAGAGACTGACTAGCCCAAATCTCTCATTTCTTCAGGTGAGGTCCAAAGTGATTCTCTTAAGGTCATCGTTAATTAATGATAAAGTCAAAATGCTGAAATAGTCATCCTGCCTCCCATGAGCAAGCTTTTTTTTTTTTTCTCCCTACAGAACAAAGCCTCTCTAGTTGTTCTGCATTTTTTTTCTAGTTCAGGGCACAAGGAACTCAGTGTAAAATGAGTGAGGTAAGGAAAGATTTAAGATGGGAAACAAATTTCCTGAATCTGAAACTTTTAATTACTCTCACTATCCAAGTAATTTAATAGGAAATTCATCTGCAGAAGGAGATGTGCTGTGTGTCCTCAGAGACACAGATATACTGGAATAGGGCTTGAAATGTGGACATGCTAGTATCAGAAGGAATGAACAGCCTAATCTTTTGAGATTTGGGGAAAAAGACCGTCACGGACTGGCTGTCCTCTGAGAGATGGGCTTCAGGCAGAGGCAGGTCACCTTTGTTCCCTGTAGCAGATGCTGGGGGGAACCAGGAAGCCTTCCCGGCTTTCAGCAGCACCTAGGTGCTTCCTGCCTGGGGCACCACTGAGTCCCTGCACTATCTCCCCAGCATTCGGCGCTCGCTGGAAAGGGCCTCTCTCAACCTTGGATTATTCATACCTGAAAAGACGGAGTTTCTGGAGACACTTGGAGAAATACCCATCACCAGTTCAGTAGCTGAGAATGCCCTAACTGTAAACACAGACCAAATTCTGTGCCTTGAAACCTACATTCAGAACAGGATAAACTCTTATCTAGCAGGCATGACGTAAAGTGGTTTTGGAGTGATGATCTTGACAATTTTAAAGTTCCTTCTTATGTTATCTATGATTTTGTGATTTTTAGTTATGCCATTTTTAAAAACCCTGAGCTTATATATACAGTTGCCCCTTCTAAACCAGAGGGCCCCTTTAAGAATGAAATTTTATCATCACCGCATACTTCCATGACTTTGAGGATAGATTACAAAACCTCGACGTGGTCACAGAACCCTAAATGATCAGGTGGCTACTCTCCAGGTTCCTTTTGTGCCTCTCCCCTTCTTTCATTCTGAGCTTTGGGCACTCTGGCTCTTGGGCTGCTCCTTGCAAAGCCACAGACCTTTACGTCTCTGAGCCCTCTGCCTGACGTTTCCACCTCAACATGACTTTCTCAGAGAAGCCTTTTTTGATTGGACTTGGTCAGATCCACCATCTGTATTGTAATCTTAAGATGGCAGACTTTTCTTGGAGACAGCGCTCACACCTATAAATAATTTATTGTGAAATGTCTGTCCACTTCTGCTCCCTTGACTCAGGCCTCTGTGAAAGCAGAAAGCATTTGTTTTGTTCAGCATCTCTGACTGGCTCTCCGTAAATATTTTTGAATACATGTATGGATGAAATTTAGATTGCAGGAAAAAAGTAAACAGTTGTTTCACAAAAAGACTGTTTCAAATTTGATTGAGCAATACTTATTTTATATGGGGTTTTCAGGAATACTTCTAGTGCATAAAAGCCTAGTCCTGTACAGAGTCGATGGCCGACGAAACATCTAGAAAAGGCCACAAACTGACAGAACAACAACAACAACAAAAGAAAAGCATTGAGATGTTCTAGTGATCTTCATGCATTGCTATGTCCCAGTGACTTGTACTAGATAAAATGTGTACTAGATAAAATGCCCCAAAGGTTGTTCAGCTTTTCTTCTCTTAGAAAATTTCAGAACAAACTGAGAGTAGGCTCCCACTTTGTTGAAAGAGCATGATGGCTCATATGGTTCTAACATTATAAAAATGAAGAAAGCCATGAGGAAATGAGATGAGCTAGGTTGTTATATTGCATTTTTATCCAGTAGCATCTTACTTGAACAAAAAGACCTTTAAGACATCTGTAAAATACATTTTGGTGAGAAACAGAAATCAAGGAATGACTGCTTATGTCAAATAAAGGCAGTTAGAGGCTTACTTATCTATATTTAAAAACTGTCCATTTTAAAAAATGGAAATTTTTAAAGTTACCAATAACTCTATGATACATTTTAATCCATTTTTCCTAAGTGAAAAGTTTTGATGGAATGGAATAAATTACTAAATTAGAGACCATTTTTACTGATGATAAATTTTTTTTTATGGTTACCTAAAAATTACTTAATCATATAAATATCTCTCAGAATTCAACCTTGAGTTTCATTCAAAGTTTTGATGTACTTAACACTTGGTTAAATACAAATAGTTTTGTTTGCCAAACGTCATAAAATGATGAGGCAGCAAGGATAATATTACTAGGTCCTTTGGGTAATAAGGGAACATTTTTATAAATGCTTTCCTTCACAGCCCTTACTTGTTTTCCTCTTTGGGGTCCAGCCTAACTAAAAAGAAATCCAGCTTTTACCTCCCAAACTACATGGTTTGTCTAAGACAACTGATAAAAAAGAACCTGAACTAAAATCAACAAAATGAGATTCCGTGTGGGTAAATATAATGTTTGCATAAATTTTTTAAAGGATTGTTTTACAGTTGCAAACCATATCTTATATAGAGGGTATTTTTATTTTGGGGGGGCTAATTTAAATGCACAGTTTAAGGAGTAATGATAAAACGGACCCCTGTGCACCCATCAAGTCTAAGAAATAAAATATTACCAATACTTTAGAAATGCCCCCTATGTGCTCCCCAATTTAATCTTTCTTCTTCTTCTCCTTTTGAGGAGCATAATCAGTCTTCTGATTTTCATTATGTTTATCACATATGTATCCTTCAAAAAATGTGTTTAGTTTTAAAAAATTGAGTCATAAGCGTAAATAAAAAAACTTGTCACTGTTCAAGAAAGTTCACAGGAACTATCTTTGGGTATAAACTGGCTTCAACATCCCTGTGAGTTTACAAAAGCCCCCACAGGAGTCATCAGCAGACAAGGTCATGAGTGAGTCCTGGGAAACCTACGGCTCACCTCGGTGGGGAAGTCTGGCGGGGCTAAGTGTGGGCAGGAACTGGAGCGCCAGCATGAATAGTTGATGGAGTAAGCGTCCCCACGCTTTCTGTTTTTAAGTTCAATGTGGCCAGCTTCCAAATCTCAGCACCAGATCAAGTCAGAATGGTGCGGGTGGAGGGACGAAATGAATGTTCTTAGCTGAACCAGGAGGCAGGGCAGGGAGGGGAAAGCACGAAAGGCCAAGAGAAAAGAGAACTACCCTGCCACTCTGTCATCAGGGTAAAGGTCGAAGCAGTGGCAAAGAGCTCTTCGTGATGAAAACGTCCATGAGTCTGTCTCTTGCATCACACTACTCCAATCTGGACTTGGCCTCCATTCCTGACACACAGCTGTTACCCTCCGGCGGGCTCCCTTTGGCTCTTGCCTGCATTTGATCTCCTGCTTTCTAGGTGAATTCTCTTGCTGTGGTAGAGCACAACCCAAATGAAGAGTTGTGGAGGAAAACCTTTGAGACCTTGCAAGTCTGGAAACTCTTGACTACATCTTCATATGGAATCGAAGGTGTGGCAGGGTATAGAATTCTAAGTTGGAGGTAATTTCACGTTAGAATTTTGAAGGCTTTGCTTGTCTCTTTGTGTCTAGCCTGACTACTGAGAAGTCCTAAGTCATTCTGATCTTGTTAGTTTTATGTGACTTGATGTTTTCTCTCTGGACACTGGCAGAATCATCTCCTCATCCTGGATATTCTGAATTTCACGATGCACACTGCTGTGAATTTATTTGCATCCACTGTGCATGCAATGAGTCCTTTCGATCTGGAAACTGGTATCTTTCAATTTGGGGAATTAAAAAAAATTATTTCATTGATAATCTCTTCCCCTCCTTTGTTCTCTCTCCTGGAATCCCAATTATACATGTGTAGTCTACTTAAGCAAGTTCTCCAGCATATTCTAATTTTTTTTTACCTTTGTTCTCTTATATTCTTTTTTGTCTTTCTGCCCTACTTTGTGGGATATATCCTCAACTTTTATTTCTGCTACCAATTTTTCATTCCAAGAACTTTTTGTTTTCCAAATATTCCTCCCCTCTTCTAAAAGCTTTTTAATTTTTACTTCTTGGATGCACTGATTCTCTTATCTGAGAGGAGTGCTGTTTTGTTTTTACATTTTCTTCTCTCTGCAAGTCTGTTTTATCCAAGTTGCTTTTCAGGGCGGCTTCTTTTCTTCTGTATCATCCATGACAGATGTTTCTTCAGAGGTCTTTTCTCTCTTCTTGTCTGACATGGTTCTGAGTTAATTAGAAGCTCTGAGCAAGACAGAGGAGCTTGCCAACTTTGGCCCTACCACTATGGTGATGTGGATGGCCTCTTCGTTGGAGAAACTTCCGTATCACATGTATCAATTTTCCTTTCTCATGGGATGTTCAGATTGCCCAGAAAGGAGTCCTTTAGGCTCTGCCAGGAAAGGAAAGGCTCTGAGGCCAGCATTCTAGAAGGTCAGTTCAGAAGACTCGGAATAGGAGCACTGAGAATTTAGAATTCTAAGAGTCACTCAATTTTCTTTTTGGTGCACTCTCAAATGTGCCTCAAAGCTTTCCCTCTCTCCCCAGAGATTAAACCAAACTTTCTTGGTCCGTGGGACCCTTAGTGTCTCAGTAATAGTTTATGATGCTCCTAAGCCAAAAGATATCC
Source organism: Mirounga leonina (assembly GCF_011800145.1). Lineage (NCBI taxonomy): Eukaryota > Metazoa > Chordata > Mammalia > Carnivora > Phocidae > Mirounga > Mirounga leonina. The sequence continues at coordinate 18,307,645 of NW_023270454.1, forward strand.
CTAACAGCTTCATTTATTTAGTTATTTTGAAAGGACATGTAAGTATTTAGGTCTTAACAATTTAGTTACTGTTTGAAAAAACAAATTCATATAAATTGAAAGAAAAGTATGATTTTGTTCTTAAATAACCACAATTACTAACTAATGAATGCACGCATCTGTTGCATACTGCAGAACTCTTGAGATCAGATGGGGCACAGCCAGCCTCATTTCACGTTCCACATTGACTTTCATGTGGCACTTGCTTTTTATCGACACATACACATCAAAAACTGAGTTTCAAAAAGATATGATGTCATAGAGAAGAATGTGGGGTGCTCTAATGTTGAAACTCTGAACCATTTCAAGCTGGTAGCTATATCTATCAGATGTTGAGTATCATTGTGTTTGCATCAAAAATGTCAAACACGACAGCACCTCTGTCAATTGGTGTGGTGCCCCAGGTTCGAGAACCACAGGCTTCACACAACCCACTTTTGTTCAACCTACCATCTGAACCTGGACTTGCATTAAGCGTTGAACTATGGACAATCTACTGGGATCTCAAACCTCCTTACCATCGCTCTCCTACAACTCAGCACTACAGTACACTTAACAAGTATAATTAACTTCACATTCTGAATCACAGAATCAGAACATGAACTCTATGATCTAAGATCTAAGATGATGGGTGGCACTGGTTAGCAGAGATTCATATTGAAAGTATACAAGGCACCGTATTTTTATGTGTATAATTTCCCAGCCAGCAAGACCCAGTATTTTTAATTTTGCATGCCATTAGACAATGCTGTAGAAGTAACTCAATACAGTTTGTGGCTGCTTCCAGACAGCTGAGTAAGGGCCTGAGTATTAAGAGCTGTCAAATGAGTGTTCTGTGCCCTCCATACCACCCCCGCCCCAGACTAGCCTTTGAAGGATTCAATCAGTATAAAGTCAGAATGTCAAAGAAAGAGGCCAGAGCAGGTAATATGACAAACGGATGTTGGTCTTAAGTAAGCTGACTAGCTATTAATTCACAAAACAGTCTGAAAAGATTTGTGATGCAAGCTGACTTCTGTCTAGACAGAGAAGGGAGTGTAAAACACATTAGACAGATACAACACAGTAATGACAAGAAAAACCTGTTTCAGTCTCTCAATGCATTTGGAGAGAATCTGCTAGTTCCTTCTTTATCTCAATATCTAATCCCTAATGGGGCTATAGCTAGGTACTAGTGAATTTCAATTTTACTTCTAGAGCTTCAACACATCTTACACATGATTTTAAAAAGAAGAGTAAAGAGATACAAAGAACGAAGGAGGAAAAAGGATAGGTGAAAAGAGAGATTAAGAGAGAGAGGAAGAGGGGGAGGAGGAGAGAAGCGAGGGAGCACCAGTGAGGAGAGAACAAGAGTGAATGTGTCAGAGGACTGGAAGAGAGTAGGAAGAGAGGGTAATAAAATCCGAATGCTTAAATACATTCCTGAATTTCAAAGGCTATTTATGTTTTAGCATTTGGAAAACATCACTTGGCCTAGTCCTATAAAATTTATCTCTTTCCTCAGATGTATTATAGTCATGTCTGTTTTTCTTCTTTCCACTTAACAGTGGCTAAAAAAACAGCTATCTGGGAAGCCAGTTCTTACATCCATTTTATATGGCTGAATAAGTTCAATGGCCTAATGGATAAAAAAGTCAATCAGGTCATTTAAGGAAAGTACTCAGTTCAATATATATTTTGTTTTTTCCCCCAACCATGTCAACAGTCAACTTCAAGGTCAATGTAAGGAATACATCCAGCTACTAATAAAAGAATCATCATCATACCTAGTCTAATAATAATCAAGCATGCCAAAACATTGTTTAAATACAAATATGTTTTAACATTTGCTTGTTCTGAAGTTCTCACTCATAACAGCTCACATGAGCAGTCACTGGAATAGCCATTCATGTGTTTAAAGTTTTGTTTTAAAAAGAAATACGATCAAGAATTTTATTTAACACTACACACCAACTGTAGATTTCTGAAAGGAGACAATTTTGATGCTCAATTTAAAAAAACCAGGGAACAATTCCAGTACTATAGTAAATATAATTATGGAGAAATTATCAAAGATCAGAGAAAACTAGCCTTTTTTTTTTTAAGATTATTTATTTATTTATTTATTTGACAGAGACACAGCGAGAGAGGGAACACAAGCGGGGGAGTGGGAGAGGGAGAAGCAGGCTCCCCGCTGAGCAGGGAGCCTGATGTGGGACTCAATCCCAGGACCCTGGGATCATGACCTGAGCCAAAGGCAGGCGCTTAACGACTGAGCCACCCAGGCGCCCCCATGTTTTATTTTTAATAGCTCCTGCCCATCTACAAGGTTTTTTTCCCCCTATATTGACAGATTTGGTTGACATAGTTCTGTACCAAGAAATATTTGTTTTCAGCAAATTCTATTATAGTTGGAACGGAGGAGACTGTTTTATTAAATGCTTTAAGATAGAACTGAAGGAGAAAAAAAATAAGAAAATTCAGCGAACACGGGGAGGAGAAACTTTTATATTGCTAGGATATGCAGCTTAAAAGGAAGGCCTCCCATATCTTGCTCTTTTCTTCATGACTTTGCCTGTTAAAAATCATTCTAGGGGCGCCTGGGTGGCTCAGTCGTTGGGCATCTGCCTTCGGTACGGGTCATGATCCCGGGGTCCCGGGATCGAGCCCCACATCGGGCTCCCTGCTCGGCAGGGAGCCTGCTTCTCCCTCTCCCACTCCCCCTGCTTGTGTTCCTGCTCTCGCTGTCTCTCTCTCTGTCAAATAAATAAATAAAATCTAAAAAAAAAAAAAAAAAAAATCATTCTAGAGGTCATTTTATTCCAGGAAGCTGCCTAGAACTAATTTTACTAAGTAATCCTGATCAAAACTATATTCTAGAAGCAAAACAGCAAATCATAATTGAAAAAGAGTGTGTGGTATGAGGGGTAAAGAGGAAGAGGATGGAAGAGGGGGGTGGTAGATGTTTCTATTCTCCGTCCCCACCCAAATTTATTCCTTCTGGGCCAATATACTGAGCATTTTCAATTTTCAAACATGTACATACTCAGAAACTAAACTATGCAGCTTCTAACCAGTGTTGTGAATTTTCGGATGATGGTTAGTTTAGGATTTTCCAACAGAGATCATCAGAGATATTTCATAAATCATCGTCACCCCTATAGGGGATGACGATGGCAATGACACGATGAAAAAGAGTTGCATAAATTTGCACAGAATCCAAAACACAACATCAAAAGCAGTCCTAATCTATTCCAGTAGTAATGCTTTTAGAATTTGTGGCCCAAAATGTTAGTTTTATTTGTACATAAAGTATCGAAAGGCATAAACCGCCAATAGGTTTTTCACATAAACTTTTCTGTAGAAAAAGAGGTATCTGGCTCCTACTTTTATATCTATCGATAAGTCTATTTAGAACAGTAAACCCAGGGCGCCTGGGTGGCTCAGTTGGTTAAGCGACTGCCTTCGGCTCAGGTCATGATCCTGGAGTCCCAGGATCGAGTCCCGCATCGGGCTCCCTGCTCGGCGGGGAGTCTGCTTCTCCCTCTGACTCTCCCCCCTCTCATGCTCTCTCTATCTCATTGTCTCTCTCAAATAAATAAATTAAAAAAAAAAAAAATCTTTAAAAAAAAAAAAAAAAAAAAAAGAACAGTAAACCCAAAAGATGTGCCCTAACATCTTAGCTCATGCAATAGACTGAGTTTCAGAAGTTCCATGTATCAGGGAACCAGCATGATGCAATTTTATATGAAGACCTATCACAGACAAAATATGCAGTTGTGCATTTCCACATTTTGAAAAGTGACTACAGTATTCAATGTGGTGACTGACACATTAGGTGGGACAACATGTTCTAGCTGTAATCATGATAAGAAGGCAACAGATCAATCCCCATTGTTCTCTGAGGATGCTACTCAGCATCTTTTAACCTTGGGATCCTAAAAGGATCACACCCTACTTTTAATGGCCCAGTGCTCAGCCGTGAAAGGTTCAGGACAAACCACAGTTATCTGACCTGCAGTAGCCCATAGAGAACCTTCAAGTTCCCCAAGAACGGACAGAGCAAAGCCTTGCCTCCTAAGGGACATAATGGCAGAGTCTGCTCGACCCTGAGGCAGAAGCACAAATCAGTTTTTCTACCGTTAGCCAAGGAGTCAGCAAAACTGGTAATTTTGCTGATGGGAGAAACACAAAAGAAAGTAGTCTCAAGGAGGGTGTCCTATGAAATGCACAGACAAAAAGATTTTCGTTTCTTTTGCAAACATTGTTGTAGTTCATGGGGAGTCATAAATATACAAGAAGTCTGGAGCAGGGAAACAGTCAGACCTGGCGCTTCTGGATAACACAGCACTCTGCTGAGGTCAAATGACCTGGTAATTAAGAGAGGTCCTAGGGCAAGATGACTTTCTTCATGCTTGTAGAACAGTAAAAGTTTACGGCTCAGGGGACATAAATGAGAAATGCCAGTGGTCAGCTTTGCTTACATCTTTGGGCTGCTCTCATGTGAGACAGTTCTAAGCTGGAGGGTCGAGCCATTAGTAGGTTTTGGTCCATAGAAGTATGCAGCAGATGGTTCTTTTCTACTGGAATTTTAGGCGGATGTTTTTTCATCATGAGCTTAGTTTGCTTTCTGAATATAAAAGACTATATTTTAAAAAGCCGTAAATCACTGAGCTTCACCTTCTTGTCTGAATGGAACTTAATGTTTTACTAATAAAGAAGCTGATGTAAAAATGCAGTGTACAGACCCCATGATAAAGAAGATATTGTCTTTAAGGGGGTTTCGTATTTCCAGGGAACTGCAAAAACATTGTTCTGCTTATGGCTTTAAAACTGAAACAAAGAACTATTGAAACCCAAAAGATATATTACCAAAGAAAAAAGAGCTTCTTACCAGGTTCAGCTGTAGATCTAGGTTCTGTTTGTCACACGAGGAAAAAAAAAAAATCAAAACATAGTATTAGAATGGGGTTCCGTTAATAAGAAACCTACCTATCTTTCTCTATTACTTTGTCCAGGACATGTCTGTAGGATATAGGGAACTCCATAATAGTAAAGATAAAGTGATAATAGATCTATTTATATTTCTATAAATACAGAAACCCAAATTCCAGTAACAGTTTACACTAGGAAGTTTTTTAAACCACAGTTCATAGAAGGGCTTATAGGAGGCTTGTAAACCTCCTAAAATTATTTGGCCAACTTTGAGTTCAAATGTATGTAACATTTTTTCTGAAGAACATACAACTTTTATTAGACTTTCAAAGGGGTACACAGTGACCACCACGACTTTAATTTACTGGACCCCGCATATCTGCAGATTATCTGGCCTCACTACTCTTCGAAAATAGAAATCAATTCATCTTGAATGACTAAACACTTCTTGGTTTTCCTGAAGCTTGAGAGAAGAAAATGGATGGATGTGGGAGAATGGGCACCTCTCCTTACTTTTCTGTAGAATTCTGAAATCTGGAGAGTCTTGAATTTCACTCCCTTGTCGGAACCACTTGACCTGCAAAGGGGGTGCTCCTCGGACCCGGCACTCCAGAACCACCACCTGACCCTCAGATGCTGCTATGTTTTGCAGTTCCTAAAAATTCAAGGAAGACACTCCCCATAAGACTTTGGTGCACTCTTACACAATTTCAAAACAGAAAATAAAGCTTCCAAATCTTAGAGGGGAAAAATATGTAAAACTTGCATTATAAAATAATTACCACTAACTCAGGTAAAAGTAGGCACCTTGAAATCCATCAATCATTAGCTTTCTATAATCTCCGTGTAATGAGATTAGTAAGGTCTACCACTGGGGCCGTGGACATTTTGGGTCTGTCTGCAAATTTATTGACACTTTCATATTTATGGAATTTTATGGCAATGCCTGTTACCTTTCTCTATCTACACTGAAGAGTTAGCTGGTGGAATGCAGACTTCCTAAAACAATTATATTCCATATGAATGTAGATTCCTGGGAAAACCAGACAAGAAGAGAAAAAGGCATAATTTGTTTTTACATGCCCCAACCTTTTCATGTACTCCCCCACCACCACCACCATCTCTGGAGCTTCCTATGTCAGGTTTATTAAGATAAGGGGCTTGGGGATTTTCTCATTTTGGAGTTCTGAGTAAAATAATAAAACCTGCAGTACTTCTCCGTTCATGACCCTTATTTCCTCTTCCCTTGCAATTATGCTTGTTGCCCCTAACCCCACTCCAAGTCCAGGCCAGTAAATTTCTACAGTGCAACAGATTAGAAATTAATTTGGCTGCACAGATGCAAAGAGGTAAAGCTTTTATACTTGTTATTAAATATCAAAGGATTAATAGTCCCCTCACAGATGTCCTCCCCCTGCCTTCCTCCTCCAGGATTACTTAGCAATGGGGCCTACTTCAACTTTTTGACTTTTGCAACTGCTGACTTGAGAGTATGAGATCTTACATAGGTGATGTAGAACTCTTAAAATAATTCAGATATGACAGTAATTCACCTACACGTCAACCAAAAGCAAACAAATCCCCATTAAGAAGTGTGTGGTCTTTTCTGGTTTTGTTTATTTAAGATTATCTGAAGGGACAACAAATGGAGTGCTGGGAAAAAACAAATGTTGCAGCAAATGGGCTGCAGTGAGTGTGGTAGAGCCCTAAGGAAATTCTCAGAGTCGACGCTGTTGGCAGAAGAACTATAAAAAAAGGCTAATGTTAAGTCTGAGAAGGCATTTGATAATAATCTGGGTGGTTAACAAGAATGCTTTTTTTTTTTTTAGTGAAAAGGTTAAGATTATTAACTACTTCTGATTGCATTCTGTCTCCTTATTTTTAAATATAGGAAATCTCTGGTTTTAAATTGATTTTTTTTTACTTTGTGACTGGGTCCAGAAAAGAGCTAATTTATAGGATCACAGCAGGAAAAGTGTTGCTAACAGGGCCCAGGTTGTGTGGATTAATTATTAAACACTTCCTGGCTTGTCCAGGAAGTTGCTCATGGTAGATTTCAAATGGTACACAAATATTTTTCATGACTGAGCTTTCGGGCACCAGAGGAGACTCTGATTTCTAGGATTGTGTGTTTTGTTCAAACATTGGAAAGTCAGAGATAGATAAAACGGGTAGACGCCAAGGACCCGAAGCAGTCAAAACTCCACAGAGTTATTCCAGGATTACAATACCACTCTACCTGGAGCAAACTTTGTCATCTTGAGAAAAGCCACAGCTAAGCAGAGTGAGCCATTAGGAGAATCTTCAGCGACACAAGGGGGAGCCTTGAAGGAGACTCAGAGCCAGCCTTCAGAGGTTGCACATGGCAATCTACATCATCCACTCAGGGTAGAAATGGGGACCCCTGAGTGTTTTAGGGTCCACATAAGGTATCTCCTGTCATATATCAAACCCACCTGATACTGTGATTCCTTGAAGGGGCCGAACTATTTAGAAAGAAATGCAACATAAGGCTAGTTGCTCTCTTGTCTCCCATGAGTCTCTACTGTCCCCAGTCCCATAGTCCCAAACCAGCTCTGCTGTCCCAGCTAAGCCCGGTGGCCTGCAGGCAGGAGCACGGCCTCTGCCTCTGAGCAGCTGTGACACCTGGAAATCCTTATCACAGCAGTATGAGGAAATAGATGGGGCGCCTATTAGACCGGCAAAGCCCACCTCACATTCACTGTCACCATCACGCCCAAGAGAATGACCAAAAAAAGATGCTAAGGGTGGCAAAGGGGAGGCTACTTTGAGTTACAAAGGAGATGAGCAGATTTATCTTCTAAACCTGCCCCTCCAAAACCAAAGCCCGGGCCCAAAAGGAGCCAGCGAAGCAGGGAGAGAAGATGCCCAAAGGGACAAAGGGGAAAGCAAATGTCAGGAAGGAAGGAAGCAATTCTGCAGAGAACAGAAACGGTCTACGGTCTAGACACAGAAGGTAGAAGGCACTGGAGATGCCCAATGAGGTATGCTCCATGCTGCCACTCACTCTACAGTTTTGTGATTTTTTTTTTAAATCAACCTTTATAAAAATACAGAATTATGTTTCACTTTTCTTTTTACTAAGCTGTGTGGTTAGCATAGAGTATGTTTCCCGGTTTTCTTCTGGGGGAGTGGATATACCACTAATATAATGTCAATGCCTCAGGAGCTGGAATGCAATGGAGGAACAAGGTTTTTTGTCTAGCTTTTGAGGCTTTCTCTTGGTGCCCAGGAGGAGTTCCGTACCATCACACTATGCCAGGCCACGGTGGGGCAGCCCTGTAGGGAGGGAAAGCAAAATCTCACATCCTCTCTATTTGCTTAAATCAAGAGATGCACTGGGACCCCAAAAAACAACATCAGGGAACACAGACTTCCTGGTGATGATCTGGTGAAGCTGCTTTTGAAAAGCTCTAAAACCACATAGCAGCTGAACTACCCACACCGTGGGACCATCTGCTATTCTCAGCATGAAAGGACGACTTTATGGATGACTACAGTGGCATTGCTTTCAGTGGTCAGGTTTTTTTGTTTTGTTTTGTTTTTTTGGTACTTTCAAAGTTGTTGTCAAATATAATCATTTGTTGCCAGTGTCTTACACTAAATATCCTGCTTACGAAAAGACCTTTAATAAAGTTGGATCCAGGCTGGCTTGGAAGGAAAAAAATCATTCCCTACAAAAAGACAAGCAAGATGCTCTTCCCTACTGCCTTGCACGAGTTTTATGGATTTGCTTTTTCACATGTCTTTTGTTTACTTGGCCTAGATTCTTGTAAAAAGTGTGAGGTAGGAGTCCAATTTAATATTTTTTTTATCTCTACTGAAGAAGTCATTCTTTACCCAGCGATCTATAGGTTTCTGTAGATATTGGAGTGTCTGTGGGCTCTGATCACCTCCCAATTTGTCTGGTCTTGTTCAGCACCATACTATCCTAACTACTCTACCTTTACAAAGTCTTGACATCTCCGAGGACAAATCCTGTGCCTTCCTTACCAGCATCTGATTTTCCTTCTTCAGGAGTACCCTGGCTATTTTTAGACGTTTTTTTCTTAGAATCAAATTGCCAAGTTCTACATCAAACAAATAAAACAAGGAACCCTTTGGAATTTCAGCTAGATCTGTATTAAATTTATACATTAATCTGGGAGTCATGACTTTTATCATTTTTCAGTCCACAGACATGAAATCTCTCTCCACTTATTTGGGAAAGACATCCACTTTTTAGGTGTCTTTCAATCAAGGTTTGTAATTTTCTCAAAAAAAAAAAAATGCCACCTAGAGCCATTTCTGAGTTGAGCAGTTGACTACTGAAATGGATGTCATTCAGTTTGGCAATGCAAAACACAAACTTGGAGAACAAACTGAATGTTAGTCCTTTTTTCTTCTCTCTCTCTAAAACATGCTGGTTCTCCCAAGCAATTTCCTACACAGCTCTTTCTCTCATTTTTTTCTACCCGTCTTGGTTTTCCCCACTCTACTGTAAGCTCTATCAGGTCACTGACCACGCCCACATCATTCAGACCCTTGACAGGATGATACTCACACAACAGTTGTTCCGTAAATACCTATTTAGCCCCAAAGGTAACCACGAGAGCCTGCGGATCTGCTCATTTTAATTTTTAAAGACTGCTACATGAAGCCCCATGTGAAGGGAACTTAAGGACCAAAGCAAACACAGAGAACGAGACTTGCAGATATCAGACCTTTGTAAAAATAGGAGGAAAGTAGGCAGGAGCAGCTCCATCAGGTCGGCAGAGATACGAGGTTGGACTGTGGACCTGAAAACGCAGAGACGCATGGATCAAATTCTGAATATAGAAACTGTTGAAAAGACAGGCTAAAGAAAACTTTCATTATTGGGGTCACTCCCCATGAATGGAACGAGGGAACGCAAATAGCGCCATGTGTCATTTTGCTGGTCTAGGCTCACATACAGTACAGACATTGTTCCACGTCCTCCTTTCACAGCTGTTACACTTCTCTATTCAAAAGGATATTCAAGGTAAAAGTTCCCTGGTTCCTTGGGGATCCATGAGCTTGTAAATGCTATTACCAAATGGATTTCTGTGTGTGGGACTTCCACAGGGGTCTTTTCAAAAGTTCTCACAGACATTATATTTTATTTTTAAATACAGTCTGGATTCATGGAATTAAAAGCACAAGTGGCTGGCAGTGGAGGGTAAATTATCAACCATCTACCTTATGTTTAGCCTGCACTCTTTTTTGTGTAAGGGATCACAGGAAACAAGTTAAAAAGGAATATATTGTTTTTTTCTTGATGTGCAAAAAACAAAGGTGCTAAAATACTGAATGGCACTCGTCTCTGGGGAAATATAAAGATTCCAGAGTAGTGAATGGAAAATATGTCTCTTTCTCCAATCATTTATCTTCAAACACTTTGGATTTATTCCCTTCTATGTAAGCAACTGTTAGCTTCTTAACCCCAGACGATGGTGATCTGATACCATGTGTCTAAATATGTCACAAGTTATCATCGAGAATGTTGGCAGAGCTGTAGAGATGCTAGGATAGTAAAGGGCCTTATTCATTATCCTTGTAAGACTTTTCATTGGCTTGTGCTTCAGACTGGGTTTCACTTTTTGTTGTCTTTATATGTCCAAAGACTATTTGAACACTTATATAGTATTTAGTCTGTGCCAGGCACTGTTCTAAGTGTTATAGGGAGATTCACTCATTCACTGAATCATCAGGATAGTCCTGTGAGATAGATGGTATTATCTTCATTTTATGATGAAAAGACCAGGCATAGAGAGGTTACAACAAGTGGTAGACCTAGGATTTGCACCCAGGCAATCGGGCTCCCGGGTGTTCAACTTTATGTGATGTTGCTTAAAATAATAAAGCAATGGAGTTTCTGTGAGCCCCTCATCCTCCTATACAACTGGAATATATGACCTTCCATTTAGTGTTCCTGGAGAATTTAAACAATTCAAAATGTACCATTTACATTATCATGGTGCTTACATATTTAAATATTTTCTGCTCTTAGGCTTTTGTGTTACACTTTAACACATTCTGCCACATTCAAGAAATGTTTCATGTGTATATTTCCTGTTTCCCATGCATAGTTCTATAAAGTGTTTGGGAATGAAGCTGGTGATGTATTTTTTTCCAATGAAATTCCTAGCACGGTGCCAATAAGCATTCATCACTCATCAATACTTAAATATTAAACCAAAAAACCCCACTGATTTAATCAGAAATATTTTTAGAAGTTCCACTCTGGTTTAGGGGTTTACAGGAAATATCTATGCTATCTTTGAATGAATTATACTGGTTGGTTCAAGTTTATAAACTCAAATGTCTTTACTGTTTCCATATTACACATATCCAAGAGTATATGTCACATACTACAATTAACTAAAACACCTGAGTGCTCAATAGATGGAGGGCCTGGTGATGCTCACAAAACAGACTAGTTAGGAATTCATTTACATTTCAAGAGCAAGGGTGGGGAAGCCTTTTGTGAGTGTCTTATTTAAATATACACATCATAGCACAAAGGCAAAGTAACATACATCTGATTAAAACATTTAGATTCTAATTATATTTTTACTGTTTTTAAAAAAAATTTCCTGTTATGTTTACAAAGTAAACTCAATATTATTTTCCAGTAGTGTGTATTGTTGTTCTTTCTTGGATATAGCAGTCTTATAATGAAAAAAAGGCAGGATAAAAATGCTTGGTTAAGTCAAGGAACTGGAATTTTTTTTAATTATCTGTTTATCTCTTAGAAGAACTTTTGTTGGTATGTGGACTTTTCTTGCTTCTAATTTGTTTTAAATGAGCTAATAAATTTGGCTAAACAGAAGAGGACATATAGGTGGAAGAAAAATCAAATAGTCATAGCTAAAAGAAATACCACTTTATCAGGTTATGGGCTGTTAGAGACATTCCTAATGGAAATGCAGACGTTGACTAATTGGTGATATGTTTTTGATAAAAGATGATTTTTAGTGGGTTGAAAGGGAGGACTTTACCTATCATTTTCTTTCCTCCCAGTTGTGTTTCCACTTAAAAAATACTACAGGGAGTGTACTAGCTGGAATCAAAAATGTAATCTTTAAACCAAGAAGTTTGCTAATGAATTTGACTCACTATGGTCTCTGGTCCAAGGCACACTTACCTGTTGAACAGGGACAGACAATGGTTGAATCACAGCTGTGGTCACTCCTGTCTTTGGAGATGAGGATCCTATTGTCAAGGAGACAGAAGTTGTTTTCTTTTGAGCTCTGGAAAATAAGGAGGCAAGTGTGTTCCATCAATTTTTTTAAAGCAGGAATTGCTCTTTGAAAGATTTCCCCACAAGAGCTCAGTTTCTTTTTGTGTACTCAATCCACTTCAACTGTAAGTGCTTCAGAAATGGGAAGCCATAATCTACAGTTAGAATAGCTGTGGTCAACATATGCATAGAATAGATCTCATAGATATTAGCAAAATAAACACACGGGTAAAAGAAAAATAACTATATATAACTCAGTTATTATCAGAGAACCTAAAGTACTGAACTTGGAAATCCTAAGAGAAAAGAAAATATCTGGAAAAGGCCCAATCTGTAGCAATAAGCAGATACTTGAAATCTTTAGGGTTAGGGTTCTGTATTTAATTCAAAGTTTTAGTGGTCTATTTTAAGTTTAGCAGCTGTTCTTTGTTCTGGTTTCTAATTTTGTTGAGAATGTCTTGGCATTTTTGTCTTTTCTTACTGCATAAAAGTTAGTGAGGTGTAGAAAAAGGTTAAGAAGAGTTGGTTTCTAGGCCCAATTTTGCTAAGAGGCTGGCTGTGCAATCTCAAGCGAGTTAAGATCCTTATCTGAAATCAGGAGTGGCAGAGTAAATGATCTCACAAGGTTCCTTTAGCATTAATACTCAGGGATTATTTGATGCTGAATAGATATAATTGTTATGTATCTGCTAGCAGATCAAAGGAATTTATTAGCACAGTCTCAACACTCATGGAGTTTTCTACAAAATTCTGGTAGGTTTAATTTTATTTTTGCAAAAATTTAATTATTATCATCAATTTACATAATAATTATTTTGGAAAATAACCCATTTGTCTTTGTAAGAAGAACTAAATTTTACAATTTTCATGATAAGACCTAACTAGTAATAGTCTTTATTCAAGTATTTCTGGGCTAATTGCACACTTTCCAATTTGTATAAATAGATTCGTCCTCATTTACATTTTGGTAATGGTTTAACTAATTTCCTCTCAATGTTGCTGTTGTTTTCATATATTTATAACCAGTTAGTTGTCCTTGAAACTTAAGATTGTCTACGGTGTGATTTTGGCATCTCAATGATGAAGTACAGACTTCAAAGTCTAAATTCCTAAGTTAGAAATTGTGTTCCACATTCAAATATTGGATCTTTGACTGACATCAGCTGACCTCTTCCTTCGCAGCACAAGGCGCACTGCTTCTTACCCCAGTGATTCTGTCCACATTCTTTGTTGTACAGATAATTGATGGGATCATAGGCACTTACTGTGGCATGGCTCCAGGGTTTGATTTGAAAGCTAAATTTTCACTCTCAGAATCTGTCGAACTGGCACCTGAGTGAGTGAAAAATAATGATAAATTTAAGATCTGAGTAGTATCTATAACTGCTTCAAGGAGTAATATTTCTCATTTTAAAATAATCACATACGAAGTCTTATGCTGAAATAGGGAATGGTTCAGACCATTTTTACTTGAACTGTTATTTTTCATAAAACTACTTAAAGAAAGATCTTCTATAAAAAGCTTTCTTCAAAGCAATATGGTTTTAATGCCAGATTTACTATTAGTTTCATTTTTATCACTTTGGTCATCATAACCATATTTTTAAATGGCTTATAAACTATGAAATAAATGTGTGTGTGTGTCTGTGTGCAAAGCATTCATGATTTTAAACTTTAACCCTTTCCCAGGAGATTACATTGTGTGGATTATTAATGACTTCATTACTCATTAATTAGGAGATGCTTTCTGACTCTGATAAATTAGAACAAAATAGTGGCTTCATTCTTGAATAAGAAGGTCTCTGATTTTGGATCATGCTTTCCCAAATTCATTTGCTTCATTACGGTTTTTGAATTAAGGGTCACCTTATCAGGTTTTTAGTCAAAATGCAAACTGTGATAGATTTAAAATAATTGTGATGATTAGAAGTATACTCTTGACATTTCTTTTATGAGACGTATTTAAAATGAGTTAAATTATTTAAAGACACTTTAATATAAAATAATACATGCTTACAGAAAAGTAACCAAACGGCATAGAATTATGTGACATAATACTAAAGACCAGTGGGTACCTTCCTTAATGCCATTCTGCACGTGTTAATAGTCTGGTATCTATATGTCAGATAAGTTTAATGTATTAACATACATGTATTTATGTACATATCTCTACAAGTAGAATCACACTATATGTGTGATATCTTTGCAATAAATGCAATATTGCAATAAATTATTGCAATAAATGCAATAAATGCAATAAATTGCAAAATATCTTTGCAATTATTGGTGCTTATAAATACATTTAGAATATATGCATTTCCTCAATTTCTTGGATGGCTGCCCAGTGTTCCGTTCCATGACTCTATTTCTCCTGTCCTTTATTAATGTTTTAAGAGTCAGGTTTAGGTAACTCTGCTGGAATGTCTGCTGTCCCTTCGTATTTACTTCTCTAACTACCGCTTAGTATAGGCTTTCTTCAGTTAGTTCCTAGACCACCAAAATAGATTCTTATCTTGTCTTCCTCTGTCTCTCTGTCAATCTTCAACCGATGTCATTTTTTACTATAGCTCACCCTTCCTGTTTAAAAAAAAAAACAAAAAAAAACCTAAGATAAGGAATTTCAACTCAGTAAATTTAAAAACCTAAACCCCTGCTATTTAGTGGCTTTCATGATTTCCAACCAGATTTTCTAGTTCTATCAGCCAGAACTTCCATGTCCTATAACCCCAAGCCAGAGAGTTGAACATACTCACTGGTGTACATTCCACTAGGTAATGGGAATGCAGCAGTGAAGAAATATACACATACACCCCACACACCCCTGTCCCCGTGGAGTTTACATTCTTTTGAAGACACAGACCACAGACTAAATAAACACATGACATGGCGGTGAGTGAAATGGGAAAGCAAATCAGAGTAGGGGTATAGGGAAGGATGGGCATTGTGTGGGATGCAATGTGAAGTGGGGTGGCAAGGAAGGCTCCATCAAGTTGGGGACTTTGAGTAAAGACCCAAAGGAGGTGGGGGCTTTCCTTTCTTGGTCTTTTCCCATGTTTGTACATTTAGTTATATTATTCACTCTCGTAGGAAACTCTTACCTAGTCTTCTAGATATGATCAGCCTATTAGTGTTTTCTGTGCTCTGTCTTCTCTGAACTCCCCATGTTCTCGCTTATACTACTCAGGTCACTTAAAACATCGTATCTGCTAGAAAACTAAGTTTTTGGAAAAATTGAGGTGGGGTTAGGAAGGGAACTACCAATTTTTGAGTACTTACTATTTAGCCTGGGAATCTGCTAGGCACTGTGTAACATTTAATTATTATAATAACTCACCTAAGAGGTGAATTATGTCCAATTACACATTAGAAAATTGAGGAACCAAGAGATTAAGTAATTTGCATAAGGTCACATAACTAGAAAGCCGTGGGGAGAGGATTTTTGAACTTGTGGTCTGTGACATCCCCCATGTGGTATGACCTTCATGTGCTGTGGATGTCTATTCCTCCGAGGCCTCGGCTTCATGCCTTGCTAATGGCAGGCCTTCAACTGGTGGCAGGATGAATGAATGGAACCTTGGGAACTGCAAATGCTTGGTTGGGGACAGAAAGTGAACTGAGCAACCACAAAAGAGCAGCATGCTGGGGGACAGCAGTGGGAGGCAAGTCGAGAAATGTACAGTGGGATGCGGAATACAAGGGCCAAAGTGCTTGGACTTTCTGTCTAGGCATCCAGAGTGGTGGGTGGGAAAATTAACCATGCAGGATGAACTGGGGGAGTAGCAAAACAAAAGAGCAGCAGAACCAGCAAACCATCAAAAATAGGTGATAGAGACGGAGAAAGTTTTAACCGTGATGAGGAGGTATGGGACGTGAGCAGGGGAAATAGGAGGAAGAATCAGTAGACTCAGTTACCAGAAAATCATGGGTAACTTGAGACAGATCAGTTTTACTGGAATCACAGGAGCATTAAAGAGAAAGGGAGGGGGAGCAAAAGTCCTATTGAAGTTATCACAGATGCTCTCAAAGTGGCCAGAAATTGGGGAGACAAATAGCTGTCTTTCATCTGATGCCAAACATTTTATTTGTATTTTTTTTTTAAGATTATTTATTTATTTATTTGACAGAGAGAGAGAGAGCGCGAGAGAGGGAACACAAACAGGGGGAGTGGGAGAGGGAGAAGCAGGCTCCCTGCTGAGCAGGGAGCCCATTGCAGGGCTCGATCCCAGGACCCCAGGATCATGACCTGAGCCGAAGGCAGACCCTTAATGACTGAGCCACCCAGGCGCCCCTGATGCCAAACATTTTAACTCTTAAAGATAAAATCCCCTCTGATTATCTAGTTAGAATTTTCCTTTTTTTGAAAATTCTTTTTTCCCAATTTTTTTCCAGCTGGTTTTTAGAGAAAGGTAAAGGGCCAAAAAAGGTTTGTAACCCCTGGATAAGAATACATTGGCTAGTTTTTGCACACCTGTCCAACCCTTGTAAATCTCAATGTCACCTTCTGTCTCAGGTGTCAGAGCAGCTCTTGCAGACGGTGGGAGATCAAATCTCCCTATCTGTGCCAGCAAGCTCCCTCCCCACTCAAGACTGACTCTCCCCTCCCTCTCTCCTTCTGTCTCCTCCCTTTGGTCATCTGCTCTGCACCTGCTGGTCAGGAAAGGACATTCCTGTCTCTGGTTACCATTTTTGTATTATCAAAACATCACTTTCAGTTTTTGATGGAGGCTCCAGTCTGGAGGGATATGATCCAGAACCTGCAATTACTATCCATCTATCTGTTTGTCTAATGCTATTTCTATATCGCTCCCCACACACAGTGAAGGAATCAAATGCCCATGATCTCTGTGCTTTTCTGGAAATTCAGTGCCAGTGGAAATGTCACAAAAATGTGCCTGCTGTCTTGCCTTTAAAAGGCGCGCGTGCCCTTTTCATTTAAAATACGTACCCCATTTAATACTTCCTCGTAGGAAAAGACCCAGAAAATGTTCAATAGCAAAAATTAAAGAAAAAAAATCATTTGGAATACCACCACTAAGATACTTTGGAGCATATCCTTCTAAAGTTTATCCCTGTGTACCTATATAAATAATATATTTTAAGAAGATGATGCTATGCCTATTGTTAAATTATTGCCTTTTCCCCCTACTCACTCAATACATTGTGAAATGCCTTTCCATGACATCAGACATGTACTTAATAATTTTCTAATGGCTGCTTCAAACACATATGTGCAGCTTTACCATAATCTCACCATTCCACTAGGAGTGGATATAGTATTTCCATCTCTAAATTCCCCAGGGGCGCCTGGGTGGCTCAGTCGTTAAGCGTCTGCCTTCGGCTCGGGTCATGATCCCGGGGTCCTGGGATGGAGCCCCGCATCGGGCTCCCCGATCCGCGGGAAGCCTGCTTCTCCCTCTCCCGCTCCCCCCGCTTGTGTTCCCTCTCTGTCAAATAAATAAAATCTTTAGGGCGCCTGGGTGGCTCAGTTGGTTAAGCGACTGCCTTCGGCTCAGGTCATGATCCTGGAGTCCCGGGATCGAGCCCCGCGTCGGGCTCCCTGCTCCGTGGGGAAGCCTGCTTCTCCCTCTCCCGCTCCCCCTGCTTGTGTTCCCTCTCTCGCTGTGTTTCTCTCTGCCAAATAAATAAATAAAACCTTAAAAAAAAAAATACTTCCCCAGGAAAGGGTATAAAATAGCCATACATCAAAATGCCCATTTCCCTTGCACTCATAAAAACACTATGCTTTAATTATTTTTGTCAATCTGGTATCTTCCTTAATAAAAGGGGAAAAAAGGCATATTTCTGAGTGCAAGCAAGCTGGAAATAAGTCATACAGCTTCAACTTTGAGAAATAGGAAGTCTTCAGGAGAGCAAGTATCAACCATTTAAAAATATATGTATATATTAAATAGGTAATGGAGACCTTGAGGGACTTTATGGCATTCATCCTTTGCGCATACTTTGCTTTTCAAAATTTAAGGGGCAAATACACTCTGCCCCCATTCGAGCTACTCATCCTCTCCCTCCCTTCTCTCTCAGTTGCTATAACCACCAGTGCAGCAATAACCATTTAAGACTCCAATGAGACTAATAAAGCAATGCCAATGATTTAAAATTTTATAAATGATGAATGACTATAAAGACACTAAAATGAGTTTTAAAGAATGTTTAACACGGGGCACCTGGGTGGCTCAGTCAGTTAAGCATCTGACTCTTGGTTTCTGCTTGGGTCATGATCTTGGGGTTGTGGGACTGAGGTCTGAGTGGGGCTCCGCACTAGGCATGGAGTCTGCTTGGGATTCTCTTTCTCCCTCTCTTTCCGCCTGCCCCCGTCCCTGCACTTGCTCCCTCAAAAAGAAAAAAATTAATGACATGGGTAGTTGTGACACGTTAAACTTAAAATAAGGTACAAGAGTATGCAGAGTAAAACGTACACACACAGGATAAAGACTGCAAAGATCAAAATATTAAGAGTAACCTTCACAGAGTTGTGGCATTACACATGATTTTTATACCTTCCTTCTATCTGTATGCTCTAAGTTTCTAAAAATAAAAAAATGTGCTATTTTTATAACAGCAATCATAGCTCACACTGTGTGTCAGGAACTGCTCTCAATCCTTACCATAATCTAATTTTCTCCATGCAGAGATGGAGAAAACGAAGCACAGAGCCGCTGAATAGCTATTCAGGGTCATGGAGCTAAGAACTAAGCTAGCCAGAAAATATTATAAAAGTTATTTAAAAATAAATGAGGTGAGGAATGCCCAAAGCTGTGTCTAGACTCCTTGAGCTTCTCGTAGTATTATATACTCAGAGGGGCTTTCCCCGGGTGGGGTGCTCTACAACATCTCCGCATGCTTCAAAATGTCCCTTAAAAGGGGCACATATTTTATCTGATTATTCAAAGCACTGAGAACCTACAAATAAATGTCGCACAGGGTCTGCCAACGTGAATCATGCTCAAGTATTCCTGCCCCTTCTCCACATTTTTCATGCTGCCCTGTCCGCCTCTCCATCCGATTCCTACAAGGTCAGGTTTAATCCCACTTCCTTCATCCCATATTTCAGGATCATCATCCTGCCCTGCCCTCTTGGGAGCTCCTAAAGCGGTAATAATCCAATTTACAATCCATTTTACAATCAGGAAAAGGTGGCAGTGGTGGAAACTTGAGATGTCTGTATTTATTTCACATGCTTACATTTACCTTTCCTATTTCTATCATGAATTTAGGATTATCTCTTTGCCATCTAGTCCTGGAGGGTAACCGCCTCTCCATCTAGCACACATGCGGGCCAGATTCCATCCCCTTTCTCCTTTTCCAAGACTTTGGTCTCATTCTTACTCTCCCTCCCTTCTACATGATCTAGAAGGATTATTTCCATTAGCAAAGAAACATATTCTAGTACTTCTGGTATGAAAACAAGCAAACAAAGTGCAAAAATACCATCTTTCTTGACCCCACCCTCCTTCCCAGATACAGGCCCATATCTCTGCTGGTGGCTGAACAAAACTTCCCCAACACCATCTACTATTTGTTGCTTCTCCTCCCATATTTTGCAAACTTTTCTCAACTCATTCCATGTGATTGTTGGTGCTCTCCAGATTCCCCAAACCCTTCTTGTTAAAATCACCAACAACACCCACAGTTGCTAATCCCAGTGGTTTCCTCCCTGTCCTCATCTGACTGGACTCTGAGGCAACAGTGGACAGAGCTCGCCTCACCCGCCTTCCTGAAACACTGTCTCCTGCCCCCTCCTACGCTGCTCTGACTGGTTGTCTCCCATCCCAGGGGCTTCTTCTTCTTCCTCTCGTTTGCTGGCATCTCCTCCTCTTGGGAAGTTCAACATGCAGGAAGGATTATCCCCAGCTCAGACTCAGTCCCCTTACTCTTCCCCATCACATCTTTCTCCCTCATTGGTCTGACCAATAATATGCCTAGTCCCAGAGCTTTCGGTACCACCCACATCCTGATGCTCCCAAAAATATTTTTCTCATCCTGTGCGCTAGACAATATTCTTATGTCTACTTACTGACTTATCTAAATAGGGATTTCAGGGCGCCTGGGTGGCTCAGTCGTTAAGTGTCTGCCGTCAGCTCAGGTCATGATCCCAGGATCCTGGGATCGAGTCCCACATCGGGCTCCCTGCTTGGCAAGAAGCCTGCTTCTCCTTCTCCCGTTCCCCCTGCTTGTGTTCCTGCTCTCGCTATCTCTGTCTCTGTCAAATAAATAAATAAAATCTTTAAAAAATAAATAAATAAAATAAATAAATAGATAGATAGATAGATAGATAGATAGATAGATAGATAGATAGATAGATAGGGATTTCAAACTTGGCATGTTCAAAACGAAGCCCTTACTTCCCCTCTGGCCCTAATCCTGTTCCTCGCCGGTCCTCCCCCTTTCAGAGACTGGCAACACAGTACACACAAATGGTAAAGCTGAAGTCCACAGAGTTGTCCCTGATCCCTTTCACCCCATCACCCCCACATCTAGTCCACCGCATGGCTTCTGGAGCCTACCTCTGAATTCACAACTCGAGTCTGACTCTCCCTCTCCATTATGCCTATTCTCCTGAAGTCCCATTGCTTCTCCTCCATACTCCTGCAAAAGGCTTCTAGCTGGTCTCAGATGATATGCCAGAGCAACAAAATACCATCAACTTTTTTCAAAGAAATGTTAACAAATAATCCTAAAATTTGTATGGAATCAGAAAAGACCCCGAAGAGCCAGAGGAATGTTGAAAAAGAAAAGCAAAGCTGGCGGCATCACAATTCCAGACTTCAAGCTCTATTACAAAGCTGTCATCATCAAGACAGTATGGTACTGGCACAAAAACAGACCCATAGATCAATGGAACAGAATAGAGAGCCCAGAAATGGACCCTCAGCTCTATGGTTAACTAATCTTCGACAAAGCAGGAAAGAATGTCCAGTGGAAAAAAGACAGCCTATTCAACAAATGGTGTTGGGAAAATTGGATAGCCACATGCAGAAGAATGAAACTGGACCATTTCCTTACACCACACACAAAAATAGACTCCAAATGGTTGAAAGACCTAAATGTGAGACAGGAATCCATCAAAATCCTAAAGGAGAACACAGGCATCAACCTCTTCGACCTCAGCTGCAGCAACTTCTTCCTAGAAACATTGCCAAAGACAAGGGAAGCAAGGGCAAAAATGAACTACTGGGACCTCATCAAGATAAAAAGTTTCTGCACAGCAAAAGAAACAGTCAACAAAATCAAAAGACAACCGACAGAATGGGAGAAAATATTTGCAAATGACATATCAGATAAAGGGCTAGTATCCAAAATCTATAAAGAACTTACCAAACTCAACACCCAAAGAACAAAGAATCCAATCAAGAAATGGGCAGAAAACATGAACAGACATTTCTGCAAAGAAGACATCCAAATGGCCAACAGACACATGAAAAAGTGCTCAACATCACTCAGCATCAGGGAAATCCAAATCAAAACCTCCATGAGATACCACCTCACACCAGTCAGAATGGCTAAAATTAACAAGTCAGGAAACGACAGATGTTGGCGAGGATGCAGAGAAAGGGGACCTCTCCTACACTGATGGTGGGAATGCAAGCTGGTGAAGCCACCCTGGAAAACAGTATGGAGGTTCCTCAAAAAGTTGAAAATAGAGCTACCATACGACCCAGCAATTGCACTACTGGGTATTTACCCCAAATATACAAATGCAGTGATCTGAAAGGGCACGTGCACCCCAATGTTTATAGCAGCAATGTCCACAATAGCCAAACTATGGAAAGAGCCTAGATGTCCATCAACAGATGACTGGATAAAGAAGATGTGGTATATATTTACAATGGAACATTATGCAGCCATCAAAAAATGAAATCTTGCCATTTGCAAAGGAGTGGATGGGACTAGAGGGTATTATGCTAAGCAAAGTAAGTCAATCAGAGAAAGACAAGTATCATACGATCTCACTGATATGAGGAATTTGAGAAACAAGACAGAGGATCATAGGGGAAGGGAGGGCAAAATGAAACAAGATGAAACCCAAGAGGGAGACAAACCATAAGAGACTCTTAATCTCAGGAAACAAACGAGAGTTGCTGGAGTGGGGGGGGTTGGGAGGGATGGGGTGTCTGGATGATGGACATTGGGGAGGGTATGTGCTATGGTGAGTGTTGTGAATTATGTAAGACTGATGAATCACAGACCTGTACCCCTGAAACAATACATTATATGTTAATAAAAAAAACGTAAAAAAAATAGAGATCAGATAATGTGACCTTTCAGTTTAAACTCTCCATAATTAGTGATTCTATTTAGCATAAAGACCAAACTGCTAACAGTGACCACAGGGCTCTATGTTGCACGTGTGCTGGCCATAGCCGAACTCTCCAAGCCACTACCTTCCTGGACTTCCTTCTGCTCCTTGAACACACAGGTTCCTAGCTGCCCCCATCTTAATGAGATCATGTGCATTTTACTCTGTGGTTAAGAGGGCAGACTCAGGAGTCAGACTACCTGGCTTTCAATCCTTGAATCCCAGCTGTGTGTGAGAGATATCATGGACATTACCTAGCCTCTGTGAGTTTCTGATTCCTCAACCAGAAAATGGAGGTGATTTTTGTAAGGATTAAATGAGATAATCCATGCAAAAATCAAGAACAGTACTTGGCTCCTGGTTAATGCTAAATAAACATTGGCTATTGTTCTTAAGCTATAATTTATTTTGTATCCTTCTAAAACTTGATGTGTAAGACAGTGAAATTTAGTTTTCAACCAGCAGGTTAACTTTTTAGCTAAGGTTTTGTTGAGATTTTGAAGTTCTATAAAAAACTTCCTACTCTCGACAGACCCCACAAATGACTGCATGCTGACACAATAACAGCAACATGGTTTAGGATACAATTCAGTAGCGGTATGTTTGAGTCTAATTCAGTCCTGGAATGAGTAATATAAAAATATAAAATATAAAAAATATAAAAAATAAAATATAAAAATTTCTTGGGGCACCTGGGTGGCTCAGTCAGTTAAGTGTCTGACTCTTGATTTCGGCTCAGGTCATGATCTCAGGGTCGTGAGATTGAGCCCTGTGTCAGGCTCTGCACTGAGCGTAGAATCTCTCTCCCTCTGCCTCTGCTACTCCTCCCTGCACCCCCTCCCCACCCCACCCCCAGCACGCACACTCTAAAAAAAATAAGTAAAAATAAAAATTTCTTACTTTTGATTATAACATGAGCCTAAGAATTCATGAAATTCTCTCCCATTACATGTAATTGTAATTGTTCTTTGGGTAAAAATACACTAAAATCTGTTTGTTTGTTTGTTTAATTATGATCCATACTTCACAAGGCTAATGAGCCAGTTTTCTAAAGCACCTTATATCAGGCTTAGGAGACTCTTTTAAAGATTGATTGATTGATTGATTGATTGATTTGAGAGAGACAGCAGAGTGAGCAAGAACACGAGTGGCAGGGAGAGGCAGAGGGAGAGGGAGAAGCAGGCTCCCCGCTAAGCAGGGAGCCCAAAGTGGGGCTCAATCACAGGACCCTGAGCAGAAGGCAGACTCTTAACTGATTGAGCCATCCAGGCACCCTAGGAGACTTTTTTTTTTTAATATGTGTATAGAATATTAACAGTAAGATTTAATAAAATATAAGAGACTGACTCTTAATGGTTATTCTTACTCTGCCCAGTTCCCTCATTCTCCACAATCTATCTGAACTCACAGATACCCCAAGGCTGGCTGGCTATCGAAGTAAATCCAGTGTTATCACGTGGAAAACTGTACACTGGAAAAAATTCATTATCTTTGTTGAGGTTCTGGCATGAAATGTGCATGGTATATAGAACCAGTGATTAAAAAAAAAAAAAGATTTATTTATTTTAGAGAGTACATGAGAGCACCAACTAGGGGAGAGGGAGAGAGAGAGAATCCCCAAGCAGACTCCCCACTGAGCACAGAGCCTAACATGGGGCTCAATCCCAGAACCCCAAGATCATGACCTGAGCCTAAATCAAGAGTCAGGCACTTCAGCGACTGAGCCACCCAGTCGTCCCAAGAACCAGTGATTACTTTTTGCCTGCTGATATCTCATCTGGAGGATTTCAAAGGCAGAAGAGGACTGGTAGTTCAGGAACTTCGATACAGATTTATTGAAATAAAATTAAAAACCTGGTGTGAATGTTTTAGGTCTACCAGAGTTAGATACCGAAACTGGTTTCACAGGAGGTAGAGAAATATTTTCTTTTATTACATAAAAGTAGGTGTATCTCATATATATATATTCTAGTTAACCTTTTAAGTTAATTTGTATCCTTGTAACACTTTCTATATTTCTATCACTTATTATAACATCACTTACATTGTTTGTTTGTTTGTTTTCTATGTGTCCATCTCTGCTGTTAGACTGGGAACTCCTAGATGCCAGGGAATGGGTCTTTATTATCTGGCACATAGTAGGGCCTTAATAAACACAGGCTGAAATCAGTTGGCAGCCTATTAAATTGAATGTGAGGGGTGCCTGGGTGGCTCAGTCCTTAAGCGTCTGCCTTAGGCTCAGGTCAGGATCCCAGGGTCCTGGGATGGAGCCCCGCATCGGGCTCCCTCCTCGGCGGGAAGCCTGCTTCTCCCTCTCCCACTCCCCCTGCTTGTGTTCCCTCTCTCCCTGTGTCCCTCTCTGTCAAATAAATAAATAAAATCTTTAAAAAATAAAAATAAAAAAAAAATTGAATGTGATTTCACATAACATCTGTAGCATAAAAGCAATGCACACTAAAATTCACCACATTTCCAGCAATGCTGAAAGCAAATAAAGCATTTAATTTTAAGAGGCTCTATCTGAACTTGGATTTCGGAGGCATATCTGATTATCATTAGCAAACAGTTTTCTTATGCAAGTTTAAGTTCCTTTCATTGTATTCTAAACTGCTTTAAGAAGTTTGCAAAACAGCCCCCCCACCCCATGACTAATCCTGCTAACTTATTAAATTTTAAAAGTCTTTTTGTCATTCATTTAGCATTCTGAAATGTATGACACAGTGGTTAAGAATATGCGCCTTGGAGCAAGACTGCCTGGGTTCAAATCCCTGGGGTGACTTTGAAAGAATTGCTTTAACCTCTCTAGGTCTCAGTTTACCCACATATAGAAAGCAGATACTATTAATACCTCATAGGCTTACATGGAAGTTTAAATCATTATGCATGAGCATATGCACACTTATAAGTGTCATGTAAGTATTACTTATTGTTCTATACAAAACGTTTGCTTTCATTAACAGGACACAGTCCCTTGAGGAGCTACAGATGTTTACATTCAAAGACAATGCAGAGGATCCTTTTATTAAAAATAAAGGTTCATACTTCCAGTCAGTGGTAATAATTTCTCTAAAACTACATTTTTTGTCAATTCTTGAAAGAGCTATGAATTATGATTCATATCTTGCTTTTAGCTTAAATAATAAAGAAATTTGGTGGAATTAAACAGTAAAAAAATAAAAAGATGAAGAGTAAGGTAGTGGAGACCTCGAGGATTTTAATCTTTTTTTGTATTTTAACTACTACTTTGAAAAGCAACCAATTAATAGAGTACTCATCAGTTTATGGATTTAGAAACAGTATGTGCGCACTGTGGCTCTTAAAACATTTCCAACTTAAATTATTGGTATTGATCAAACTGCAATAATAATTTAAAGCTATATACTTTCACATCAAGTTTTCTAATTTCCCACAGGCTGAGTCTTGTCAAAAACAAAAGAAATATTCTACTCTCTGCCTATCCCTTTTTAATACAACACTGATTCTTGAGGTTTTTTCTACCTAGTGATTCCAAGTTCAAAGTACATTTAGGAGGAATGACAGAATCTTAACAAAAGAGGAAAAATTCCAGAAAAAAAATAAGAACATTTAAAAATATTCGATCATTTAGCATTTCCATGAATGATTTCCTAAATCATCTATAGTTAGACTCTATCTGACTGATAGACATGGTATTGTTCCCATTCTCTCTTCACTAGAGAAACCAAAAATAAGACACTTTACATTTTAAATAAATTCATGCTCATGTAGCTGAAATGTTTTCAATTAAAAGGAACAAATGTTGACCTTAGACATAGCTGATGTATGCCCAAGTGTCAGAACTGTTCAATTCGTATAAAATTTTCGGGAGATATGAGGTTTGAGTCACACCACCATTACGTTGTTTGTGTTGGAAAAGCATGTTCCCCAGTGAAGCTTGACTCAAGCTCTCAGGCCGTATCTACCCCTTTAAGTCAGAGGCGCCTCTCCTTACCTTCAATGAACACCTCCGCAGACGTGGTGTCTGAGCCGCTGGGGTTTGCAGCCAGGCAGGTATAGCGACCTGTGTCGTCCTCAAAGGCCTCTGCTATGATCAGGGTGTGGAGGTCCCCGCCCTCACTGCGGATCTGAATATCAGGAGTGCTGTGGAGCTCTTTTCCCTCACAGAACCATCTGCAGGCCAAATGGAGGTCAAAGGACAGGAGAGAAAGAAAGGAAATGGTGATGCTTAAAATAATAAAGCAGAAGTAAAAGGCTAATGCCCTGTAATAAGATGCCCATTTGATTAAAAAAAAAAAAAGATCTATGTCAATGTTACTGAGGGAAATGCTACATTTTAGACCATGAAATTAATGACTAGACAATTCCCCCAGGTTTTCTTTGTAAAGCATCTTGTATGTTTTATCAACCTTGAAATAAGGGATATTGTCAAACTTGGAAAGACCATTTTAGTTAACAAAACAAAAGGAACAGAAATTCAAAGTGTCTTATAGAATGTTTTATTATCATAGATGCCCCTTATAACTTGATTATTCTGACCTTAAGAAAAATAGGAAATATAAACATTATGCTCAAAATATCTAATGTATCAAGGGGGAACGAGTCATCATGTTAAAAAATTACAGGCAGCAATATTTTTGTTGACCCTAAGACTTGTGATCAGCTGAGCAATAACAGATTTAATGCTTTCCACATTTCTGGTATTTACAAAACTTTCTAGCCGAACGCCTGGCCTCCACAAGGTAGGGAGACGTAGGTTGTGCTGTAATTCATTCTTGTTGGTCAGCACTTTGCCTTTCCCAAACAACCAGGTCCTCGGTGTAGGAGGCTGCAAGCTGCCAGACCGTTTTAACGCACGCTCTCTCTCACACTTGCCTTATTCCCCCAGCACCTCAAACTCTCAACAGGATTTTTATAAAAAAACAAAAACAAAAACATGAAGCTGCCCTAAAACCTCCCCTAAATGTGATTTATTTTTAAAGAAATATGTAGGAATGTGCCACTTACAACCAAAAGCACTGAGGTCTCTGGGACAATATTGTCCATTTACCTCTTGATCGGCACTCAGATTTCCTCGCAGTCTCATATTCTATAAAATTCTTTGGACTTTGCATCCTTTTGTAAAAATATGGCATCGAAGGCTAAGTTTTTTCTGTATTTAGGTAGCATAGTTTAGGTATTTATCTATATTTAATCTGAAAATAAAACCAGTTTGCTAATACTCTGGGTATTAACTCCAGAAACTGTATTAAAAATTAAATATGGGTTACTCATAGAAGAACAGGGAAGACTTTGGGAATTAAAAGACATTTATCACCGCCACCTTGCCAACAGAGCATCCTCTGCAACACAGCACCTACTACTTCTGAGATGATTGAGAAGAGCAGTATTTCTTGACTCTGGAGCATTTTGTAATTTCCTTTGTCTTTTTTAAGATTTTATTTATTTGAGGGAGAGAGCGAGGGGGAGAGAGAGAGAGGAGCAGGGGGAGAGGCAGAGGGAAAAGGAGAAGCCGACTCTCCATTGAGCACGAGACCAATGCGGGGCTCGATTCCAGAACCCCGGGATCATGACCTGAGCCAAAGGCAGACGCTTAACCGACTGAGCCTCCCAGGTGCCCTGTTTCCTTTGTCTTCAAAAAGCTGCACAGAACATTCAGCCTAGAGTCATCTTCCAGTTCCTTCTTTACTGTTCTCTTTACACAGTCACAGACCAGATCTTCACCCATGAGAACTGACTGGATTAAGTTAACGGATTTCGCCATCTCTAGTGAACTATAGATTCTTCCTCGATTCTGTATCAGATTAAAGCTCTTCCCGCATACATCAGTCTCTAAACTTTAGATCTGTCATTGAAGCCATTCATACACCTGGCCCTGATTTTATTTCCATTTTATCATTTTCCTATACTAATCCTCTGTTTCTATTAAATATTTGCATGGATTTGTTATTTCCTACCTAGTCCTCATGTAGCACTTGCTGACCTTCCTTTGCCTATCCTTTCTCTTCCTTAGAATTTTCTCCTGCCCTCTTCACTAAAGCCCCTTCCTTATAGCCAAGCTAAAGGCTCCTTCGACAGATTAAATTCAACTGAACATATGCTTGTTGGGCATCTTTTATGTGGAAGGCACTGCATTACATATTACAGGTAATAGAATAAAGTCTGGTAAACTCTGCAACTAGTTGAGGACTGTCTTTATCTTCCATGAAAAAGATACAAACCAACACTTGGAGGGAAAATTAAGCATGAAAAATACAATGAAGGTTTAAGAGAGGGCAAGAGTAATTTGCTTTGGTTAGATGTGCTTCATAAGGAAACCACTGTCAGCTACCCAAGGGAGTGTGGCATCTTGTCCTCTAACTCCTGAGTCAGCAAACCCACAGCTTGCAGCCCCATCATCTGTTCTCATATGGCCCATGAGCCAAGAACAGTTTTCATATTTTTAAGTTTTTGCAAAAAAGTCAAAAGAAGAAGAATTTGTGAGATATGGAAATTACAAAAAGTTCAAATTTCAGCATCTATCAAGTGTTTTGTTTTTTTTTTTTTGGAACCCTGCCATGCTCATTGACATATTGTCTCTAGCTGCTTCTGCATTATAGTGACAGAGGTGGGTAGTTGCATCAGAGTATATGGCCCACAAATCCTAAAATATTTTCTATCTGCACTTTATAGAAAAAGTTTGCCAACTCCTGCTCTAATTTCTTGCTCCTCAGAGTGTGATCCTTGGACCAGCAGCATCGGCATCATTGGGGAGTTTATCAGAAATGCAGAATCTTGATCCTCATCCCAAATCTACTCAATCAGTTCAGATCCTCCAGGTGACTCACATGCACACAAAGGTTAAGCAGTTCAGGTCTGTGAGGTTTGGACCATACCATCCTGCATCACCGCGTCCTGGCTCTCCCTCTAAGTTATTCACTTCTTTAACCTAGCAACCATATTTTATGTGTCTTGTACTTCTGCTCCCTTGCACATAAGTGCATGTAAAATTATGTTCTGTTTCTCCTACCTCTGTACTGAACAAATTTTAACTTATTTTTTTTTAAAGATTTTATTTATTTATTTGAGAGAGAGAATGAGAGACAGCACAAGAGGGAAGAGGGTCAGAGGGAGAAGCAGACCCCCCACTGAGCAGGGAGCCCGATGCGGGACTCGATCCCGGGACTCCAGGATCATGACCTGAGCCGAAGGCAGTCGCTTAACCAACTGAGCCACCCAGGCGCCCTTAACATCTTTCATTTGACCTTAGATCACATAGCACTTTATGACAGTTTCTGTATTATTTCCTCACACCATTATTTGAGGCCTACCGTGTCTATGCCTTATTTTCCCACCTAGGAAATAGACTTCTTCATTGCAGAAAAAAACTTTTAAACTTTTTTTTTTTTTTTTTTTACTGATCCACAGTGTATTGTATCCTTGATGCTTTAAAAATACAACCTGCTGCTCGTTACTTCAGAATATGTTTCCCATGAAAAACCTAATAGCGAGGGATCTATGGACGAATAGATTTGGAAGATGTTATATGTCTCACTTCTTGATGTTTGCAATTCACATTTTCTTATTAAAGGCCCTGAAAGTCCTGCAGAGAAGAAATTTAACACTGTCTAATCTAGTATTTACTCAACTTATTTGACCATGAGATTCTAATTTAGCATCTACCAACATTTTGTTCAGTCATGTGTATGCTTTTCTAGCAGTCTTATCATAGAATCTGCAGTTTTCTAAAAATGAATTAAGACAAATATAATCTGAGCAATAAAGATTAAGGAAACAACTGCATTTTTTGTGACAGCCTAACACCTATTTTTGTCTTCTGAAGTGGTTCAGCCGGTCTTTAACAATTGCATATGGTGAAATGGTTGGTGCTTACAAACCATTAGACTGATCTGGTTTTTGCTTTCTAAGCACTCATGCCATTTGTTCTCCAGCTCCATGAATAAAATTTAAAAAGCATCTCAGATTGTAACATAGTGCAGAGAAAAGATGAAATTTGTCCAAATTCAGCAATACGTCAAATTACTATGAGTCATTTGTATTGCATTGACACTCTCAGGGAAGTCAGATTGTTCCTGATATAAGTACCTGTCAAGTGACCAGTTCTATGTTGTTAAAATGTGGTAAGACAGGGTGTGACTTGAGAGGGGGAAAAACTGCAAATATTTAGATGGCAGACTCCCTGTAGCAACAAAAAGGGCAGCATGGTTCCTGGCCAATATTTAGATAAATGTGTGTTTAATTTATGATTGGAACCATTTGCACACTGGAGCTAGCAATGGCCAAGCAAAGAGGCTCAACTGTGACTTTAGGAAAGTCAGCTAGCCTTCCTGGTTCAGGTTCCTCACATATATGAGGACATGAGACTTTATTGCTGTAAAGTTTCACTATTCTAGGGTTCTTGGTGAAATGGAGGGTTTTATATTTAGGACTGCATTTAAAGTATTTCCAGAAATGATACAGAAAATTCTTCAATGAAAGATCCAAGTAACTAATGGCTTCTCTTCTATGAAATATACTAAATATAATAGAGCTTCTAAGGTTATAAGGATTCCACGATGGGTCCCTAAATGTGTCAGTGGACCCAGCACCTTGTCTTTATAACTACCATGTACTTAACTTCCCACCTTCTACTGAGATCAGTTCTTCATGTGCCCCTCTATCCTGTAACTTCTTCTGGGGCAGAGACCTGGTCTTTTTAACTTAATTCACTAAGTTAATAAGTGTGCTATATGTCCCAGCACAATGTTTGGTATATGGACTATATTAACTATGCCTTTTTATTTTCTGTAATTCTGAGGCTATAGACATCTGGGCCTTGCTGATCCCAGAAAGACTGCCCTTCCCAGGGCTAGCCAATTCCTAAAGAGAGTAAGTGACTCCTTTGGGCACACCTTTCATATGAAAGCTCATCAGTCTGGAGCCACATCCCCACCACCTCTTCTGTTGGGCTCTCCCACTCAGGGCCACTACTGTCCTGCTCTTATCACCCCAGAACCAGAGAGCAAAACACTAGGGGACAGTAGCCCCTAGGCCGCAGAGTTTGCTGCAATTATTCAAACCAGCCGATCTTAAATGTGCTTACCCTGTTTCACCCACTCCTTCCTGTGGAAACTACGGTAAAGCTCTTGCCCATGCCCACTCCCCCGCCACCTCTCTGACCCCTTGCAGGAGGCACCTGGTGACCCCCCTGTAGTCCCCCATGGCATAGCATGCTCTTTACGTGTGGAAACTGTGAATAACAAAATATCTTTCAATGGCAGTCCAGTCCTAATCTGTTGGCCTCATCATACCTGAATAATAATAAAACCTACATTTTAAAGCACTGAACTAATCAAAGAATTAGCTTACAAGTGAAGAAAAGATTGAACAGTTTAAATAGTACCTATTATAGTTTTTGTCTTGAGGAGTATACAGAGAGAAGTGTATCTACTCTCACCTGCTCATACTGAAGTGCATTTAAAAAGCATAAAATTAAACTCAAAATAATCTTCTTCAAAAGAGGAAATCAGCTTTGTCCATTCTTTATGGAGCAGATCAAATACAAATCACTTTCTTGCCTAACCTAAGAGAATTCTGGAGATTTAAAGTTTTGATGCAACGAAGTAGATGGATAAGATGTACTCAGGGCATGTTTGTTTTGCTAGATTTCTTTAAGGTCATACTTCTATCAGTTTCCTGGAAAGGATTCAAAACATTTAGTATTCTTCAAAGAAAAGGTAAACCTCAGGTTTGTTGATTAAATTTTGATCTGAAGTTTTCCTGTATTAAATTCTGTATGAATTTAAGATATGGTACACACACACACGCACGCACACACACACGCGCGCGCAGACACATACACACACTGGAATATTACTCAGCCATCAAAAAAGAGAAATCTTGCCATTTGCAATGATGTGGATGGAGTTAGAGTGTTTTATGCTAAGTGAAGTAAGTCAGAGAAAGACAAATACCATATGATCTTACTCATGTGGAATTTAAGAAAGAAACAGATGAACATATGGGAAGGGGGAAAAGAAAAAAAGGAGAGAGGGAAACAAGCCGTAAGAGACTATTAACAAAAGAGAACAAAATGGGGGTTTCTGGGGGGGGGGGGGGGGGGGCTAGGTGTGTGATGGGTATTCAGAGGGCACTTGTTGTGATGAGCACTGGGTGTTGTATGTAAGTGATGAATCACTGAATTCTACTCCTGAAACCAATATTGCACTATATGTTAACTAAAATTTAAATTAAATAAATAAAAAATAAATTCTGGTTGCCAGTGCTGCTTAGGAAAAGCAATACTGGTGTGACAAGCTACAATGTTAGGCCTACAAAATAGGACAAAACACAGGCTTGGTCAATGCACGGAACGAGTAATGACACTGTCCTCTTTGCATATCCTGCGGCAGACATCACTAGTTGATGTGAATATCCTTTGCTAGTGAAACCGGATGTCTCAGAATTCTCAGCATGGCTGTTTGGGCAGGGTACAAAGCAACTGAAGTTGAAGTCTAATGAAACACATCTGCCATGCTCAATGTGGTCCCTTCTTGGAAGATACACCCTCCCTTTCCTCCAGATCCTGGAAGCTATTTCTATTACAGGAGTGGGGAAAGGGTTTGGTTGAGAGAGAATGTGTGGAAGTACGTAATAGAGCTGAGAGAGTCTACTTAGGTAAAATTCCACTTGAGGACACCCCTGGACTTTCTTTTTCCATTTATTATACCTGGAAGCCATTGATCTAATGGGTAAGACACTACCTAGTATATTGGAAAGTCAAAATCCAATTAACTACATTTCCATTCTGTACTTCTAATGAATTTCAACTTCAAGCAGACCTTGACCATACTTCATTTTAACTATAAAAATGGTTAAAATATATAACTACAATCTCATAGTTGGGATGAGGACACAGTATCTGGGAACTATGACAGTCATAAAGACTTCTATAAATTCAAAACAAGAGAGAGTGAATATATATATTCAATGCCTATCATATGCCATGTACTTTGCAAATATGGCGTTATTTCCCAAAAACCTGGTGAAATAGTTTTCATTTTATCTTTAGATATAGGCTATTCTCATTTACGTATAAATACGTATAAATACAAAAAAAAAAAAGAACGTGGACAATTAAATCCAGATAATTTCACAATTTCATCTTTCATCAAACGTTTGATTATGGATATAAACAGATTTTAACAAGGTTTACGGATTCTTGCTTTCTAAACTGGTGGACCTGGTAAGCAACAATGTGATTGCCACACAATGGGGAGCTGAGACACAAACACTTAAAAATCAGTGTAGTAAACCCTCATTCAAAAGAATTTAAGAGTTGCTCTTATAGGAGTAAGCCAGTTGAGACTGGTTGTCAGATTATAAGGTCATAAACAGGGCATGAAAATAATCTTGCATTAATTATAAATAAAATGTAAAAGGGTTAGGAGATAGTCATATTCATGCATTCATTTATTAATCACTTATTCATTCATCAAGGGGCTTATTGCACTTTGACTCAAATTCAGAAATGGACTGCGGGTACAGATGTCGGCTAAACTGGGCTTATTTTATGAGACTAGTAGTGGGGCAAGGTAGAGAAGAAAACCCAACTATAGACCTAGGAAATGATGAATACACTTCATCCAATGAATGGAGGCTCTTCTATCACATGGAAGCATGTACTGCTTTCAAAAATCTTTAAAAGTTGGTTATAAATTCATCCTTACAGATTAAGCTTGCTTTGGATCAAATACATAGGTTGCACTTAATTTGTTGGAGAAGGGATAATACTGATGAACTTCACAAGCCTTGAAATTTTTTTTATTCACAAAAGATAACAGGGGAAAAAAAGGACTGTCATATTTAAAGCTCTGTAAGATGGCCCATTTCTTTATATTACCCTGTGCTGGGATTTTGAAATCTACATTGTTTTAATGTATGTATTTCTTCTTGTTGTATAATATCTTTTTCTCAGGATTTGTCAAACATTCCAGCCTAAAAATGAGATGGTGCCAAAAATTCAAGGATCATATTATGGCACCAGCAGGACATAGTAGGATTGAAATTCAAGAAGGTGTTTTACATAGAAAAGTTCAATATTTAATTGTTCACTTTCTACATTTCAAGATGAGGTTAAACGTAACCTCTGATTTGGTCAGAACTCCACTGCTGGAGGAGAGCGGCTCCATCTGACTGCAGTCACACCAACAGCCTGGTTGGGGATCAAAAGGGGTCACAAGGGTAACTAACTCAAATCAGGGGGATCGCAGCTGCTTCTGAAAAAGTGGCTGCCTTTGAAAACCAACAATCGCCTCCATTCTTGGGCAGTGTAAGAGAATTTTAAAACTGACCTCCTGATGTGACCTTCCTTTTTTCCTTCTCTTATGACCCTGGCAACTGGCCGTGGGGCTCAGAACTGTATTTTGGAGCGGGATGTACATCTGGGAAAGCTCAGAACACTCTGGTTCTCCAAGACAGGGCAAGATTGTTGATTTTTAAAAATTTTTTTTTTTTTTAATTTTATTTATTTATTTGAGAGAGAGAGAATTAGAGACAGAGAGCATGAGAGGGAGGAAGGCCAGAGGGAGAAGCAGACTCCCTGCTGAGCAGGGAGCCCGATGCGGGACTCGATCCGGGACTCCAGGATCATGACCTGAGCCGAAGGCAGTCGCTTAACCAACTGAGCCACCCAGGCGCCCCAAGATTGTTGATTTTTAGGACAATAAATTCAACTGCTAAACGAAAGGAACTAACAAATCTACTGAAAAAGTAGAATATATACTACCCAGCATGGTATACGAATATTTTATGTTTTAAAAAAATCACATATGGCATCGCTTGGTTTAAAGGTTGACTGGTACCATCTATTCTAATACTGTCATGTAAACAGAAATACAGATTTTATGACT
Source organism: Mirounga leonina (assembly GCF_011800145.1). Taxonomy (NCBI): domain Eukaryota; kingdom Metazoa; phylum Chordata; class Mammalia; order Carnivora; family Phocidae; genus Mirounga; species Mirounga leonina. Next base: position 18,343,043 of record NW_023270454.1, read on the forward strand.
GATGGTTTCAGTATCTTTCTCTTCTTGAACCACAACCATGTATCATGGAAGTTTTCTGTGCCCTGTATTTTAAACAAGAGCAAGTTTTAAAATGAAAAAAATCGATTTATCAAATTTATAAAGCTTCATCAATGAATCTTGGCTAATATTTTCCAACTCTAAGGAAAATGGTAAATCTTGGGAGTCTGTTAATAGAACAATGAGGTGCTCATTAAATAAAACTTTTAAAAACAGCTGAGTTTCCATTTTCTCCTACATATCACTTTCCTTATGCTCACAGAGAAACAAAGTTACGTTGAAAGATGTAGCTCCATGTTTGCTTCCCAACTCCACTGATTTGTACTTCCTAGAAACATTTATCTTCAAAGGAGTATCAATGATTACAGGAAGGCAAATTTAGCCCACAGCTGCCCCCTTCTTCCTAAGTGCAAGCAGCCACATGACTTCACAGAAGCACATGATTGAAGAAACTGAAGGAACTAGTTTTTTAACTGCTGTTACAATGGAAATCGAGGGTAGGGAAGAAAAACAAAACAAAACAAAACAAAACAAAAACCCAGAGACATCAGTGGTTCAGCAAGGGTTGTATTTTCCAGGTGTTCCTTTCTCCCAAACGAACAGCAGTGCTCTGCCATGAAATGGAGATTTACCAAAATTGGTAACTTATGCCCAAGATGAATTTTATTTATGCCTAAGCTTGAAGTCAGGCCATCTGTAAATACTGTATTTCATACATCCTCAATTAAACATCAGTTAATTTTTATGGAGTATTTTTTGTCTTGTCACCAAGTATTTCTTAATTTTTTACATGTGTTCACATTAACCACAAGACACACCATGTTTATTCTGTCATGTGGATTTATAGGCAGACCAAAGTGAAATTAGTCCTCGTCTAAACTTACTATGGCTATAATTTCATGACTCCTTAGCTCGAAGGCCAATAGCTAAATTTGTGTGGACAACAGATGTACTTTAACCTTCTAGTCGAAAAGAGACCAATAAATAGATTGACTTTTTGAAATTCAAAGCCCAGGAAATGATAAAATAGCCTTTGAACCAAAACCAGACTCATGTCTACCAATTCTTTCTTCTCATAATCACTTTATGTCCTAAGAAAAAAAGATAAAACAGAGTGGGGAGAGAAAAAGTAGCCCAAATAAAAAGGAACTTCTAAAATGACTTTATCTAGTTTTGGCCGTAAGAGGTAGCTTCATATCTAGACACCAGGAGCATGTAGCATTTAATCAGTATGCCTAAAAAACAACTATAGAAGTAGGCAAGTAGAATCTACAACTAAATATTTGTGCTGCTGAAGCTGTTAAAATCCTAAGATTGCTTTCAGTACTTTCCACACTGGTGATGTAGTAGAAAGGACACTGGGGCTGGGAATCAGCACCCAGGGTTCTGGTTTTACCTGGTCAATAGACCAGCTAAGCTGAATGTAATCCAGTTGTTCTCTCTTTCGGGGCTTGAGTTTATTTGTGAAATGTGAGGAATGAACTAGACCAGTGTTTCCTCAAATGTGTCCCGAGAAACTAGTTTTGCATCAAGTTGACAGATACCACTGAGAAAGGGTTCTGTGGCCCAACAGGTTCATGGAGCAACAGGTTAAACAAAGTTAAACATCTGCCTTTACTACAGAACTTTCTAGAACTTTGACCATGCCGATGTACACTAAATTTCCAAGAGAGAAAAATGGCAGGCATCATTCTCAATCTTATTTGACTATGGAACACATGTTTTGAGAATCATATTGAAGCATTAATGTTACATGGGACACATTTTGGGAAACACTGGGTTGAATTATCACTAAGATCCCATCTAATTCTACAAAATAGTGACATTTAATACCTGGCCTACATTTTCTACCTTTTACAACCACCTCTTCCAGTGCTCATGACAGACATCAGTAATAAGGCAAAACCTTCTTTCCTACTAGCCCCAGACTTAGTTTCAGAGTCCTTCTCAGTGGTGCTCTGGGCAACCGCTACTGTTCAGACCGATCTGGCACTTGAGCTGAAACATATTTGCCATGCCTGATTTCATTGTCTATGTTTATGAATTATTTTCTTACACAGCAGTCAATGTGAAATGCTGATTGCAAACCTCCCATCTATCCTTGACTGTTTAAGAATTTTCTGTTTTTCTTCCTTTCTTGGACACGCAGCCATTATGCCACGGCACATGAAATTACTGGGGTCTTCCCCCCCGTTGGAAAATGCTGTGTCAATGTCTAAGATGACGTTCAAGTCAGGTCATTGCTGAGAAAGAAACAAGCTGCCATAATTACAGGAACCAATGGGACTGTGCCAGGTTAAGCCAAAATGTATGATTGTCCTACTTACACTTCACTGCAAGAGCCCCCTTGAAAACAGGATTTTGGCTTTAGTGGATATTTTGACTCTCTGCAAATGTGATTCATTCCCAGGAGTAGACAAAAGTAAATTTCCCAGTCTGAGGGGAAAAAAGGTTCCCAAGCTTCCTGTCACTCATTCACAGATTCCCGATACACCTGTTAAAAATAGATTCATCCTTACCAACCCTCTATGCAGGCACATAACTAAGTCAGCATGACCTGACAAGTCACACTTCAAAGATATCTATACTGTGAAAATTTGTACTGCATGTTTCCAAGCCTTCAAAGCGCTGAGGGAAAGAATGGATTAGAGAGAGAGCCTGAGAAGGAGAAACTGCATACATAAAACAGCAAGAGGTGCATATTCAGCTATTTTGTTGTTACAGTTACGCAGGTAATTACTAGCTATTGTTGTAACTTGGAGTGCATTCCAAAGGAAATAAAATGGGAGATGTTTTATTAGACAATGCTGTCAGTCTCCTAGGCTTTTGGAACTTGTCCACTGAGATACAACGATTACCTGAGAATTACAAAACCCAAAGAGGACTAAAACCAAAGTAGGGATAGGGAACAAGTCCTCTTGATGTCTTCAACTCTACATAAATACAGAAACCCACATGAAACAGGTTATGTATGGACTGCTAACAAGCCCGGTAGTGATTTCTTTGCATTTGACAAGCAATTACATTGAATGCAACTTTTTCCTCAGCCATGGAACAGCTTTCTCCCAAATCAAAGTACAGAAGATTTCATCTACAATTTTTCTTAGTTTATTAGTACCTTAATTTCTTGCCTTAATTGTGCTGCCGGCTAATCACAATTAGGTAAGGGAGGGGAAAACAGATGAAAGTGGGGATAGAAAATGAAGGGAGACTTTCTTTCTTTCCGAAAAAGCTGCAACTTCAGCATTCAAAGGGCTTTCCCCTCCCCTTCCCTCCACTCCCCTCCTCTCTTTCCTCTCCTCTTTCCCCTCTCCCCTCTCTCTTCTCTCCTCCCCTCTCCTCTCCAAAGGAGCCTTCAGCTAACACTGCACTGGTTGATGAGGCCCCATCAGCTGAACGCAGCTCAGCAGGCAAGGGTAGCCACTTCAGCCTCTCATCAGATTTGGTGGACCATCTGACTGAGGCATAGGGGAGCTTGGTGGCCTCCTCACACAATGTTCTGGCCCCAGTCTAGTCTAACGATGTTCAAGCGTGGCTAGTCTGGTCCCCTAGGAACCGCAGAATGAACATGAACAACGGAGTGTGAGTGCAAGCAAAGTTCAACCATACACTGGCCGTGTCAGTCAGTAACAACATATGGAAACTTGTTTGCTTTCCTTTTCCAAGATTTTCCCAGCTAACTCATATCAAAGCCACCCCCCTTTCTCAATGCTTTTCCCTCGTTCTTATGTTGTGTTCCTTCTACATGTCCACACTTAGAGGCCAGCTTTCCAAGAAGAGCTGTAATAAATGAAGTATCCAGCAAGGAAGGAACTCTTTGAATTAGACAATGAGAAATTAGGTATAGAATGAATCCTACTGTTAGCAGGTAGTGCTCATGTGCCCTGCACCGACTATCCCATCAACTAAACAGCCAATGTTTTCATCAAAACGTTGAGTCACATTTTGTACACACACACGCACACACCACCATACCATGCACCTACACACACACAACGCTGAATTAAACATCTGACCTCTCTTTGAATCAATTTACTGAAAGAGTCTCAAACACCCTGCAAGTGCTGCTTTGCAAACAGCCTTTCTGATTCTGATGCACACCGGTTAATTCTCTAAGCAGTATCTCTCCTCCTACCAACAATTTGGATCAAATACATACTTGTGAGCTTGTAGAACAGTGAGGCATTTTCCAAGAAAGCTGTCTCCACTGCTTCCCCTGAGATCCTGGGTCTGTGGAGCTGGAGGAGGGAGGGGCCTCAGGTGTATGAGCAAGAACAGGAAGTCAGGACTAATTATACCTTGTTTTATTTGGCTATTTGGAATAACAAACAAACGGGCATGTTTCATTTCAGTTGGTTTTTTCAGAGCGAATTACCTAAGGCTGGCACTGCGTTTCAGTTAGACTTGATTTTTTAAAGTGTTAAAATTAATGTTATGATTGGATACAGCTTAAATCTTTTTCTTTGAAAAATAGGGATTTTTCATGATGGAAAAAAGCTCTCTTTTCTGATTAGAATTAGAGCACCCACCACCTGGCCACAATCCACCAGTGAGTGCTTATATCCTGCATGCCCCAAAGCTACCTTGATGGCATAATACACAACTTTTAAAAAATTGACTTCAGAGGCACTTAAAGACTTGGCAAAAGACAAAACCAAACTAACCTCTAAAACTATTATGTGGTATGCGATGGGGGGTGGGGAGGCTTTAGCACAGGATATTTGCTATTTAGAGGAATTTCTAATAGTTCCTTTACTTGCACAGCAAATACTTACACAGTAAAAATACGTGTTTCTGTCATTTTAAAATGTCACCCATAATAATGGCTACGTGTGTTTGCTGTGCCGGAAACAACAGTATGTCCAAAATTTGTCTTGTGGAGGATTTTCAGTCTCAGAGCTCACTACATGTATATCAGGACATCTAGAAAAAATGATCTCTCCCTCAGCCACTTCTCTCCTGGGGGCTCCTCAAGAATTTCTTGGGACAAGGAAGAGTTTTGGCCAACAGTTGACTCTTTCCTTTCAGGCTGTGTACACTGGGAGAAAGCCTTTCTATCCTACCTAACGTTTTGGCAATTTATAGATATTGGGAAAATAAACAACTACTCTGTGCTAGAAAAAGGTGGAGGAGTTCAGGCTACATGTAAACGCTGTTCCATACTCATGCCTTTTCTCAATTCTTTTTTTTTTTTTTTTAAAGATTTTATTTATTTGACAGAGAGAGACACAGTGAGAGAGGGAACACAAGCAGAGGGAGTGGGAGAGGGAGAAGCAGGCTTCCCATGGAGCGGGGAGCCCGATGCGGGGCTCGATCCCAGGACCCCTGGATCATGACCTGAGCCGAAGGCAGACGTTTAACGACTGAGCCACCCAGGCACCCCTGTATTAGGTCAATTTTGAAGGATCTAAAGAAATTCCCTGCGGTTTCTTATGACTAAAATTATTCCATATGCCCAAAGATGGAATAGATTGGAATAAGTGAGTTCCCCGTCACTAGCTATGCTGAAGATGGAGGCAAATAGGCAGGAACCTTGTAGAGAGAATTCAAGAACTGGATGGATAATTGATTCAGAGTCTATGAGCACTGGTGCCATGATCTTTCTTTTAGCAAGCAACTGACAGCTGATGCATGAAAGTGGGACAAAACATCTAATGCCCGGTGTGCTGAATACTAAAGAATGGCATAATCCTCTTAATTATGATGCATTTACTAGATTAGCCTAATTTAATCAAGATAACTCTTGAGGTTTCCATGGGCTTTTTAATTAGGATGGTTTACTGGGGATCTATTAGCTGTTAAATGGAGCTTATGTTCAGCACACAAAATGCTACATTTCCATGTTTGCAAATGGTCACAAGATATATGTATATTTTTTATTTATTTATTTTAGAGAGAGAGAGTGTGAGCAGAGGGGGAGAGAGAGAATCTCAAGCAGACTCCACGCTCAGCGCAGAGTCCAATGAAGAGCTCGATCCCACGACCCTGAGATCATGACCTGAGTCCAAACTAAGAGCTGGACACTTAACCGACTGTGTCAGCCAGGGACGCCACAAAATATGTTTTTAAAAACTGATTCATACTTTGTACAAAAACCTGGGTCAAGAGGTGACATTAGAGTATTTCCTCTAAAAGAAAGACTTTCTAAATTTAATCATCTTCATCACTAACTTGCTTTGTAGTGAAGTTTCTACTTTTTCTTCACTCAAGTTCACATTTTAGCCTTATTTCATGGATTGTAGAACCTCTAAAAATGTCTGTTAGATAATCACATACTAAAATTCAAATCCAATGAGGTAAATAGGCAGGAACCTTGTAGAGAGAATTCAAGAACTGGATGGATAATTGATTCAAAATGCCAGGTCTTTTACTGCAATGTTAATTCATTAAAGTTTTCAAAAGCACAATTGAGAACTTTCAAAGAAATTTTTAAAATTCTGTCATTGAACTAAAGAATAACTTTCATGAAATTTTGCAAGTATGTTTTGACAGTTTTCTGAACATCCTCCCTTTTCTCCCATTTTTTGATATCCTTTCGTATTTTTCAACATTCTTCTTGGAAAACAATCCCATACCAACCAAGGAGTGAAGAAAAATCATGATTTCTGCATGGGGCTGGCACACACATAAAAGTATCTGTTGGGAGAGAAAAGCACTGTTCTCTACAGAAGGAACTCCCTGCTATGTTCATGCTGTGTATGAGTCTTCACAAGCTCCATCCGCTTCCTCAACATTTCCACCCTCAGACCCAAGCCTCTGGAGGGGGTGCTGGCCTTCCAGCTTCTGGCCGGTGTTTCACCTGCCTCTATCCCATCAGGTATTGTCTATTCTCAGTGTTGAGAAAGAACAACAAAACAGCCCTTGAACTGGTTGTGCTGAATCACTGTTTTTAGCTGTTTACTTTTGTTCAAAGGCAACTCTCCTAGATAAGATGTCAATATACATAATATGCAGATATTCGATAATCATGACCTCCCATTTCTTTAATTTACCCTCATGTCACTGAGGAGGAGTAGACATTCCTCCCTTTTCTCCGACCTCTTCTTCTTGTAAAGGAAACATCATTAGGATTCCTAAGTGACTAAGAACTAAAGTACTAAATAGCCATAAGATTCTGGTGGGATTAGAGATTTTCTGGCCAGTAACGAGAGAGTTAATTCTGGACATTACAAAGAAAATGTTAAATCTGTTGCCAGGTCATTTACTGCAATGTTAAAAGCTACAAGAATGAGTTTGCCCAGCACCCTGGAGTCTAATAATGTAATTGTAACTAGTACACTGAGGAGAAGGAACGGTCTTCTAACACTGCTTTAGAAGTGATTTATTGATCCCTACACAATAATTCTTCAGCAGTTCATAGAACCAGAATTTATAGATTTATTCCTAACTTCAGGAAAAACTGACTTCACTCTTGAACCCTTTGCCTTCTTGCATCAATCTTTGAATTGCAATTAGCTAAGTTAAATAGTGATCCTGAAAGGGAAAAATGAAGCGGGGGAGCGGGGGGAAGAGGAGGGAGAGACGAACCATGAGAGACTATGGACTCTGAGAAACAAACTGAGGGTTCTAGAGGGGAGAGGGTGGGGGGATGGGTTGGCCTGGTGATGGGTATTAAAGAGGGCACGTACTGAATGGAGCACTGGGTGTTATACGCAAACAATGAATCATGGAACACTACATCAAAAACTAATGATGTAATGTATGGGGATTAACATAACATAATAAAAAAATAAATAAATAGTGATCCTGAAAAGGCATTCCTCCACACTCACCCCCAACAAAATGTATATACTTTACATAAAGGAGGAAAGAAAAGGATATGCAGACAGCATTATTAGACACATATGATTATGCAGTTTGTAGGCTGCTTAGTGGAAGTGGGTGAAGGAGTTTTCCAAGTGGGAGCTATATGAACATCTAAAAGGAAAACGAATGCATTTAAAACATAAGACTCCTATAAATTGAAAACTGTTGAAATTAATAGGGGCATATAAACTGATAATGACCTTTTAAGAAGAGGATCTGGCACCACTAACATTTAGAATACATATGCATTTGGCCCAGCAGTTTTACGCTGGGAAGTTACGTTTTGCTATGTCCACACAAGGGCACAAAGACCCATGAAACATGTATGTATAGGCATGTTCATTTCTGCACTTTTTAAGTAATAGAAAAACACTCATTTTGCCCTAAATGCCCATCAAGGAGGATAAAAACAGCAATTCAATTATGGTATTCCACACAAGGAAATACTATGCAGCCTTAAAAGTAACATTAGGTGAGGCTGTCAAAAACTATGTTGTCCAGTAATATCACCACAGTGTCTGATGGAACAGTAACCTTCTGGAGAGTTACTTACATAAGAAACTTAGAACTTTGAACTTATATTGAGTGGAGGGACAGAAGCTGAGGGAAGATAGAGAAGTTTCTCTTTTCATCTTGGAGCTTCCTGTAGATTTTTAAAACCACATGCAAATATTACTTTATAGATGTTACACTTACTAAAATGTACAAAAAAAGAAACCTACAGAAAAGCACGATATTTGAATACCCAATCTATGCAGCATTTTAAAAGCTGGGGAGAAAAAGATATGCTTTTTAGGGCAATTATGCTCTATTAAAAGATACTTGCATTATCATTTCATCATTCATCAACTACTGGGGTCTTTTAACCCTATTTTATTTGTACCACCTCATAAAGTTGTTAGGAGGATTAAACACAATGATGCATGTCTAACCTTTGGCTCGGGGTTTGATTCATTTTACTTAAAAAGGTTAGCCAGCTGTTATTTCTTACAAAAGCTAAGGGAAGGGTACATTGTGAGGGCACAGAAAGCAAATTAAGAAAAGTCTCTGGATGGGGGCACCTGGGTGGCGCAGTAGGTTAAGTGTCTGACTCTTGGTTTCCGCTCAGGTCATGATCTCAGGGTCCTGGGATGGAGCCTTGCCTCAGGCTCTGCGCTCAGCGGGGAGTCTGCTTGTCCCTCTCCCTCTCCCTGCACCCCTCTCCCCGTGCTCTCTCTCAAATAAATAAAATCTTGGGCGCCTGGGTGGCTCAGTTGGTTAAATGACTGCCTTCGGCTCAGGTCAGGATCCCGGAGTCCCTGGATCGAGTCCTGCATCGGGCTCCCTGCTCCACAGGGAGTCTGCTTCTCCCTCTGACCCTCCCCCCTCTCATGTGCTCTCTCTCATTCTCTCTCTCACAAATAAATAAATGAAATCTTTAAAAAAATAAATAAATAAAAATAAATAATAAATAAATAAATAAAATCTTAAAAAAAAACGTCTCTGGAGGTATGCAACTGCATATTAGTCTTCTACTTTTGTTCCTTTTGTTCCTATTTGAGAGTCCCTCCACTTGATCTGGGTTATAGATATGTTTGTAACACCTGCCCTTATTCTTTCCGCTGCTATGAGAGCCACTGTGTACTTTCTAAAATCATAGTCACACTAAAAATTTAATGGACTTAATTAAAGAACACAAATATTAGCATGTTGTCCTATACACTTAAGTATTTAATCCTAAAACTCAATCTATTAATGCAAAAAAGATGCTAAAAAAAAAAAAAAAATTCACACCAGCCAGGGATTATCTCATCTTGCTTCAGACAGTGGGTGAAAAATATCACAGTGTATAATAAGTGAGGATCTGTAGAATGTGACATGTTAAGGTTGTATTCTGTTGTGTTTCCTTAACGACCAAGCAATAGCTTATAGGAAAGTTCTTGGCTCTGCTGAGTCAATGTCCTAATAACAAAATGTCTTTTAACCATGAAGTGATGCTTGCAGAGGTCAAATGAACCTAAGTTCCATCCCCTCAGCATCCTCTGAGTTGGATCTTGAAAATCTTCGCTTTATGAAGCAAAATGAAGACCTGGCTATGGAGGAGAAGAGGACGATGTGCCTACACACGTGCAGCGTTTACTCCAGCGGGGGAGAGGGACAATAACCACTTAAACTACCACATAAATAAAATAATTTCAGAGAGGGTGGCACATTGAAGGCAGCAAAACACAGCAAGAGCGATCCAAACTACGTTAGGTAGGGTAGCTGTGGAAGAGAGTGAGGTCATTTCATGCTACAACAGTCCAGTGTTCTTCACCAAGGTTGTGTAAGAAAAAAGATAGCAGCACGTAAAAAGAACATTCACGAAGAGACCTTGAAAGCAGATCCTCGATGCAAAAGTGTTCATGCCAAGACATTCACTAATAATGAGCATCATGTCACCTATCTCCAAAGGGGCTCCTTTTCCTGCGTTGCATTTATTAGGACTAACTGGCAAATCTCTCACCTTCTGGGCAGAGAGAATTTACACTTTCTTTCCTGAACACATTCTCTCAGATTAATTTATACCCAAAAGACCAAAAAAAATTTTCACTTATGACTTACTTTAGATTTCAAGTCTCTCTCTACAGTGAAATGGCCCATTTTCTCCCACCGTTATGCCACAGAGTTCTAATTTTTCTCTCTCAGGCTGTAAAACAGCTGCTTCTAATGCATACGGACATTTCAAGTTTAAGCGGATATTACATTGTGAGCATTTCTGTAGTAGTTTTTACAAACTGTTGAGCATTCGCCTTCATCTGAGATGTGAGGGGGGCTCTGGTGAATAAGAAAAGCAGAAGAGAAGTAGCTTATAGGATTGTTGGTTAAGAACAGCCTCTGGTACTCTCTGGAGCATATTAGCTCTTTATAAGCAGCAGACAAACCAAAAAACAGGAGAGCATTCATGTCAAGTCACCTTCAGAAGCTGTCAACACCATAGAGAAGGACCTGGATGGACAGAAAGGGAGACGAGCAAAAGAGGGAATGATATGCCTTGTTCTAAGTGTACGATTTGAATAAATAAGAAAAATATGCCAGGGTGCCTGGGTGGCTCAGTTGGTTGGGCGACTGCCTTCGGCTCAGGTCATGATCCTGGAGTCCCGGGATCGAGTCCCGCATCGGACTCCCTGCTCAGCGGGGAGTCTGCTTCTCCCTCTAACCCTACCCCCTCTTGCGCTCTCTCTCTCACTCTCTCTCTCTAATAAATAAATTTAAAAAAAAAATCTTTAAAAAAAAAAAAAAGAAAAAGAAAAATATGCCATTTTAAAAAATAAGTGCTAAATGCATGGAAGTTCCTTAATCTGAGGAGCACACTGAAATAGTGATTACATGGGGCGGGGGGGGCTCCAAAAACCTGCCTGGGCTTTCTTTTTTTTTTTTTTTTTTTTAAAGATTTTATTTATTTATCTGAGACAGAATGAGAGAGACAGAGAGCACATGAGAGGGGGGAGGGTCAGAGGGAGAAGCAGACTCCCTGCCGAGCGGGGAGCCCGATGCGGGACTCGATCCCGGGACTCCAGGATCATGACCTGAGCCGAAGGCAGTCGCTTAACCAACTGAGCCACCCAGGCGCCCCCATTAGTTGCTTTTGATCATACTTTAATCTCCAGTCTTTAAAATATTCCCAACATTTTATCAAACTTTTCTTTTTTTTTTTTTTAAAGATTTTATTTATTTATTTGAGAGAGAGAGAATGAGAGAGAGCAAGCACATGAGAGGGGGGAGGGTCAGAGGGAGAAGCAGACTCCCTGCCTGCCGAGCAGGGAGCCCGATGCGGGACTCGATCCCGGGACTCCAGGATCATGACCTGAGCCGAAGGCAGTTGCTTAACCAACTGAGCCACCCAGGCGCCCCCTGCCTGGGCTTTCTTTCCCCAACTACTTCTGAGGCCGTGTGCCCCCCCCACCCCGATCCCCCCGCTCCATGTTCGCGAGGTCATTTCACACATAGGCTTATTGTTATTGGTATCTACTGTTATGATTTGCCTCCACAGCAGCCTTAGAAACATCTTTGTCTTTAAATATTTTAATAACTAATCCTGATCTCTGAAGAAAAAAGGAGAAAAATATATTCCACCACAGTAACGGAGCCAGAGTACCTTTTTTATTATATTTTGCACTGTAGTCAATGCAGTCTGCCAAAACTTTCTAAGGAACTTAACTAACCTAACCAGATCTTTCTAAAATCTTAAATGTCAGAGAAAATAATTCTGATCTTTACTTTTCAAGACTTCTATGTTTAAAAGGCTATGGAGTTCAATTCTTTTCATATTTGATGATTAGCGTGGCATCTTTGAAGCTGGGTGAAGGAATGCATGAGAGAATGAATACTATTTTTTCTTTTGAGCGGTGGGCCTTTCCATTGTTTTTTCTTCTCAAACTGTTCTTGCTCTGCAAATTGAGGGCGGGCTATGTTTTCACAATATTTTATGCATAAGTATTGTTTTATGTGTTATTAACATAAATACCTTAATTTAGTAGTGTCAAAGACTGAGGCCCTAGCATATTTATATCATTAGGTGGAGAAGTTATCTCTATTTTTAAACTGTACTGTTACCAGAAAAGTATGAATAAAAGTTACATGTCGTTCAGTGCTCTGAATTCTTGGTGAAACTTACGTAGGTATCCTGATCTTCTGAGACTTCGTAACGTCAGACATTGCGGCTGAGATACTATTTATTTTGTGGCGAAGGGAAATGGGCTGTTTCTATAATCATTGCTTGGAGTCATGGAAATTAATCTTTTGCCACTTCTATCAAGGGGAAACCAGAGGCCTTAAACTATGTGGTGGCGGTAGGCCAGATCTTGATTCATTCTTGGAAGCCTCATGTACACCATTTCACAAGTGATACCTGGAGACCACTTTAAGTAGATTTCATTTTGGTGTTAGCATTGGTTCTGCAGAGAATAATGTGTCAGGGGTGGGTGGTAAAGTTGTAAATAGGGACTGATGGACTGCTATCTCCAAAATTACAGAGCTGTGTGCTCTCCGCACAGTTGTCAAAGCTTGGCAGTGGAGCCCTGGGCTTGGCCCAGATGGGGACTGGAGTCCTGCTGTGGAAGCAGACTGCTGGTGGCCCCGGAGTCATCTGCACCGGCACCAAAGGGAATTCAGCATCAGTATTCTGGTCTGTGGGCTCTAGCTTAGAGTACCACCTCCCAGCTCTCGGCAAGGAAGCTCCTTGGCGACTAGGAGATCCAGTGGGGGCAGGCAGGGTGCAGGCATAACGTCTGACACGGGACCCTGGCCCTTTTCCTTCTTCCAAAGTCTGTGTGGCAAGGTTGAGGTGGCTACCGTCAGGGAGAGGTTGCGGAGGACCTAGGAGCTGCTTAGGTGAAGCTACATGCTGCCGTCCCTTGAAGAGCAGCCAGGCGACCACCTTGTCACCTGATGATGAAGGTGGCTTCCTGCCACCTTCTTCTTCTTAGTTTCTTCTTAGAAGAGCAAATAATGTACAAGGCTCAGCATCCCTGTGAGGTCGTCTCCTAGTTTTTAATAATTCCTTCTATTTATTTAGTGCCTTCTCCTCTCCCCAGAGCTAACTCTAAGAGTTTTCCATATGTTACTTCAGTAATCCTCATTGCAGCCCCGTGCCTGAGCTGGTTAGAAAACGGTGCTAATGGGGCCAAGGTCAGCACTCAGCCTCTCACGAGCCCCCTGTGAGCAGCCCCATTTGCAGGGAGAAAATCTGTTTCACGGCCTCGCTCTGCACAGCTAACCATAACCAATTATTTTGAAAAGCTTACAAGAGGCCACAAAGATAACACGTAATAATAATAAAAACATTGAACGAGTGTTTACTCCGTACCAGTGATTTTCTATATTATATCTGCTTATTATATATTAACTAATTCAGCTCTCCCAAAAACTCCTTGAGAAAAGTACGCATTGTTACACCCATTTTAAAGAAGAGGAAACTGAGGCCTAGGGTAGTTAAGCAACTCGCTCAAGGTCACACAGGAAATCGAAGAACAGGGATTTTAACTTCATCAGTCTGCTTACGGGGATCATACTCTTAACCACTACTCAATACTGCCTCCATATAAGCGACACCATGGATGGCACAACTCGGAACTCAAGTTCCTTGCCGTATCAGTACATCAAACACAACTTAGTAATACAGAGTACCAGGCAGGGAGTTGAGGAAAGGGACACAGCTAACATTTAAAGGGTAGTACTAACAATACACCTCAGGTGCTGTGCCATGCACACCACAGGCGTTCTCATTTAATCTTTACAGCAACAGTGGGAGATAGGTACTACTGCCTCCATTTTACAGCTCAGGACACTGAGGGTCAAAGAGACTAAGTAATTTGAATAGTGTTATTCAGTTGGAAGAGCCGTATTAGAAAAGAAATGTCTGCTTCTTCTTTTTTTAAGATTTGTTTATTTGAGAGAGAGGAAGAGAGCGTGCGCACGTGCGCACGTGAGCAGGAGCAGGGGGGAGCGGCAGAGGAGAGGGGGAAGGAGGCTCCCCGCCGAGCAGGGAACCCGCAGCGGGACTCGATCCCAGCACCCTGGGATCATGACCTGAGCCGAAGGCAGACACTTAACTGACTGAGCCACACAGACACCCTGAAGTGTCTCATTCTAATGCATATGCTATTTGTGTGGAACTTCAGGTGGCACTCCCAATTTAATTAAAGGAAATAACTACCTATGTGAATAAGAAATAGAGGTCTAGAGCTCAACAGAGCTACCATGAGCGATGGTATCCAGGACTAGAGCCCCACTTTTGTACTTCTACTGCTGCATCCTCTTTCCTGCAACTATCAAATGGCTATCTCTTTTGGCCCTACTCATACGCCACAGTTAAATTGAAAATGTCAACCCCTGTGGCCACAGAGGCAATGCTGGGTGGCAGGAGAGAACAAGAGGTTTTGTGCCAGAAAACAGGGATACCAGAACCTACCTTATTTGTTTATTGGGGGTATTCGATGATACAGCCTATGTAAACTGTTGGGGCAAAGTCAATGCTCAACAGATCTTTAAAAGATATCAACACCCAAAGAGCTCCTGTCTGTCATTTGAAGCAAATGGGAGTAACTACTTAATTGTTTCCCTCTCGGGAAGCACCAAACGGTTTTGAAAGAATGGCCCCCAGATAGCACAGGCTCTGGCAATCAGTCATATCTAGGTTACAACCATGGCTCTGTCATTCCTCCTTGACTTTCTGTGAGCTACTTAGGCTTTCTGAACCTGTTTCCCAATCTGGAAAATGGGCACAATAATGGTACCTATGACATGGAATTGTTAGATTAAAGGAGAGAATAAATGTAAAGAGTCTCCCAATCAGACCCTAGTAAAGGCTGACTGCTATTATTATCAAAGTGAAGATCTTCATGAGAAACTACAATGTAAAACTCTGCCTTCCCCCCCCGCCAGTTTTTGCAATCTAGAAATGGGAGTTCACTTACGTTGTCATCCTGCTGCTTCAGACACTTGTAACCAGTCTGCTCTCCTAAAAGTGTTCATTAGTGGAGAGAAATTTTGCTTTTTCACCAGATAAAGTTTCAGGGTGCAATGGCAGGACATGTTGGCCCCTTGATCAATGGCTCAGCCGGTATTCATATTGGTGGTAATAACTAGCACGGGTGTATTGGAAATCGTATGTGGCATATTGTACACTCCCAATACAAGAAACAGCAGCAAGATCTTAAACGGAGACATTCTGGCAAGTGCATTGTGATAACTGCTAATGCTACAAATGCCAGTTTCTGGACTGCAAGTTCCCTGTAGCTTAAATATCAAAACCAAAAGAAAGAAAAACCCCAAACTGTTTCCTGTGCATTATCCTTGAGTCAGACAACGCAATCTGGATATGAATTCCACCCGAAAGCAATACTTCCACGGTGGTTAGCAAACCAGACTGCCTTTCCTTTTGAATTTAACTTGACCTAATTAAGGAAAGGGGGTAGAATTTTTGCCATAATACGCTGAGATCCTTTAACAATTCATTTAACATTAGCGTTATTCCATAACTTGCCAAGTTATAACATACAAGGTAATGGTTTATTTCAGCAAAACATCAGCTTTCATGGTGGACCATCTTCTAAGGCTCTAAGCCTGGGCTCTAACAAGACTCCACACATCCCTTTCCCCAAATATTTTGCTATGTTCTCAAAGAGCTCTCACACCTGCTAAAGATAAGGCAAGGTATACATCTGACAGTCACTCAGAAGACTTCTGTTTGGAAATTTCTCTTCAGGGTGTCACAAGATAGCAGAGACCAAGGTGAAGGAAAAACACATTTCTTCTCACCGTGTTATTTGCTGTTGAAGTATGTTATTTTTTTTCCTGTCCCACTATCAAAATCTGGATACGTTTCTTAAGAAGTGTGGGGAGAGTCAAGCCTATTATGTTGAAGACACCTGTACTTGAGAAAGAGAATACAGAAGAGGCAGTGGGTGGAACATATCTGCCAAGAGTAGGAGTCCAATTGGGTTCCACATAAAATTTCAACCACTATTAGTCTGCTTTGACCCCAGAAACTTTCTTCTGCAGGACTGTACTTCCTCCTCAATAAAAAACGCATTAAAGAATCTAGCCAGGAATCTCTCATAGATTTGGTGAGGCTGAAAGACTCAAGTGACTTGTACATAGTAGGGCTCAGTACTGGTAATTCAACAAACACATAATCCCCTGAGACTGGGAGATGGCACCATGCATAACCATCCTGGATGTGAAAGGTAATAAGACACAACTCATGAAAAGGGGCGAACACAGTGCCTGGTGTGATGGGGGCGTTCAAACAACAGTGATCGCCACCCATCCCCTCATCACCTATTAATCTACTGGAGTATCCCGGTTTTCAAGTAACAAAGAACTGTGAGCTTTATTGAGTGGTTAATCTTCAAGAACCACAATGTCTCTCTTTGAGAGAACTGGCTGTGAATCTTTCCCCTAGAAAAGTTTGTAAGTGATGCCCAGTTGCAGTGCATGTGATTAGAAGTTTCCCCAGATAAAGACCTCCTGGAGAGTTACCAGATTCCCTTTCGTGATTCAAGTCTCAGGCCCTTTATGTGGTCGCAACTGGAAAGACCTCGGGGAGACAGGCTTTCTGATCTGTAGCTGAAGAGACTGACAAAATCAGGGGCCAGAGATTACCAAGAGCTGAGTGGGAAGCCAAGGCAGATTACTCGGAAGAGGGGAGGTAAACAGGCTGGCAAGATGAAGGGGTCAAAAGCCGGTCTGAACCAGGGCTGGGTGGCAGGTTCTGAGAGCCACAGCCATGGGTCCAGGGTAAACAGGGTGCCTTCTTGAGGCACTATGTGGAGTAGGAGAGATCTGTGGTTGGTTTTTATGCACCAGCTTTGTCACAGAACAAAGGCAGACCTGATGCATTTATTTATTTTTTTAAGATTTTATTTATTTGCGAGAGAGAGAATGAGAGACAGAGAGCATGAGAGGGAGGAGGGTCAGAGGCAGAAACAGACTCCCCGCCAAGCAGGGAGCCCGATGCGGGACTCGATCCCG
>NW_023270454.1:18360371-18374436 GCF_011800145.1 Mirounga leonina
ACCCAGGCGCCCCTTTTATTTTGTTTTTGATATTTATTTATTTATTTGAGAGAGATATTTATTTATTTATTTGAGAGAGAGAGAATGAGAGATAGCACATGAGAGGGGGGAGGGTCAGAGGGAGAAGCAGACTCCTGCTGAGTAGGGAGCCTGATGCGGGACTTGATCCCAGGACTCCAGGATCGTGACCTGACCCGAAGGCAGTCGCCCAACCGACTGAGCCACCAGGCGCCCAACCTGATGCATTTAAAGAGCCTGTGCCTGTGGCGCGTGGGTGGCCCAGTCGGCTAAGCGTCTGCCTGTGGAGCAGGGAGCCTGCTTCTCCCTCTCCCTCTGCCTGCTGCTCTGCCTACTTGTGCTCTCTCTGTCAAATAAATAAAATCTCTAAAAAATAAAAATAGAAAATAGTCTATTCTAGAAAGCACAGTTTAAGAGAGGGTTTACTCAAATATAATCTACTGACACCTCAAGACCCTCTGAGGTGCTAGTTAAAATGGAGATTCCGAGGCCCCACTCAGGCTTCATGAATCAAGAGGACTTGGAGCCAGGGCCCCAGAATCTGCATTTTATAAGCTTTCCTCCACCCTACCCACTCATGGGACTTTTAAGAATTCTAAGGGTTTTGGGCGCCTGGGTGGCTCAGTTGGTTTAGCGACTGCCTTCGGCTCAGGTCATGATCCTGGAGTCCCGGGATCGAGTCCCGCATCGGGCTCCCTGCTCGGCAGGGAGTCTGCTTCTCCCTCTGACCCTCCTCCCTCTCATGCTGTCTGTCTCTCATTCTCTCTCTCTCAAATAAATAAATAAAATCTTTAAAAAAAAGAATTCTAAGGTTTTTAAAACACTAAAATATGGTAAAGCGTAAGGACTTTAAAGACAGGAAACCTGAGTTCCAATCTTGGCTTTATGATCTTGGGAGTCATTTGACTCTACTGAGACTTAGTCCCTTCATCTGTAAAATGTAGATAATGTATTTCTTCAGAGGAGTTGCTTAAGCTAATGGAGATCAAAGTGGTCTGTAAATGTGAATGTTTGTAATTATCACATTTCTGAGCCAAAGTGAAATCTTGGAGACCCCCACCGTTGTACATGAGACAGATCTGGGCTTGGTTAGCTATCTCAGAATTGGCCAGTGTTTTGGCCTTAGCTGTGAGTCTCCTGGAAGGCTCTCCAGTGATCTCTTACTATAGCCAGCACTTATAACACTGTCTGATGGACAGTTTGAGGGCCTGGTGTCAGGAGGTAGACTGCTTGCTTTTCAGATCCTGGAGTCATGAGGGAGAAGTGCTTTGAGGAGCCAGATGTCTCAGGGGTCTACTATATGGGTGAATTCCAGGGACGTTTAATGTGCTAAGCTACTTGGGACAGTAGCTGGGTTAAGAATTAAGAAGTAGAAGAATAGGATTAGAGTCCCAAATGAGTTGATGAATTGGAGAAATAGTCAATAACAAAGGAAAAAAACATTCAATAGGTAATGTTCCGAATGATACTTGGAGGAAATGATTATGATCACAAACATAGGCAAAGCAATGCCCAGCCAAATGAGGAAAATAAGCTGAACACAATCCAGCGAGGTCCGGCTGTCCCAGTTAAAACATGAGCGTGAAAGCTGGCCACACTGACTGAAGCACAGTTTGAAGGAACTGTGAGGTAATCGTCACTTTATCATACCTTTATGAGACCTCTTTGTCCAGTTCTGGACTTCACAGTTTGAGAGGCATGGAGTCCTTGGACATAGTTCAACAGATAGAAAAAAAGATGATGAAATTGTTGGAGAACAAGAACTATGAGAAAAAGCAAAAAGATCTGGTATTATTTAACCTAGGGAAAGAAAGCTAAGAGGAGACTTAACTCTTCCCATCTATGAATTATAGCTGAGAGTGACCGATTGTTCTTTGTCTCCTGTTGAGGAGTAAAGAGGCTTCAGTTCAGCAGAAAGAATATAAGTTAAGGAAAGGAAAACCTTCCCTGTGATGAATGTTGAGGGTCTGAACAGGCTGCTGTAGCAAGACAAAGACTCGTTTCCAAACACTGACCAAGGGAACCCACCAGACAACGGTATGTGGGGGTGGCAAAATGTTAATTTACACTATTTTTATAAAGTTGGAAAGAGATAATATTGACTAGATCTGGCATCAGCCCCGGCTCTGCCCCAGAGCTGTGATTTGGGGCAGGCAATTCTCCGGGCCTCAGTTTCCACGTTTATAAAATGACCTCGGCTGCCTTCTTTCTCAGCACTCACAATTCACATTCTATGATGTTCTAGAGTAATGTGGTAGGTGTATTTAACAGGTTAAAGGTTTCCTTCCAGTGAAGTGAAAACAGTAAACGTGCTGAGGGGTTAGGCATTTGATCTGGACTTGATGGGCTTATGTCACAGGTTGGGGTGGTGCAAAGTGTGGAGAGCTACAAGGTCCTTATGGGGGATTATCTGGTTCTGAAGAAAAGCTGAAGAGAATGCAGGATACTCCTGGGGAGGAACACGCCTGAAGCAGGAGAGCATGAGGGATACCTATAAGCCACCTAGGAATAAGAACATGAGGGGCGTCTGGGTGGCTCAGTTGGTTAAGTGTCTGCCTTCGGCTCAGGTCATGATCCCAGGGTCCTGGGATCGAGCCCCGCATCGGGCTCCCTGCTCCTTGGGGAGACTGCTTCTCCCTCTCCCTCTGCCTGCCGCTCCCCCTGCTTGTGCTCTCTCTCTCTCTCTCTCTGTGTCAAATAAATAAAATCTTAAAAAAAAAAGAAAGAAAGGAGAACATGAAAAGGACAGAAGACTGGGGTATAAATCAGGATAGGTTGATGAAGATGATGCCTTAGCTATCGGGCCCAGCCAAGCCCAAGGACCTGGTCTAGAGTCAACTCAGAGGCCAATCAAGCAACTGCCAGATCAATGCAACCTGAAACCAAGAACACTGGGTCTGTATTTGGGTAGGAAAGGCCCCAGTTCTAAAGGTCTGAAAGCACAGAGGCTTTGGAGCCAAACAGACTTGGTTTCCATTTTACCTCTGCCATTTATTATCCATGTGATCTTGGGCAATATGTTTATTCTTGTTAGAACATAATTTCCAGATAATAAAACAGGAATAAGAAATCGACTTTATATATTTTGGTGAAGATTAAATACACGATTATATGCCTGACACATAGCAGGTACGGGAAAAACTTCTCTAATTCTGACTTGGGCCTGGGAATGGAATTAAGGCAGAATAACCAGAAACTTCAGTGACCTCATGATTCACAGAAAGGGGCTGCCACCTACGAATGATCCAGACTAACTTTCATAGCCTGTTCACCTATGTTCCTCCATCGATCCTTAGGAATAATTAACTTTAAAGTAAGTATTATTACCACCCCATTTCAAAGATAAGACATTGAGGCTTAGAGTAGAAAATGCCTGTTCAAGCTCAGTAAGTTGTAGAACTGTGGTAGTCACTTACGCCTTCTGGCTCCAAAGTCATTGCTCTTTTTCCTGTTTCATGGGAGAGAAACAAGAAGAACACTGAGAAACTGGTAAGTATTTTAATATTATAATCAGGTTAGCTGAGTAATGTGAGCCTGGACTTATCATCTGGTCTAATTGCTGGTAGTTGTCCATTAACAGTCCTTTGTCTTTGAAAGGTTGTCAGACCCTCCCTGGTGCTCCAGACTGCAGAGAGCAGCGCTGTGAGGAAAGGGAGAAACTGAGGTGCAGCTCTCGACTCACAGGTTCCAAGGCACCAACTTCCCAGAGAAGCCTCTCCTCCCATCCTCATTCTGCCACCAACCTGGCAATACCGGCGGAGTCAGAACTAGATCCACACAGCTTTCTGTTGGTCCCATTTACTGAACGAAGGGGATTCTTCTGTTTGTATCTTTAAATAGAATCATTACCACTGATCTGCAGTCACCGTCTCCAGGAGCCCTTAATAAACTTTAAGATCATTACTGAGTCACTTAGCTCTTTCTTCCTCCTAGCGGAGTAACCATCTCTCTGATCTCTCCTTACAGAATTCCTTTCCAACCAGCAAAGCACGCCTGTGACTCTCATCTCCTACTTTAGACATTGATCCCAGGACTGGACGTTCACTTCTAGTGAGGCAAGAAGCTGTGCTCTTGAGCCCGAGAGAAGGGCTCTCCCCACCAGGTACTGACACTAGCTCCTCCTTCCTTTCCTACCCCAGAACGCACTCAGACACCCTCCAGGGCCTGTTCCTGGTCTAAGACACACATACATACCACCACCAACACCACCACCAACAACAAAAAAACAACACAAACAAAGACACACCAAAGGTCTGACATTTTCTTCTCAAAATAGTTTAGACAGTGTCCTCCTGGAGGCAAGGAGTGTGACTAAGTGATTTCTTAAAGTCCCTTCCAGCCAGTGATTCATCAGACATAGAATTTTAAGCTGGAATGGACCATTATATCCTGGGCCAAAGGCCTCATTTTTGCAAATAAGGAGAGGTCCACAGAGGTTAAGAGTTGTGGAGGCTGACTGCTGCAGTGGAAAAAGCACACATTTGAAGTTAGAAGTTTGGGACATGAGGCCAAACTTTACCAGTCACATACTGTGTGACCTTGACCAAGTCATTAACCTCTAGAGATTAGTTCCCACAGCTGAAAAATGGAAAGAACGCTACCTACTCTACCTGCTTCTGAGTGTCATTCTGAGCATCTTATGGCATCACACTTATGAAGGACACGATAAATGCAGCCAACTGCTTTATCGATATGTTGCACTATTAAGTAGCTTGTTGAAGGTCACAAGGTGCCAAAACCAGGATCTTCGATTCCAATGTAGTTCAATATCCTTCATACCATGCTGCCTTCTTGACATTTTTCCAATTCTACAGTTAGAAGATTTTCTCATAAGCCACCACACTAATTTGATCTCCACATGCTTTCCTTTAAACCCCTGGATATGCACAGACTCAAACTGTGGGAATCCAGGCTGGCTCAGATGGATTATAGACCAGCAACCTTGATGGGGAGGCCTCAAGCAGCCTTCCATGACCTCACAATTATGGCTCTCAGACCCTGGACTGATAGTTTCCGAGGGACTGGGGACATTCATGACCTACCTTTCCCTGTAGCTCTACTAGCCAGTTTCATAACACCAAATTGGGTGCTGGAGATGGCTATCTGATGGTTTGTAATGGACTATTAGGCTATAGCATGTACCCTGAAGGCTGAAGTAGGAGAAGAGTGAGCCACAGAGTAAAGTGATAATACATACTTGAAGTTCACACTGGACAGAGATTCAGAAACTTGTTCAGTGGTTAACAGGTGACTTGCTATGCCAATTTGTGTAGTCCACATAGAAGAGGCAGGAGATGTCAGCTTAGTTTCACAAACCAAGTGTGGGCCCAAGGGTTATGTGTTCCTACGGATTACTAATGGCAAGGACCACTGGGCTCTGAGCTCGATCATCACTATTAGTGCATTGGAAAAGATCAACTACATTTTATTTGGCCCCATTATTAATCACAGGGAATAAGGAGTCCTCAGGTATAAAAATCATCTGTCTTAATCATCAAGAGATGGGCACACCCTGCCAGTACTGATATTTGGTGGCATGCTGGTCCAATGGGTGGACTGGCCTGTGCCTTTCATAACCGATGCCTCCCCAATCTTGACATGGGATATCCTTCTTTCAGTTATTGAAGAGTTGAGTCTCTTCTTGGACAATGGTCTTTGGCCCTTAAAGAGCACAACAGAGAAAGCCTACTTTTCACTCTTTTCTTAGGCATAAGAAATGTTTCAAGCCTTCAGAAATAACGGTGAGATCAAGCCTACAATAAGTAAAGTATAGTTCTTTGCTCTAGGCAATAAAAAAGGGAAAAAGGCGGGGGAACACTGTGGGCCAGTTCAGCCAACAATTTCCATGTTAAAAAAAAAAGTTCAAGTTGGAGCCATGTGGTCTCAATAAAGTAGTAAAATATATTTTCTTTACCCTACACTTCATGTGCCCATAACCTTCCTTTTAAATCATCTCTAACCGGTCCCAAATCACTCTGACCGCAAATCATTTGGTGGCTTTGGTCTCCAGGCAATGGAATGTGCCGGAGTAGACGGGGAGTCGCTACCAAGGGTGCTCAGAGGGAGTTCCCACTCCCTCTGCTCAGGCACACAGACCCCAGCAAAGCCCTGAAAGGGTTCCGCGCTGAGATAGCACATGACATCATAGCTCAATCATTCAGGAAAAAACTGCAACGGCTGCAGAATAGCACAACATGCCACAAACCACAGTGGGCAGATAAAGCCGAAGAACAGCTTTTCTTAGGAAAACATTCATGAATACCAGGCAGCTGGCAGAGGCACGTTTAATTACATTTACAGAAACCCACTGCATCCGTCAACCCCACCATCTTTGGAACTGGCCAACAAATGGGAAGGTCGCTGGAGCCCGTCTTCAAAATGAGAAAGCCAGGAGAGCTTGAAGTTTATGTCATTGCATTTCATAATGTGTATTACGACTAGATTTGACCCAGCTGTAAAATCGTTTGATAGGCTTTGAAAGGGTTTCCAAGTGAACTAGACCTTAATAGTAACCTTTCTCTAAATTTACAACTGGAGATTAAGAGCAGCCCAAGGTGTGAGAAATCAATTATTCAATTCATGATTAATTTAAGAGACACTGAGCTTGTCCAGGGCATAAACAAAACTCAAGCAACTGCCATCTGCCATCACATCAGAGGACGCAGTCTTGTCTTTTTCAAGTGCCACTGGAACTTTTGTTTATGTTTTTAAAAAGGAACTGTTCAAAGAGTTAAGTATAAGGACTTTGAAGGGATTGGTAAATGTGCCTTCAGGCATCTCAGGGAAACAAAGTTCAGCATGCACCAGTAAAGTATGATTAAAGCTCAAGAGAAAAAAAAAACTGTCCAAATAAAATGCTTTAAAAAGAGTACTTAAGCATCATCTTATAATAATCGCTAAAGTAGGAGTTTGAAAGGAGACTGCAGAATCTGTGTGAGACATGAGGGATATGCCTGAAAAGTCTCGTGGACTTGTCTAATTTTAGCCCCAGAGAGCTATCACTGCTGCTAATTCTAGTCTGTGATTTCACCTAAGTGAAAGGAGATTTTCAATAGCAAAAAGAAAAGACCCAGCAAAACCACACAGCAAATAAACAACAAATGAAAACACTTCGGTGATCAAGGTAGGTCTTCGTACCTAAAGGAACAATGAAAAATTACACAGTAGCTAGTGGCCACTAATATCTAATAGCCATAATCTTTTCAGAAACATGTTTTCTTATAGCCTGGTAACATATCTGGCAATAATCTTTTTCATCAGACACCCAAGGATAACTTTCCGTTTCAGTTGTGGGTAAGAGGAAAGCTCAAATGTATGCTCCGAATATCTTCATGTAACCTCTAAAACAATGGTCAGAGAAAATTCGAGGCTCTTGGGTTACTGAAAATAACCTGTTTGCCATTATGTGGGCAATTACAAGCTAGGACTTGCTTTTCAAAATTGCTGGGTTCAGCAGAGATTTCCCATGGATTTATCAGCAAAAGAAATAAACAAGCATTCCACTGAGCTCCACTTCGAAGTGTGAGAAGGGCTACTGAAAGTCTTTTTCATCAGGTGGACAAGAATTCAACTAAACGGACCAGGGCGTTAAGCTGTATTCCAGTATTGTGATGATTTTCTTCATAATCAGAAAGCTGAAAACAAACTTCAGCCCCCTTCTGAGGTGGTCCTCCTCCTTGGCCCCTGCCACATACCACACCCACCCCTCTCTTTCATCAGTAGCCTACCGGTCAAGTGAGAGAGGGGACTTTAGCATCCCTGGAAAGCACAGGTGTCAGGCAGGGTCCTTATGTCTGTAGTGCAGGTAGACTGGGGGGAATCTCTTATTTGTAAAAGTCAGGTTGGTGACCTCTAGATTCGCTCATTTCAAGACTTCACCAAAACTGAGTATTTATAAAACCGTAACAGCAATGCTTTCCATAAAACCTAATGGGGAATGTCAGTTTTCCACTTTAGTCTTTCCATGGTAGACGAGTCATCAGGAATGCATTCTTCCCTATTGTATTCTGCCTGCCACTTGTTCCCGGAGAATTACAGCCAACTGAATGCTAACGAAGACAGGGACCCCATCCAAAGGGCTTCGAGGAGAACAAGAGAAGGAGAATGTAGCATTTGATTTTGTTAGACAAAGGACTGCAATTAAGTGAAACCCAACAAAACAAACAAACGTTCAGGCAGCTGAAAAGCAACAGGTGTGAAAACGCCCAGATTTCTCATGGGAAAAATCACCAAAACCTTCCGTTAAAGTGTTTCCAGCTAAAATTCATTCAGCAACTGATCAGCGATTAGGCTGTCAGAGATTGCTCGCTCAGTAAAAAAAAAAAGTTTTCCTTCTACTTCAACCAGGGATGGAGCAGATTACAAAGAAATCAGAAGGAACACAAACTCGGCGCAAACCGCTCCAGGCATATAAACGCCCGAAAGAGAAGCTTCTCTCAACGTATCATTTTTTAATGGATAAAAGGGGGGAGGGGAATTCCACCTCCCTCCTCCCGCCCCTCCCCCACCCCAACTCTTACAACAGAGAAGTCGCGCGGAGCAGGACCCACCACCCCCGCCCCCTAAGAGCGGTCCGAGCAAGAATTAGGAAAACCGTGGCGGAAGACGGTCTTCCGAGCCCAAGACAAGCAAACACCCAGCACAGTACGTTTCACTGGAGTACCTGCAT
Source organism: Mirounga leonina (assembly GCF_011800145.1). Classification (NCBI taxonomy): domain Eukaryota; kingdom Metazoa; phylum Chordata; class Mammalia; order Carnivora; family Phocidae; genus Mirounga; species Mirounga leonina. Next base: position 18,369,058 of record NW_023270454.1, read on the forward strand.
GCCACTGCCGGGAAACGCTGCCAAGCAATCTTTCCTGCCCCTCTGCATGTATTTAATGCTCTCACTTACCAGTCGAGCAGGATACACGCTCTGCCCCTAAAAAAAAAAAAAAAAAAAAAAGTTCCCCTCTGGGGTCTTTCAGATCTCAGCTATTCCCAGCTTGCAACTTCGGAGCTCTGAATTCAGTCTAGCTTGCAGACTACAACGGAGAAAACGAACGGGCAGCCGAGCTCCCCAAAGCCCGGCCCCTCGCAGGCGGGGAGGAAGACGTCTTGGCGTGCGGGGCTCCGGGGAAGCCTCCAGGCGGCCAGGCCCCGCGAGCAGGCTCGGTGCGAGGCGGCCCGACTGCAGCCGCGCCGAGTGCGCCGCGTCTCGCCGAGGGGCCGCGTGTGCGCGGTGCGCGTGTGTCGGAGAGGGGGCTGCTGGGGAGGGGGAGAGGGTGTGTCCTGGGGAGGAATGCCGCTAACTTCCACAAATAACACTGAGCGGGGATGAAGGGCGATGCAGCTCCCCTCGCTCCAAGCCCTTCTCACACTTAGGAAGGCTTTGACTTTGGCCGGGGATGGGGATTGCAATCCCCCGTGGAGAAGGTAATAAGCAAGTTCCACCCACGGTTTCTAACGCCCGTTCAGCTGTGGTTTGAAGCATTTCCTAAAAACCTCGGTTCATTTAGTCAGCATCCAGTCTCTGAGGACACCTTGGGGGGGGGGGGGGGGGGGGGGAATCCAGGTGGTAACTAGTAGTGAATTTGTAGTCGTTATAAAAGAAATCAATTTCCGTCTTACCCTTTCTCATATACCCTTTCACGCAGGAGGCATCTTTCAATTACACTATCTGCATTCTGGTGAATTGAATTGCTTTCTCTGATGCTGCCTTACTGTAAAGCTATAAATTAATTACTGCATTACACATGAAGCCCCTAGGAAAAGGAATGCTGAGAATAAATCTGGTTTTTGTTCTTTTTTATGTTGAACAAGGCTGCCATTAATCAAGTCTTTCCACCAACATCTAGGGAACAGACCCAAGATTGCGACTCCTTGAGAGATGAACATGTGCATATGTCTGGTTGTTCTACAGTCTCTCTTTGCAGCATTATGTCATAGTGACTCAGTTACCACACAGACAGACATAATGGAGAAACAATAGGAGAAACAAAACCAACTATTTAATAAAGACTTACCTACTTGCCAACTGTAACAGATTGTCAGACAGGGCCTAAATTTTAAACATTTTTAAAGATTATTTCACCACTTCCATTGTTTCCCCATCTTGGAATCACAGCATTGCTTGTCACTGGTCAGTCTGGGAAACAGAAACCCAGGACTGTATTTGGAAATTTAAGGAAGAAACTCATAAGGGACTCGTGAAACTATTAATTTTAACATAGCATGTAAAATGTCAAAGGCATGACAGATTCTTGAAGTCAATTAGAAAACATCAGAAAGTGTGTTCCAGAAATAGAATAATCTTGAGAGGTCCAAAATAGAGATAGTGCAAAAAATATTTTTTGAAATGGAAATAAAATGTTGAGAGTTTAGTGTATATCTTTAGTTTATTATCCTGAGGAAGGGATGGGTCATGAAATATTGAATTTTTTTCTCACTTATTAAGTTTCCTCCTTCCTTTGAGAATCCATGTAAAGTTAGTAAGGATGAGTTTGCTTTTCAAACTGAAAATATTCTGGGTTTGGCAGATTCAGTCCCTTCTTTTGTGTCATTAGGTCCTTTTATTTGTTAACTACATTTATAGAGTTCTGCTAGAGTCACTGAATAACAATTAAATGCTTTTGTTTGTCTGAAAGGCATCAGTGTAAAGCAGGGTGGCCTTATTGGGTGGGTGTCTCTAAGATACATTTCAAGTCCTAACCACATTTCTCCTCTCCAGCAAGGGGTGTTAGAACAATCCTCTGTGAATTAGGGGAAACATTTTATTGATTAAAATGCCAAGGCAAGGTGGCGCCTGGGTGGCTCAGTCGTTAAGCGTCTGCCTTCGGCTCAGGTCGTGATCCCAGAGTCCTGGGATCGAGCCCCGCATCGGGCTCCCTGCTCTGCGGGAAGCCTGCTTCTCCCTCTCCCACTCCCCCTGCTTGTGTTCTCTCTCTCGCTGTGTATCTCTCTCTGTCAAATAAATAAACAAAATCTTTAAAAAAAAAAAATGCCAAGGCAAAAGCAGAAGGAAAAATGGGGCCCGGAGGGGTGGTGGTGGTGGTGGTTCAGTATGTGATCCCCATGAGCACAAAGACCTCAGCATCCCTTTCAACTGCCTTTGCTAAAACTCTGAACATTTTTGAAGTCTGAAATTTACTTGAAGTATCCAACATGCTTAAATATCTTAGTCAAAGACGATATCCCTTTCTCGTGGCTCTGTGTGCAGATGAGACCCGAAGGGAAAATGAATTTTCTGCAGTCCTTCCACATAGTATACAAAAGGAGGCTACCTTTTGGGTTGCACCTATTAGTGGTGCCAAATGTTCCTGGAAATTGCTTTTTGTTTCTAGGATCTGCCTACTTGCTTGTGTCCCAAATGTGAGAAATATTCCAGTGTTGAATGTTCAGTGGAGTTTCTTGGGTTAGGAGAGGGAGTGGTAACAGCGTTCTCACTGTGTGTGGTCCATAGAGCACCTGTCTCAGAAGTGGGGGAGGGGAGCTTGTTGGAAATGTAAATTCTCTGGGCCCTACTCAGAGCCGTTGAATTAGGATCTTTTGGTCTGGGGGCTATGACATTACTGTGAGTGTGTGTGCGTGTGTGTGTGATTGAATGTTTTGAATAAGTAATATATTCACATAATTTGAATAAAGGTATATACTCTGCAGTCTCCTTCCTACCACTGTTTCCCATATGTCTAGTCCATACAGCTCCTCCAAGGCAACCACTGATAATAGTTTTTTTCTGTAAACTTTCAGGTTCCTTTATGCACATATCTGCAAATATAAATTCTTACTTTTTTCCCCTTTATTTCTTAAAAATACTGTAAAATACTGCATGCAGAACAGTTGCTGTCCTTTGCTCCTTCACTTAAATATACTTTAGGATCTTTTTCTGTATCATACATTCAATTATTCATTCATTTAGAGACAAACCCTTATTTTGCACCTACTATATGCCAAGTACTGTCATGCTGTGGTTACAGATATGGACAAAATTGACAAACATTTCTACCCCATAGCATTTATATCTTGGGAGACGGTGCATCAAGCAGACAATAAACATAACAAGAAAATTATATATTGTGTTGGAATATAATTAGAGCAATTGAAAAACTAGAGCAAGACAGCAGGGATTGGGAATATCAGGTAGCAGGTTTTAATTTTAAATGGAGTGGTCAGAGGTGGCCTTATTGAGAAAATGACATGTAAGCAAAGACTGATGTCAATGAGAGAGTGAGCTTTGGAATTATGTGCAGAGTATGTGATCCAGACAGGGATCAGCTAGTGCAAAGGCCCTGAGGTGGGAGTATGACTAGCATATTTAAGGCAAAGAGGCCAGTGTGACTGGAACAGAGAAGGTGAGGCAGAATGTCATAGGGGGTCAGAAAGGCAAGAGGAGGGCAGGATAGGACAGGATATTATAAGCCAGTGTAAGGATTTTGGTTTTTACTCTTAAAGCAATGGACAGCCATTGGAGGGTCTTAAGAGGAGGAGAAACATGATACAATTTACGTACATATCCGCACACAGAAAACATGCTCATGTTTAATGTTATATAGCATTCCCTTGGATAAATACATTGTAATTTTATTCAATCAGGACGCAACTGATAGAGATTTGGGTTGGTTCCAATATTTTGCTATTAAACTTCCACGTATGATATTTTACACTTGTGCAAGTATATCTATGGTATTGACTTCCACAAGTGGGATTATTGAATTGTGTATTTCTAATTTTGAAAGATATAGTCAAATTGCCCTCCAAAAGCCTAAACCGATTGACACTCCCACTAACAATGTTGACTAGTTTTTGTTTTCCCACAGCCTTGCCAACAGAGTGTATAATCAAACTTCTGGGTATTTGCCAATCTGATAGGTGAAAATTATGTCTCAAGATAGTTTGACTTGCATTTCTCTGATTTTGAGTGAGGTTGAGCAACTTTTTCTTATGTTTAGGAGCCAATTCTGTTTGCTTTGTTGTGGCCTCTCTGTTATACTTTGCCCATATTTTATGGGGTTCTTGGCCTTTTTCTTGACAGACTTATTTAAAGTTCATACATATGAAGGAGATCATCTCTTTGGGTTCTGAGCTGCAGACTGTTTTCTCTTGTCATTTGGCTTTTGACTTGGCTTATGGTACCCTTTGACATGCAAAAGTTTCTAATTTTTATGTAGTAGGAGAAAAGTATATAGGAAGGCCTTTTCTATATCATCTACTCTGATAATTTTATTTTTTTACATTTAGATATTTGGCAGATTTGTATTTTATCCTGGTTTAATTTACGAAGTATTAAGATATGGAACCTGCTTGATTTTGCTCCAGGTAGTGATCCAGTTTACCCCACTACCACTTTTTAAAACAATAATTTTTTAAAAATGTAACTGTGGTAAAAAGCAGCTAACATAAAATTGACCATCTCGATCATTTTTAAGTGTTCAGTTCAGAGATATCAAGTATACTCACGTTGCTGTGCAGGAGATTTCTAGAACTTTTCATTTTACAGCCTGAAACTCTATACCCACTGAACAACAACTCCCTATTTCCCCCTCTCCCCAGCCTCTGGCAATCACTGTTCTACTTTCTGTTTCTATGAACTTGATTACTTTAGACACCTCATATAAATGGAATCATTTTTGTGACTGGCTTACTTCACTTAGCATAATGTCCTCAAAGTTCATCCATGTTGGGGCATGTGACAAGATTTCCTTGCTGTGAAAGGCTAAATAATATTTCACTGCATGTATAAAGCACATTTTCTTTATCCCTTCATTTGTTGATGCATTTGGATTGCTTATACCTCTTCGTTATTGTAAATAATGCTGCTATGAACATCAGTGAGTACATATCTACTTGAGGTCCTGCTTTCAGTTCTTTTGGATATATATCCAAAAGTGGAATTGCTGCATTATATGGTAAGTCTGTTTGTCATTTTTTGAGAAATTTCCATACTGTTTTCCACAGAAGCTGCACCATTTTACATCCCCACCAATAGTGCAGGCAGATGCCAATTTTTCCACATTCTCATCAACACTTTGTCAACATGTTCTTTTCTTTCTTTTCTTTAATTTTCTCTCTCTCCTTTCCTCTCTCCCTCCCTCTCCCTTTCTTTCTCCCTTTCTCTCTCTTTTCTTTCTTTCCTTCTTCCTTCCTTCCTTCCTCCCCCTCTCCCTTCCTTCCTTCCTTCCTCCTTCCTTCCTTCCTTCCTTCCTTCCTTCCTTCCTTCCTTCCTTCC
>NW_023270454.1:18374446-18435903 GCF_011800145.1 Mirounga leonina
TTCTTTCTTTCTTTCTTTCTTTCTTTCTTTCTTTCTTTCTTTCTTTCTTTCTTTCTTTCTTTCTTTCTTTCTTTCTTTTCTTTTCTTTTCTTCTTGATAGTGTCTCTCCTAATGGGTATGAGGTGATATCTCTTGGTTTTAATTTGAATTACTCTAATTTGTTTTCAGATTTTTATTAAAATTCTAGTTAGTTAACATACAGTGTAGTATTAGTTTCAGGTGTAGGATTTAGTGATTCATCACTTATATACAACCTCCAGTGCTCATCACAAGTGCCCTCCTTAATACCCATCACCCATCTAGCCCGTCCACCCCCCATCTCCCTCCATGAATTTCTCTAATTATTAACGGTGTTGAACATCTTTTCATATGCTTATTGGCCATTTGAATATCATCTTTGGAGAAATGTCTATTCAAGTCCTTTGTGCATTTTAAAATCAGGTTATTTGTGGGGTTTTTTGTTGAATTGTAAGAATTTTTTATATAGGGACGCCTGGGTGGCTCAGTCGTTAAGTGTCTGCCTTCGGGTTGGGTCATGATCTCAGGGTCCTGGGGTTGAGCCCCACGTAGGGCTCCCTGCTCAGTGGGGGGAGTCTGCTTCTCCCTCTGCCTCTGCCGCTCCCCCTGCTTGTGCTCTCTCTCTCTGACAAATAAATAAATAAAAATCTTGAAAATAAATAAATAAATTTTTTAAAAGAATTTTTTTTATATCTGATATTAACCCATTGTCAGATATATGATTTGCAAGTAATTTCTCCTATTCCATAGGTTGGCTTTTCACTCTGTGGGTTGTGTCCTTTGATGCACAGAAGTTTTTAAGTTTGATGTATTCCCACTTGTCTATTTTTATTTCTGTTGCCTATGCTTTGCCTTACTATCACTTTATAATAGTAATCTTCTACCTACTGTTTTGAGATGTATATTTTTAACATGTATTAAATTCCTATATATAGTTGGGCCTATTTCTGGACATTTTATTCTGTTTCCTTGGTTGATCTTTTAGTTTCAGTGCCACTACCACACCGTTTTAATTATTGAGGCTTTTAATTTTAATATCTAGTGAGCCTAATCCTCTCATTGTTCTTCTCTCTCAGAGTTTCCTGTTTTTCCTTTTTTGTTTATTTTTTCACATGAACTTCAGAGTAAACAAACAATGAGTATTTTTATTACTAGAATTGCATTTAGATAATTAACAGAGAGAATCAACATCTTTATGTTGTCAAGTTTTCCTAGCCAAGAAAAAGGTAGATCTTTCTATTTGTTCAAAACTTATTTTGTGTCCTTCAGCAATGTATTATGGTTTTATTCACATGTGTTCTGCAACATTTATTGTTACAGTTATTCTTAGGTGCTTTATCCTTTTATTATTATTATAAATGGGGTCTTTTCTCTCCTTACATCTTCTTACTGGATATAATTAACTAACTATAGTACATTCACTTTGTACCATTTTATCTAACTAAATTCTCTTACTGTTTGTAAATATTTCTCAATTCTCTAACTATATAATAATTTCTAACTATATAATAATATCATCTAAAAATAAAGATTAACTTTCTGCTTTCCAATTTTTATGCTCTTGTTTTCTACTTTCATTGTCTATTAAATCTAGTACAATGTTAAATAACAGTAATGATTGTGGGCATTCTTGTCTTATAGTTGGCTTTTTTTTTTAATTTATTTTTTTTTTAAAGATTTATTTATTTATTTATTTATTTGAGAGAGAGAGAATGAGAAAGAGAGCACGTGAGAGGGGAGAGGGTCAGAGGGAGAAGCAGACTCCCTGCCGAGCAGGGAGCCCGATGCGGGACTCGATCCAGGGACTCCAGGATCATGACCTGAGCCGAAGGCAGTCGCTTAACCAACTGAGCCACCCAGGCGCCCTTATAGTTGGTTTTAATGGAAACGCCTCCAGTGTTTTCCCAGTAGGCACGGTATGGGCTTTGGGCTGGGAATGATATATTTTATTACTCTAAGAAAGTGTTTATCTATCTTTATTTCATTGAGACCTTTTTCTGGGGTTAAGTATGATTATTGGCTTTTGTCCAAATGTTTCTTTCTAGGTTCTTTAGAAATGATCCTATAACTTTTCTCCTTAGATCTATTAATTTGATGGACTATAATGAATTCCTTAGTAATGAATTATCCTTGCATTCCTGTAATAAACTCCACTTTGTCATGGTGATTTTTCTAATGTGTGGGTAGATGCTATTTGCTAATATTTTATTTATAATTTTTCCATTTATATCCAAGTGAGATTTTGATAACAATTTTTTGTTTCATTGCATCATGATCAGAGAATATTGTCCATAATATTTCTATTTTTGGAATCAATGGACTTTTTCTTTGTGGTCTAATTTATAGACATTTTTCATGAATGTTCCTCAGTCACCTAAAAAAAATACCGGTGTCTATGTTTTCAGGATACAGAGTTAAACAACATATTTTATTATCAGTTTTGATATTAACATCTTCTTTGAACTTCAGGTATTTTGACTTTCTCATAGACTGAGTTTACATTTCTGTATATTTTTCCTCACATCTTCTGTAATTTCTGCTTTGTACAATGGTTTCTATGTTATTTGGTGACTCTATATCCATAATTATTACAGCTTCATTTTGAGTTTTATTGCTTTGCATTACCAAGTGCCCATTTCCTTATTTATTTGCTGGCTCAAATTCTACCCTATCTGTGAACAGGGTCATACCCGTACTTTATTTTCAGTTCCCTTTGCCTCATGTGTCTTTCCTTACTCTTTGATACTCATACACCCTGAATCACTTTGATGTACTGCGTACCTTACGTACAGGGCTCCATTCTGTGACATAGTCTACTGCCTCTATTCTTGCTTGCGCTGGACCTGCCCCAGGCATTGCCAAACAGTGACAGAGCTGCCTGGCACTGTTCTCCAGGTGAGCCCTTCATCTTTAGGGAGAGAATTTTTCTTGATGCTTTGTGAGACCCCCCACACCCAGTTCGCTTACATGAGTGCTAGTTCATGGACAGAATGTTTGTATCCATTAATTTAGGCTTACAGTCACAGTAGTTTTTTAAGAGTTCCTTTTATTTCTCTAATAGAGTAAATTTAAACAACTGCTTCCAGATTCAGCCTTAGAATGATTATTTTGGTGGTGATACAAATAATACCTTCCTTACTTGGGCAGCCTGACACATGATATCTCTGGATATTCATAGTAATACTGAGTTCGGAAGAGCAGGTATCTTTATTAAACAGATAGGAGATATTGAGATGAGGTTTCTCAAAATTTTATCTCCTCATCATTTCTCACACAAGGAGACAATTCAGCTTTCTGAGACGCTACTGAAAGACCTTGACGTGGGAGGGATGTTTCCTAGTGCCCAAAGGACAAAGTTTCAAGTTAATAATAAGTAAAGTGATGGTAGGTTTAATTCTCTTCTGAAAATGCTAACGTTGAAACACTGGAGGGTTTACTTAGGGAGGTCATGGAATCTACCTTTCTGGGAAAACTTTAAAAATAATCTCTTTTGGGGGGTGCCTGGGTGGCTCAGTCATTAAGTGTCTGCCTTCGGCTCAGGTCATGATCCTAGGGTCCTGGGATTGAGCCCCACATCGGGCTCCCTGCTCCGCGGGAGGCCTGCTTCTCCCTCTCCCACTCCCCCTGCTTGTGTTCCAGCTCTCGCTGTGTCTCTCTCTGTCAAATAAATAAAATCTTAAAAAAAAAAAAAAAGGTAATATAACGAAGGAGCGCCTGGGTGGCTCAGTCTCAGCTCAGGTCATGATCCGGGGCTCTGCATCGGGCTCCCTGCTCGGCGGGAAGCCTGCTTCTCCCTCTCCCACTCCCCCTGCTTGTGGTCCCTCTCTCACTGTGTCTCTCTCTGTCAAATAAATAAAATCTTTAAAAAAAAAAAATCTCTTTTGGACAGTTTGAGTGTGGTCCTGCCCAAAGGCACTGGTACCAGTTAAACGTCTGGTGTCTTCTTCCTCCAGAACACTCACCAAGAATATCTCAGGGATCTGGATGATTCATTTTCAAACTTAAGCCCCAGAAGTATGATCTGTCAGGAGACTGTTATCAATAATATTTAGATTTAAAAGCACAAATCATTTATGTAACAAGAGGCTACCTAATGTAGAAATTTAAGTAAGGACCCAATACAGCATAATAATGCCACTTCTCTTTTGGGGTTAGGGACAAGGAGATTACAATCAACTTCAAATTGCCTTATGGTAAAGGAAACATAAGAATTTCCACATTTCTTTTTCTGGACTGAAAGAAACATGGTAAAGGAGGAAAATACACGAAAATCTTTCACATTGAGACATTTTAGGATTACCTTTTCTTCTAACCAGAAATCCCCAAGTTGTCCTAAGATTCAACATCTGAATCATGCTGACTAGTGAGACATTGTTTGAGCAAGACTGGAATTCTGAACATTCTTAGAGGCTTCATAAAAATCCCAAAATGATGGACAAATGCTTATGTTGTGGTCATGCAAAGAAAAGCCCCCTCGTGATTTGGGATTGAGTTGGTTCATTTTATATTTATAGTATCCACACCAAAGGAATGTGGAATTTGGCATGGGGAGAGGATGGGGAAGTAGGAGAAAAGTAAGGAATGTAGACCAGGTTTTGTCTGTTTGCAAGGGTGTATGTTTTGACCTAGAGCCTATGGGGTACAGAGAGAGGGAATGTTTGATAGTTTAGTTAGTTTGTTTTTAAAGCAGAATCTTCTTCAGGTCTCTAGTGCGGGAGAATGACTGAAATAATTTTTTACTTTCCTTGTTAGCAGCACCATCTGTTTACAATGAAAGCTTGGCTTCTACGTTGGCCCAAATAAAAGCCCTAGGGTGCCCATATAAGTCAAATGGATAAAGCATGTGTTCACAGACCTGAAGAATCACCCTCCCTTGCCTGCACAGGGCTTTCATGGTAGATTTACACAGCATCTTATCCCTACATTAATTCAAGATGATAAGCTTCTGAGAAGCAAAGGTGGGTCATAGGTCACTGCAATTCACAGTCCAGGCAGCTCATGTGCCACCGAACAAAATGATGGACCTCTTGGGTCACACTTGCCAAGAGAGAGGTTGGCAAGTGGCAAAAGAGCCATCCCTTTCACTACTGTCATGGGATTCTTATACATTTGGGGTAGGGACTTAGACACCAAAACAAGGGAATAAAGAAATACAGTCTTTGCATAATTGCTAAAATTGGACCTCAGTTCTAGATAAAAAGGTGTGTTTCCATAAACAGCAAAGGATAAGGTAAATGAACAAGTGAAAAACGTCTAGTACCCAAACATCAAGCCCGGGGTGAAGGGTGGAAGCTGGAAGGCTGAGAAGTTGAAAATAGAAGCCAGGCATCCTGCCTTTCTCATTCTGCTTTGTGTTTTATCATTGCCACCAAGTGGAGTTTGGAGGCTCTCTACCTGGAGGCCAGGGGTTTTCTCACTTTCCCCAGAAATACACTTTGGATAAGGATTTATAGGACAATTACAAAAGCAAATAAACTGTAAGTCTTGAAAAATGTTGGTAGTGATGAGAGAAGTTTCACATAACAATGTTATTTGCATGCCATTAGATAAATCAAGTGTTTATTGAACCCAGCCTCTGCTGGATTATCTGATGGAAGGCCCAGGGCTAAACTTTCAGAGGTTTATCAATGGCTGGGGAAGAGGAAAAAAAAAAAAAACACAAAACAAACCCATATGCATTTGAAACAGCTGCAGTATAATTAAGTATGTACAGACATACCTCGGATTCGGTTCCAGACCATTGCAATAAAGCGAATATCATAATAAAGCAAGTCAAATGAAATGTTTGGTTTCCTAGTGCATGTAAATTTATGTTTACATTATACTGTAGTCTAATAAGTGTGCAATAGCATTATGTCTAAAAAAAACCAATATACCTACCTTAATTTTAAAATTCTTATTGCTAAAAGAGAGCTTACCATCATCTGAGCTTTTAGCAAGTTACGATCTTTTTGCGGGTGGAGGGTCTTGCCTTGGTGTTGATGGCTACTGACTGATCAGGGTGGTAGTTACTGAAGGTAGGGGTGGCTTAGCAATTTCTTAAAATAAGACAGCAAGAAGTTTGCCACACTGACAGACTCTTCCTTTCATGAATGATTTCTCTGTAGCACGCAATGCTGTTTGATAGCATTTTACCCACAGTAGAACGTCTTTGAAAATTGGAGTCAATCCTCTCAACCCCTGCCTCTGCTTTATCAACTAAGTTTTTGTAATATTCTGAATCCTTTGTTGTCATTTCAACAATCTTCATAGCATCTTCACCAGAAGATTCCATCCCAAGAAGCCACTTTCTTTGCTCATCCATAAGAAACAACTCCTCATCCATTAAAGTTTTATCATGAGATTGCAGCAATTCAAGTAAAGTAAGAATGAAAATAATCTGAAACATCGTAAGAATTACCAAAATGTGACACAGAAATACAGAATGGACAAATGATGTTGGGAAAATGGCACCCACAGGTTTGCTCAACGCAGGGTTGCCACAAAACCTCAATTCGTAAGAAATGCAGTATCTGCAAAAGTGCAATAGAGAAAGGATAGTAAAACTAAATATGCTTGTATCTGTTAGTCTGGAATGTGGCTCTCAAGTTATGTGGATCAGACTCAAATGGGTCTTGATAAAATGCAGATTCTTGGCTCCACCGCTTGGATTCAGAAGGTCAGGGCATGGACCAAGGATTTGGATTTGAAACCAGAATGCTCGGTGACTTGACGCAAATGGACATCAGAACTTACTTGGAGAATCGCTAGTTTAGAATACTGTATTACCTTATTAAAAAAGAGAAGTAAAATAGCATTTGTTGAGTTTTTACTACCTGTAGTTTTTGTAAACACTGTATCATTGAATTCTGACAAAAAGTTCTGTGAGGACAGTTTAGTCAGGAATTTAGTCTGGGTCTGCATCTGCAGTCTGGACTCTTCTGTTGGCAAGTGTGTTGTTGCCTCTTCCACAGATGGGAGAAAGTCAGGGTGTGCAGGGGTGGCCTATATAGCCTGGGCGTGGTGTTTCTTGTCTCAGCCTGCCTCCTCTAAACCGGCCTCCAAATGGCCCCCATGATCGAGCAAATGCAAATCTGGCCATGGCATAACATTACACTATCTTTATTACACTGTGGTTTACTTTTTTCATTGAGCAGTATAATTAAACATCTTTTTGGTTGGGTTCCCTGAATTTTGGCCCATTGGAGGACAGTTTTTGGAACTGCCATTAGGGTAAAAAAGAAATTTAGAAGCATTAATTAAGTCTATTGACTACATTGTTAACATGGAACTAGGGTGGTTTATGTCTTAGATTCAGTTAATTTTGCTCTCTTCCAGGGCAGCAGGCTGTGTGTTTCATCCACTAGCTTTCTTGAACATTCATACTTAGAGTCAGGAAAATGTGTGGATGGATTTGCACAAAATCATCTGCCCATGGTTAGAACTATACTTCAACATATTTTTGTTTGAGACTAAGTTTGGTTCCAGGTACATCCGATGTTCTTGAAAACTTGCAGTGCAGAAGCTGAGGCCTGGGGTGGCCCTGGACCCCTGGATTCTATTCTTTTTTGTTGTTATTGTTCTTTTAAGAAATCCATTAGCAACAGGAGATTCAGAAGTGTCCGTTCAACCTAATCAGACTTCTCACACATTGTATGTGTGAGATAACCCTGGAGCTTCTTATAAATACACATTCCCGGGGCACCTGGGTGGCTCAGTTGTTAAGTGTCTGCCTTTGGCTCAGGTCATGATCCCAGGGTCCTGGGATCGAGCCCCACATGGGGCTTCCTGCTCAGCTGGAAGCCTGCTTCTCCCTCTCTCGCTCCCCCTGCTTGTGTTCCCTCTCTCGCTGTGTCCCTCTCTGTCAAATAAATAATATAAATAAAACCTTTAAAAAATAATAAATAAATAAATACACATTCCCTAATCATTCTCATCCCTTACTATTAAGCACCATAGATTGAGATGGTTCTACTGGAAGATCTCCCACTGCAATGTGAGAAATAGCAGACCCCAGACTTCTCCAACTCTACTGTTGCCAGCCTAGTCTAAGCCACAATTCTTTCTAGCCCAGACAACTGGAGAGACTCCTAATTGGTTACCCCCACAACAGCCAGTATATCACCTTAACATGCAGATGGAGGTAGGTCATTTCCCTGTTTAGAACAACTAAGTGGCTGCCTGTTTTGATTACAATAAAACAAAAGTCATTTAAGTGCTCCAGAGGACATGCGGGATGCAGCTGCTGCCTACTTCTCCAACCCCTCCACGTCCCGTCTACAGTGCAGTCTGCTGGTTTCCCTTCAGCTCCTGGTCCATTGCAACTGCTTTCACACTTACAGCCTTTCCTCCAGTTTCTGTGCACCCTTCAAGTCTTAGTTCTTAAGTCATCCATTCAGAAAGTCTTCCTCCATCATTAGACTTTGCTTTTCCATCACTTATCAAAGATATTTTGTGACTTTGTCTCTATAAAGTGGCTCTCCTGCAAAAGAGTGGGCTCCATGAGCATGTTCATGCCGGTAGCTCAGCACCCAGTGGATGGGGTACATATGAGAAGCTCAAAGGAAGGGGTGGTCAGCGCATGGCCATGGATGGGCATCCCCTCATTAAAAACTGCAAATAGTATACCAAACATCCAGATACGTTGGATGTGGAATTAAGAGTATGATAAAAATTATTGTTGCCTTCTAGAAACTTGGAAATGAATCTAAGAGAACACATTCGTGTGGAAAAAAAATGTGTACAAGAAATTTAGAGAGACCTAATAGATAATGAAACTGAGGAATGAAGGAGTGAAGCTCATGAAGAAGCCAATAAGTATTTCATGGCAGCCAGTATTTACCTTGGAGGAAAGAGCTCATTCTCATGGCTGGGCAGAGATGACAGGTAGCATTTTTGAGCCCTGATGTTAAGAGCTTCCAATCATGATGGAGTGAACACCCTGCCATGTACTTCTACCATATTTAGAAGAGATTTCTGAATCTCCTCCTAATATTTGAATATGGCTGGCCTTTCAAAACTCTTCCTGTGCAATGAAAGAAGTAAAATAGTGACTAAGATGAGTGTGTCACTGAAAGATTTTCGAGATGCAGTGACATATGATTCTGGTAGGTTATCTGTAAGAGTATGGCCAGTACAGCCTTGGGAAGCCAGCAGCTGGAGATGCCCAAAGTCTCCGTTAATTACCTATGCCAGAAGCACAGGTTAGTTTGCACAGAGCAGACTTAGACTTTATTTTTTTTTAAGATTTTATTTATTTATTTGACAAAGAGAGAATACACAAGCAGGGGGAGGGGCAGGGAGCCTGATGTGGGGCTCGATCCCAGGACCCTGGGATCATGACGTGAGCTAAAGGCAGATGCTTAACCCACTGAGCCACCCAGGCCCCCCCAGACTTAGACTTTAAAGAGTTCCTGCCATCCTAGGAATGTAGCACGGAGTCTGAATGTGTCCTAAGACCATACATATCTACCACTCTTTATAATTTACAAGGCATGTTTACATGGTTATTTCATTGGCTCATCCTGTGAGACAGATTAGTGATCTCCATCCTACAGAAAAGGAAACTGAGGCTTGGCGTATAAGTGACTTGGTTGAGACCACCCAGCCCGTCAAAGAAGTGGAGTGCTCACCTCTCTTTTTGTAGCTGCCTCTCATTTCCCTCCCCTATTCTCATTAGAATTACTTTCTTTTCTTCCCTAAGAGCAATCCAGAACTTGACTGATGATTTCTTTGCATTACAATAGTTGGGACTTCAAAATCTTATTTAAACATCTCTTTCTCCCTCCAAAACTCAACCCCTTACAATATTTATTTCTCAAATTGGAAGAAAGTCAGGCTGTGGGGTGGTAGAGGGAACTTAACTTTATAACTTCATAACTATGCTTCCTGATGTTTCACTTTTCTTCTTCTTATGGTTTCAAAAACAACCATAATATTTATTGAAATAATTATTATTGATATGCCAGACTGTATATATATCATTTAATTGTCATAATAATATTGCCAGGTTGGTTTTATACATGTTCTCATTTTATAGTGCAGGACATTCGAGTCTGAGGAGTTGGATCACTTGCTGAAGAGCCCATGGAAAATTACCGAGGGGCCTGGACCCAGACCCATGGAGTCTGACGGTCTGACTCGACCTGTAGGCTTTGCTCTTTCACTTCATTATACTCTTTCTTGGACTCTGATGGTTTGCACAATGTGCGGATCTCCCCGCAATCTTTAATCAGCCCTTACTTCTGCTCTGTGACCCAGTAGCTGCTAAAGCTGTGAATCCCAAGTGAGGGAACCCAACTCCAAACCTCATTCTCCAGCAACAGAGGCTTGCTTATAAGAAATCAGTTTATTGGGGTGCCTGGGTGGCTCAGTTGGTTAATAGTTGGACTCTTAATGTTGGCTCAGGTCATGATCTCAGGGTTCTGAAATCGAGCCCTGTGTCGAGCCCCACATTGGGCATGTATCCTGCTTAAGATTCTCTCTCTCCCTCTCCCTCTGCCACTTCCCACTTTCCCTCTCTTAAAAAAAAAGAAAAGAAAAGAAGAGAAAAGAAAAGAAATCAGCTTTTTGGTACTAGTCAGGCTCAGGACTGTGGAGGGGGAAGAAAACTATTTTTCTTGGTGTCTGCGTCATTTAGGATTAGGTTAAGCTACATACAATATCTACCCTGCCCCACCTCCCAACTAAAAACAAAAACTAGACACAAAAATGAGTGATTTAAGGGGCGCCTGGGTGGCTCAGTCAGTTAAGCATCTGACTTTGGCTCAGGTCATGATCTCAGGGTCCTGGGATCGAGCCCTGCATCAGGCTCCCTGCTCAGCGGTGTGTCTGCTTCTCCCTCTCCCTTCTCCTCCCCCTGCTCATGCATGCAGTATTATTTGCTCATGATTTTCAGGGACTCGAGTGTCCTTCTATTTTACTGTTTCACCCTTATTAGTATGTGGCCTCATTTCTAAGGGTGGATGCTGGAGTGCCATTGTCATGTTCCCATTCCAGCCAGGAAGAAGGAAGAAGCAGTAAGGGCATGTGTGAGCTGTTTTTCAAGGTGCCCTTAGCACTTCTGCTTCCATCTCTGTGGTGGTCTGGACTTACTCAAATCGTCACATCTAGTGGTAATGGTGCCATGCACCTGGCTAAGACAAAGGGGTTCTATTATTTGAGGTATTGCTAGGGTAAGCAACCAGGGATCCTGCCACAGTCTCCATTCTAAAATCCCTTATGACATCCCATGGCAGTCATTCCCAAAACTTAGGCTCTGTAGAATCGCCTGGGAAACTTGCGATTCAGATTCTTGGATCCACTGTTAAAGATTCTAATAGTAGATTTGGAATGGGGCCCAATAATCCTCATTTTCCTCAAGTAACCTACCTCTTCATTCAGGTGATCTTGATGCAAAGGGTCAGGGACGCACCTGCCTCTTGAGAAATATCATGAGATTCAATTAGAAACCAGAAATAGAGAATAGAGGGTATGACGGAATCTGGTGAACTCAGTCAAGAAAATAAACCCCATTTCTGTCTCTGTATTAAAATGATACACATTATCTAACTTGCTTCTCTAGTAGCTGCAGTGGAGTTTCTTTCTTTTTTAAATATTTATTTATTTATTTATTTGAGAGAGAGAGAATGAGAGAGATAGAGCACAAGATGGGGGAGGGTCAGAGGGAGAAGCAGGCTCCCTGCTCAGCAGGGAGCCCGATGCCGGACTCGATCCAGGGACTCCAGGATCATGACCTGAGCCGAAGGCAGACACTTAACCGACTGAGCCACCCAGGCACCCCTGCAGTGGAGTTTCCAAACTGAAAGAAATACCAGTGAATTCTCCCTTATAAGAAAAGAGGATGGGCGCCTGGGTGGCTCAGTAGGTTAAGCGACTGCCTTCGGCTCAGGTCATGATCCTGGAGTCCCAGGATTGAGTCCCGCATCGGGCTCCCTGCTCGGCAGGGAGTCTGCTTCTCCCTCTCCCACTCCCCGTTTGTGTTCCCTCTCTCGCTGTGTCTTTCTCTGTCAAATAAATAAATAAAATCTTTAAAAAAAATAAAAATAAAAATAAAAAAAAGAGGATGAAATCAATAAAATATTCTTTTGATTCTGTGAACTACCCTACTCTGAATTAATTTAGGATATTTTTCAAATTTAAGATTCATTCTTTAAAAATGATCTAAGGTAGATAAGGCCTTATCCTTAAGGCTTGAAATGAGAAAAAGTTTAACCATCTCAAAAGATGCATGCAGCTATTAGAGTCCACATGACTTAAGTTATAAAAAAGACAGGATATCTACGGTTACAGATTCTTGGTCATAAAATTAAGGTTGACTCCTTGAAACACAACCCAGTTTAAACTCACAGCCAAAAGGAGTATGTAAAGAATAGGCAAAAAATACTGTGGCAGTCATCAAAACCCAAGAATTCTCCAAAAAAAAAAAAAAAAAAAAAAGATTGAGAAAAAATTGTAACACTATCATTCCTTCCTTTACAATCACATCATAAATAACTTTCCCCAGCTAGCAACAAACTCTTTTATCCATTATTGGAAGGCAGAGATCTCATAAATTGACTGGGATATTCTTCCCTTGTTTGACCACAAAGCAGTAATTATTTGAAACTGTAGGATCCTGCTGGTATGTTTTTCAGAGCAAGTCACTGGTGGGATTGAGAACAGTTGACATTCATTGCTTTGGTGATGGACACCTCAAAGACAATGTGAGAAGAATCACAAGCACCCCTTTGGCTGGGGACACAGCAACGTGGTCTTTCAGATGTCACCTCAGACATCTCTGAGATTTGCCCCGAGGATCAAACATTACCATTGCCATGCGTCCAATCTACCATTGGTGGAGGTGGCAAGGTGTGGCTACATGTGTTTTTGATTATCTAAAGAGAATGAATATAAAAACCAAAACCTAATACAAGAAGGAATGTAAATCCAGTCTTCTCCTGCCCTGTTGAAACATAAGGTCAGTACTTAAAAAAATTTATTTTTGCCACTAAATGGACTTGGGCCAGATACTGACACTCTAACCCCAATTTCTGTTATTTTCTTTGTGAAACAGTAAGAAGAATGTCTTCATGATTGCCAAAAGTATGTGTGGATAGGTGGTAATGAAGATCAATCATTTTTTTCCTTGTGCTATACCCAAGCCCTTTGTAGTATAGATCACAATGTAACTTAAAAAAAAAAAATCGTACATTTACTTCCATGATGATTGGACCGGAAGTGTGTGAAACTAAAGCATGAATATGATTTGTATTGTCAATGTCTTTTATATGAATTTTTAAAAGTAATGTCTTATAAAAGTTTTTTTTTTTAACTTAGCATCTTCCTTAGGAATTAGGGCAAAACTATCCAAAATATACACTGCAAGAAATATGAGCCAATCGGGGCGCCTGGGTGGCTCAGTTGGTTAAGCATCTGCCTTCGGCTCGGGTCATGATCCCAGGGTCCTGGGATGGAGTCCTGCATCGGGCTCCCTGCTCAGCAGGAAGCCTGCTTCTCCCTCTGCCTGCTTCTCCCCCTGCTTGTGCTTGCTCTGTCAAATAAATAATAAATAAAATCTTAAAAAAAAAAAAAGAAAAGAAAAGAAATATGAGCCAGACCCTATATATAACAGTTCATTCTCTTGGCCTTTTCCTTTAATCATGGAACCCTTATCTATCAACTTCTTAACATCCTTGCATTAGATGGCACCAGCCATCTCTCACTTTGAGGAATCTTGTTGCCATTGTATTTTAAAGACCCACAGCCTATTAGCAATATCGCTGCTTTGGTTTTTATTCATATATGCAGTTTTGGAGAATTCAAACAGCTCATTGAAATGGCACCGTCCCACACTGATGCAGTTTACCCTGCAGAGCTATGGAGGAACACATGCTTTTAGAAAGAAGAAAGGCGTTTGTTATTAGGACTGATTTCATTTTCATTGTACTTTTGGCTCCTTTTTCAGCACTAGGTTTTTATGAATTAAAAAAAAAAAATTAATAATGAAAAATATACCCAAATTAGTGGACATAATAGGGACCCAACCACATCTGGAAGTGTAGATGAGCAATGAAAGTTCACTATTCAAAAGCAAAAGCGAAATGAGGCCATTTAATAAACATTTGTAAAAGCATGCACAATACTTATAAAGGGTTTTTCACCAGAGTTCCATTTGTTTATTGCTGCTTTATGGTTTTCCAAATTGGAGAAAGCTATTTCAAACATGTATGATACACATATGAGCAATTTTCAGAGAAGAAATCTTTGCCAAAAACCATCTAGCAGTCAGCCAGGGAAGCTGCTTTCTCTCTTGGTCTGAGGGCTGTTTTGGGGGGTTTCAGGGTTCTCCCTAGTGCAGCATGGGCCTCCCGTTAATTTATTGCTATTATTAATTTTTAAATATGAGTAACAGAGTGCACAATGTCTTTTTTAATAATAGTAAAGTCCAGGGCTTTTAAGAAAAAATGATTAAGACCTGTGTAGTGCTCAGATGATAGAAAACAAGACAAGAGGCAGAAACCAAGCCAAGACGTAAAAAGACTTTTCATTTTCTTCATGAGACTGGAGACTCTCCACTAAAGTAAAGGCGCCATCCACACAGACAGAGTTACATCTGATGGACATTACTTATGACATTACTTAAGCAGAGAAAGAACAGCCGAAACCCAATTCTCCAGCCTCTAAATGAATTCCCAGCTACAAACCAGAAGAGTAACACTGTTAGGTCTTCAGGGCAGCTGGAGTGGAGCTCTACGACTCAGGTTTCTTTTCACAATATTGGCATGACTTTGTGGGATCCATGTATTATTTATGTGGCACCACTACCATGTTTTTAAATAATCTTTGGACATATGCCCATGAATTAGTTTAATCTAATTCTCCCGCTTTTAGCCATAATGAATTCTAGCCTTCATAGCCAGCTTGACTTGGGCATGCTCTCTATCTCCTGGAAGACTCGGGGGTAATCCCAGGGGCTCATTATTTCTAATTACTTCATATCTGAATGTGTAGGGCTGAGCTCACTCCACAAACCAGCCAAAGGAGGTGGGATTCTTTTCTCTACCACTTTCCTCTCAATTATAAATATGTATGTTTCACAACCAGACCTTGCAGCCAAAACTGAAAACCTGCATCAATTTCTGGCATTGTTATCTGGAATACAGGATGTAGCACAATTAACTCAAAGAGTGTTGACACATGACCAAAAGATGAGGAAAAGATGATGTGGCTAGGTAAAGACCGGGACAGGATATAGGGCTGGGGGCGTTCTGAAGAGAATTATGGTACATGCTCTTTGATGCAGCATGGCCATCAAAAACATATGACGCTTCTGTCAAGACATTTATCTTAGCAATATTTCAGTGGGCTTGGACCTAGGCTGACCAGCTCATCTGAGTTCGCTCTGGACTCTGTTGGCTTGAGCACTGAACATCCTACATCCCAAGGAAGCTCACAGTCCTAGTCAAAACCGGGACGATTGGTTACCCGGCAAGAAACATAGACAGAGGTGTTTGAGAGGTGCACGTGTATACCATGCATTTCAGAATGACATTAGAAATTAGTTGTTTCTGTCATGCCACCTCTCAGAATATTTTCACTATTCTCCACTTTTTACTGAAGGAAGCTAGCAAGAAGGGGGCATTCAAGAAGTAGAACCTTAAAAAAAAAAAAAAAAGGAGGTAGTACCTTCACAGTCATTATACTAGCAAGGCGGACTTCTTTATGACTTAAGCCCAGTAGTTCTGTATATTATGAGAGAATAGAGCAGAGAGTTTTTGAATTCCATGGTTTCAGAGACATCAATCCTAAAGTATAAGCATGCATTATTGTCCACATCCCCCCTTTTAAAAAACATTTTATTTACTTATTTGAGAGAGAGAATGAGCAGTGGGGAGGGGCAGAGGCAGAGAGCAAGAGAGAGAAGCAGAGCAGGAAGCCCAGTGGGGGGCTTGATCCCAGGACCTGGAGATCATGACCTGAGCCAAAGGCAGATGCTCAACCAACTGAGCCACCCAGGCGCCCCTCCACAACCCCCTTTTTAAGGAGAGTTCTGTGCTATGCTGTTTGGCTTAAAGGAGAAGATTTCTAGAAAATTCATCTTTATGAGGCACTGTGCAAACCCCTCACTCCATCTCCAAAGAGCTTCTGGTAAAATCAGAAAATATGTATTTTTTCATTAAGGTATCTTTGGTGACACACCTCTTTTTCTCTTGGATGGGTCACCACGTTGAGACAGACTTTGAAGCAGGTGCAAGACAGTCTGGTTTAATTCAGCTCACATTTGGGAACAAATGCCTTGTATTTGGGACCCAAAGCATAATGCACAGCTGCACCTTGCATAAAATCATTACACCAGAATGTAGCCAAAGAATACTTTCACCATTGTTCGGTTGTTGAAGATATGGCGTGAGGGAGTGGAGGGTCAATGTGACACCAACTGTGATGGTTCTTGGAGTATAATCCTGAAATCAGAGAAAACGATGGAGATTTCTCTGGGATCACAGTTACCACTATGGGGGAAATGGTGTGCTGAGGCTAGAGAGATCACGGGAACTGCCACGTGTAGATGGTGGCATATAAATTCCCTTGATTAGGAGGGCTTGAAGAGATGATTTGAGAAATTATAGGCTGAGTTTGTTTTTTCAAAAACCCCAGACTTCAAAGACACTGCTAGGGGCTGAATGTTTGTGTCCCTCCAAAATTCATATACAGAAACCTTAATCCCCAATATGAGATGGGACCTTTGGGAAATGATGAGGTCACAAAGGTGAAACTTTCATGAAGGGATTCGCGCTCTTCTAAGAAGAGACAGGAGAGAGCTTGCTTCCTCTCTTTCTCTATGCTCTCTATGCGATATGGGGACAGAGCAAGAAGGCAGCTGTCTGCAAACCAGGAAGAGTGCCCTTACCAGGAACTGACTACACTGGCATCTTAATCGTGGACTTCAGCCTCAAGAACTGTGAGAAAGAAATGTCTGCTGTTTAAGTCACCCAGTCCGTGGTAAGTGGTTATAGCATCCTGAACTAAGACAGACCCCTTATTTCTTAACACAATCAAGCCATTTCAGGAAGTGGAGAAGTTTGTGGTAGATACGTTCAGACTGGTATACCTGATTTCATGAAATGAGACAGCATCTTCTGAATTCTTTTGGTAGGACAAAGAATCAAGCAACCTTTGAAACCACTAGTGAAGGGACGCCTGGGTGGCTCAGTTGGTTAAGCATCTGCCTTTGGCTCGGGTCGTGATCCTAGGGTCCTGGGATCGGGCTCCTTGCTCAGCAGGGAGTCTGCTTCTCCCTCTGCCTGCCACTTCCCCTGCTTGTGCACTCTCTCTCTCTCTGACAAATAAATAAAATCTTAAAAAACAAAAACAAAAACAAAAACACTGCTGAAGACTACATGCTACCAGAAACTAGAAAAATCTGCAAAGAGTATCAGACCAAGTGCCTGGTGATCATATATTAAAATGGTGCTGGAAAGGCAAAACCTCAAAATAGATAAATGCCAGAAATTAAATGTAGTCTATAGAATTTGTCAGGAGGATTTGGGCATAGAATGAGACTTAATAGGCCTCAATTTTGGTTATTGGCAATTTAATAGTCCTGCAAAACATACATATCAAGCTGAAGGGTTGATGAGATTCCTATGTTGAAGGTTTTTTGGTTTATTGGCTTTGTTGTCATTTTGTCACTGATTAACAGGAAGGAGAGAGAGAGGTCCTACTTTCACGTTTGGATTTCAGGGCCTATGGTGGGTGGCCCCCTGGCAAGGTATGATGGAACAGTTTATAGAATCAGAGACACCCAGTTCAGGTCAGTGGGGAGTGATTTATAGCAAAGACTTTCTGGACAAGCTTGGACTTCACCACCAATTGGTAAAATGACCTGAATTTTCACTGTTGGTGAAGCTCATGAAAGGGAAGAAAGAGAAAGAAGTGACTGTGGCAGCCCTCAGGAAACAAGGTCAAATGGTAGAGTTTGGTGAAGGCTCTTGGAGTAAACTTGAGAACTAAAATGGAACTCAGTTTGCTGGTTATCAGATCTAGACCAGCTAGAGCCTGGTCACTGAAGACCAGTGAGCCAGCCAGAGTTATCTGCACCTGGTCACAGCTCCCAGGATTGGTTCCAAACTGGTCAGGGCCTGAACTCTAGGAATTAGCAGGTGGGAGACAGCTAGGACAATAAAGCACAAGATCTGGGGAGATGGAATCACACACACAGCCACCTTACTTGTGGTCAGGAGGTTTTATGCTGTACCCGTGAATAAAAGAACTCTGTAACACATGATCTTCCTTTCCTTACAGACCTGTCAGAGCAGAAACTAATCTAGGCTGCTCATGGTCACTCTGGAACCTGACTCTGGAGGTGCATAGAAGTGGGAGGGAAGATGATGAACCCAGAGTTAACATAAAAACTGGGAGAAAACCCTGAGGAGACAGAAGGTAGTTGGATCGCAATGTATGTGTGAAAATGCTGACCCAATATGGAGGAAGGGTTGGACCCCCCTAAGGAGGGCTTAGGTTCAGGGAGCAATTTTATCTTTGCCCCCTTTTAGTCTTGTGCGTAGCTGGGATTGCCTCTGCCAGGCAGGTAAAGAACACTCAGTGATGTGAAAACCTGACTGGGGTGGAAGCTGATAACTAAATGTTCAGGCCATCTGGCCAGCTCTAGGCATCGCCTCCTCCACCACCCTCCACACAGAAGCTTCCACAGTGTCAGGAGAGTTCCCAGGGAACAGGGTCACCTGTTTGAGAAAGAGGGAATGCTAAACCCAAAGTGACTGTGCCCAGAGAGTAACATTTAGGAATTCCCAGCCCTCAGGCAGCTCTCTGAGCCCTAGCTTCCACCCCTCTTCCCAGAGATACTTTTATCCACCAAGGAAATTAATGCCCTCAGGAGAATAAGCGCTCTCAGAAAAAACGTGGAGACTGCTGAAGAAAATAAAAAGAAAAATCTCAAGTGGGAGAAGTATCCCAGATGAAGCATACTTGATGGGCTGGAGAAATTAAAGAGTATAAAATAAGGACACATCAAATATTGTCAGAGGTGAAGGAAGATATTGAAGACAGGAAGCAGAAATAAGCAGTTACACATAACCAGTTGGAGATATTAAATAGGAAAATATACTGGTTTAAATTAATATCGTAAATGAATCCAATGACAAACTGGATATAGATAAAAAATGAATTAGTGTACAGGAAGATTGGGATGCAGAGCTTGTTCGAAGGAACTGGAAAGGATTAAGGAAATAGAATCTATAAAAGAAATGAGGGGCGCCTGGGTCACTCAGTCGGTTAAGTGTCAACTCTTGATTTCAGCTCAGGTCATGATCTCAGGGTCCTGAGATGGAGCCCCGCCTCAGGCTCTGCGCTGAGCATGGAGCCTGCTTAAGATTCTCTCTCTCCCTCTCCCTCTGCCCCCGATGAAGCATTATTCAGGAAAGGATAAACCACACTGCTACAGAAGCAATCCCAGAAGAAGAGAAGAGAATAAACGAGGGGATGGCACATTTAAAGAAACAGTAACAGAGAATGTCCCAGATTTAGGGAAGCATGTAAAAATCTCAGATTGAGAAGGTTCTGAGCTGCATGAGACAGGTCTTGGGTCCTGCATCACAACCTCGCAGCCCACTTTCTACTCCAGCCATTGCTCGTAGGTCCCTGCAAGTATAACTGGACGGATGTTCTCTAAGCTGCCCTGAGTACCTCTTGCTTTCTGCTCCAGGGTTGCTCTGATGCATGGCTTGAGGGTGTGCAGGAACCTCCTCAGCACCTGGAAGTACTGATCACACCCACTGGGCAACCTTTGTCCGATGGGTAAGTGGGGACTGACGGATAAATGCACCTTTCTTTCACCTGTTGGTTGGACAGCTCTGAAGGAGAATGTTCAGATATCCTCAAGGGGTCCCACTGGGGACAGGCCCCGGTCATGCGACTGGCACACCCTTCCTTCTACCAGCTTTTGCTCCCCGCCAATGCTCCACTCCTATTTTCTGGGGTCACTGTTGAGTCAAGCTGCTGTGGAACCAACACCAGGAGCTCCCTCGGGCCATACTTCTTCTTCTTGAAAAAACAAAACCGCTAATGATTTAAGCCACTGCGGATTGGGTTTTCTTATTCACAGGTGAACACAAGGGTAGCTAATACACATTTAACCGGAGACACAGGGAAGGCCTGAGTGGAGGAAGCTGGACCCTGCTGCTGAGTGTTTAAGTTCAGGATGATTCTTGCTTCCCCAGCTTTGTGGAGCCGCAATACTCTTCAAGTGTCTTGGAAAGAATTCTACTCAGCTCAGCAGAAGACAGGAAGGAAGAGGGGGCGGGTGTTGAGGCATGAACTGGAAGAAACTCTGGGTGCCTCATGGGGATGGCTCCTTTGTGGAAAACTGCATTGATTTCAGCGAGACAAAATTTGGTAAGGCACAAAGTATTTCCAGCTTTTCCCCTTCCTCATCTTCTACTATCCCATGCCTGTTATACTGATCAGAGCAGTGGGCGGAGAAAAATGAAAGATACCAAAAATGCCAGAGTGAGTCATAGAAATTGGGGCATAGAAAAAAACAAAGGGGGAACTAAAACAACAACAGCAACAAACAGCTCTGGATGTGGAAGGACCAGGAGAAGAGAGGGAGGTTGGGGGAGGGGGAAAAAAAAGAGAGAACTATCTAATGAAGATTTTTGAAAGTTTTTATGCATATAATATGATGGCATTCCTCCTCTTAGCTGCTCTAAGAAAGTTCAGTAAATGCTTAATTCTATTTCAAGGATTTGGGTTATGGATTTGTGTTTGAGAAGCAATATCATGCTGATATAGGTCATGAAGTCTCAGTCTCATGCAGATTAACAGTATAATCTTTCATGAACATTAGAGCGTTGGAGAGGAGAAGATTAAACCACGTTGAGATGCAGATGTGGGCTCACCAGGTGAGTGGCGAGGCCTGCCACAGGCATGCTTCAGATTTGTGCCCATGAAAAACTGCAGACCACTTTGGTTATAAACCATGTAGTTACTTACAGTAATGGACCCCCCAGTTGTTTGCTCAAGGGCTTCTTCTAGATCCCAGAGTGATAGCGATAGACCCCACTGCTCCTGATACAGCATGATCCTGCTTTAAGGCCACAGCTCGTTAGTTGAGGGATGGGCAGCTGGTGAGATGGACCAACCAGAGTCTTCTCTCAGGAACTGTAGAAATAAGGCCCACAAAGAAGGAGCCGACTCTTTAAGTGGTATAACATGCGAGCTTGGGAGCAGCTCCTATCTCAGCATCTTCCTGTGCCTGATTTATATCTTTGGAACTGAATGTTATAAGCAAGGCAAAAATCTCAGCTTCTCCCCTAAGATGGTTCCTTTAATCTTCTCCCCTGGCCCCAGTATTGTAGGTTTTACAGGTGGGTGCCGGGTCTCTCCAGCATCTGTAGTCAATACTCTGGACCTAGGCTCAACCCCAAATGTTCAACCCCAAGCTCTCAACTTTTTCTTAGAACAAATAGTTTGTGTGAGAAGAGAGACTTTGAGGGGCCACATCTGAATGAGGGAAGCCTCTTCCACTCCAGCTGAGCTACAGCAAGTAGGGCACAGCTGAGATGGCCATGGGGGTAGCTGGGTTCTGAAGGCAGCAAACCAAAACTGGAACTCGGAAGAGACACCAGCCGGCAAGTATCCAAGTAACGGCCCCAAATGACATTCACGGATGCTCAACTTCCCTGATAATCGAAGAACTGCAAATGAAACAGGTTTTTATTTTTGCCTCTCACACTGGTAAGGATTAAGACAGCTTCTACTTTATAGGCAAAACCATGGAGAAAGAGCAGTGCTGACAGGAATATAAGCCAATACGATGATTATGGAAGGCATTTTGGCCATTGCTATAGGAATTAGAACCTATATGCCCTTTAGTTAAAAAAATTACATTTCTAGAAATTTGTTCTAAGAAGATAATGGGATGGGGTAACTGGGTGATGGACATTAAGGAGGGCACGTGATGTAATGAGCACTGGGTATTATGTAAGACTGATGAATCAATGACTGCTACCTCTGAAACCAATAATACATTATATGTTAATTAATTGAATTCAAATTTAAAAAATGTTTTAAAAATTACATTTCTAGAAATTTGTTCTAAGAAGAAACTTAGGCAAACTTTAAAAAATGTATAAAAACCTATATTACATTTGCACAGCAGGAAGTCTGAATACCAAAGTATGAACAGTAAATTCCTCTGGTGGCAAGAATTCATGTTTCATATATTTTATGCTATCTAAAATTGTTCATAAGACAACAGATTCTCTTTCATTTTTGGGGGTAATGATGGTGCTGAGAATATAGTTGGTAGCAGCTACAGAGATTGGGGGAGGGCACAAAAATGCCCATTGCAGTCCCCTGGATGTGTGAAGCCTAGTCTCCAGAAAGCTCTGTGGGGCCCATCCTTGATCCAGGCTCCATTGTCTAGTCTGTGGATCATTTTCTTGTATTCTAGTGACTAACATTCATCATAGCCCTCAGGTTCCCTTGCTTCAACACTGGCCTGGTGCTGGTTCCCAAGCAACCGACCGTATACCAACCATTGGCTGGCTGCATTTTCTTCATGCTTAATTCTTTCAATTTTTTTGGATCATTCATTGGAGACTAGACAGCCTACTTTGTCACTCGTCATGAATGTAACCGCAGTTTCTGGAGATTTTTGACTTTTATTTAGAATCACCTGAAGAACTTTTGACAGATACAGATTCCATCCCCAGAGAGTCTATCTCACTGGTCCAGAAGGGGGACTAGGCATGGGTAATTTAAAAAAAATCTCCCCGGTGAACATGATGAGCAGCCAGGCTTGAGAACCTCCCCTGCAGGGCTTAAAAACACAGGGCCCAAGTCCGAGCACAGATGAGCTTACTCAGTCATTTGGAGTGTCCAAAGGAAGGATTTTAATAATAATAATGATAAAGTAACAAAAACCGCTCCTCGCTTTGTGGTGTTTTTCTCTCTTCTGATGACCAAAATGGTCGACAGCAGTCAAATCATCATTTGACCAGTGCATTCTATATCTTGACTTGCAGGAAAAACACAGCACTGCAGAAAACTGTATCAGCTGAGAACTTTTGTTTTTTACCCTCTCTTTGCCTCGCCGAATAGGACTGAGTCTGCCAGGCATTCTCTCAGAGACTCATTAGGCCTGTGTCTGAATTTCGGATGAGTCACCACCAATGGCATTGTTAGGTAGCAAGTATTTCCCCCAGCAAAGTCCTTTTTGTCTCTCACAACAGGAATTCTCAGAGGCATGCACTTTATTCAACCCTTTTGCTGTTAAAATTCATATTGCAACATAATAAACTTATACTTCACAGAACTATTCTCTTCATTTCCTCTAATTTCTCTGTGCTTAATCAAGCATTGCTAGTCTGCTAATGTAACTCTTCTTTATTTATGTCTAGAGATGCTCGAATTCAGACACTATTTTATCATTTTTTTCTGGTCGTTGGGCTTATTGTTAAACTGGCCATGTTAAGTTTTCCATTTATAAGATTTCAGGAGATTTCTTTGGGTGTTGGTTGTTTCTCACAGTATATTGAGACACCTCCTTTGATTGGCTTCTTACCTTGTTTAAACTAAATGAGAACTCAGGGGCTGGATGTATGGTTTGCACTCAGTCCCTGTGACGGTCCTTGACCGAGAGAGAAATTTGGCTTGAGATCAAGTGTCTTTTTGTTCTTCTTGGTTTATGTGGCATTCCTGAAGATCTTGTCTGAGCCTCAGCTTCTATGGCATTAGTCAGACTTGCTTACCTTCTTTTCTCTCCTTGTTTCTCATTGTAGCTCTCATAAACTCATTTCTTAACGGAGGGTTTACAATTATTTTCTTGAATTACTATAAGATAAGGAGCCTAATGTAGGGTAGCATGACCAGATTATCTTCCATGATTAATCCCATAAGCTACTTCTGGATATCAAAGATTTCATGCTCAAGCATGTTTGAAAATGCTACAGACTCTCTCTTCTTGGAGATTTACAAAGCACATTAGCCTATATCCATTCTCTGAAATGTCTGCAATGTAAAAACCTACCCCCTTTTTTTGCATGCTGTGGACATTTTGGGAAATACTGAATGAGCAGACCAGGTCAACTTTTACCAGATGCACAACATTAGCAAGTCACTAAACTTTTTAAAACTTACTCGCCTCATATGTCTAGTGTGTATGTGTGTGGTTGTGTGTGCAGGTGTGCGTGTGTATGTACATGGGTATGCATACAGGCACACAGAGATCCACACGCACACACACACACACACACACACATGAAAACCTCTCTGGAACCCAGGCGTGCATTTTAAGTCCCATTAACACAGTCAGCTAGTTTTTAGCTAAGCCTCTGACTGAGCATGGTCTCCAGTCCTCACTGCATATCTTGGAAAACCCTGCCACCTTGGCCCAGCCCTAGTGGTTCTGACGCGGTTAGCTGACCTGACCTCGCTGATTCCGTGTGGTACCAGGAGCCCTGCATCTACTCATCCCAAGGCACCAGGCTAAGGGTACGAACCCTCCCACCAAGAGTGTGTACTCCCCTGAGGACAGGAACCGCTCTGAGGGACTCCTATCTAACCACCGAGAGGGTGATTTCCTCTTTGGGGAGGCCCCATGTATGTGCTGCAGCATTATTTGAAATCAGGCCAACCCACACTATCCCCCCAGTTTTAGGAAAAAAAACCCTAAAAATCCCCCCAACTTACTTGCCTCATTTGTAAAGAAAGAAATAATACCTGTCCCTACCAGCTTGTGAAAACACTTTCAAGCCTGAGGATTACTATAAAAATAGTAAGAAACATCCTGAGCAAAACATAATGAACAAACTTAAATAGAGTTAGGATGAAGATTTTCTTGTATTTTGAAAAATAGTTCTTTCCTGTAGTTATTGATAAGATGTAATAAGATGTTATTGATAAAATTATGCATTCATAATTAACTAGACACATTTTCATTTGATTACTCTCTATAAGTCTAGTCAGAAGCAAATCCATAGCCTTACAAATACTTCAAGATATAAAGTTTACCATTAAATATTCTTAGATGAAGAAAAAAAAAAACAGCTGTATTTTTTTTTCCTTGAGAAAATAAATTCTGAGACATTTTGAATTGTAACTTGGGTCAAGAATGTTTAGCTGGCCTATTAAAATGTTGATAAACACTGGAAGTTTCCAGATGGCACTGGGTTGCACAGGGTCTTTCAGAGATCCTCCACAATGAGTCCATAAGTTAGAAATAAATGTGGACTTGATAGGAACAGAATTTCTATTTAGAGTGGTTAATCCATGCCTGGGATATCACTGCATAGTTTTGATACACTCAACCGGGTACATTTCTCCCCAAAGCTGCCCTCTAGGAACCACATTTTTGGGGCAGTTCCAGGGATGATCATAGTTCCTTATTTTTCAAGGTAGTTTATATTTTTATTTTCCTTACAGCTTCTGAAATGGCTGGAAAGGAGTCTGGACACAGTAGAGTAGAGGTGAGGATGTGGGGAGAAAATTGCTGGATTTCAGGCAACACAAGGCTAAGTGCATTTGTGCTTCACACCTGGTAGCACTGCTGTGTGGGTTTCCTTCCCACTTTATCCTGTCTCATTATTGGAATGTAGCTCAAAGCTCCCATCCTACAGAAAGTCTTCTGGATTCCTTGCTTCTCTGGGTTCCCACAAACCTGAATACATTTCTCTCTAGCAGTTGTCACACTGGATGATACTTGTTTATTCACCTGCTTATCACCATCACTAGACTCTAAGCTCCTTGAGGTCAGAGGCTGTGTGTTAATGTGTGTTTATGTCTAGTATGTAGCCTCGTGCTTAACAATTAGTAAACATTCAAGGCAAGACTGAATGGCTGAGCGGATGAGTGGTCTGTAGTGTGCTCACCAGGCAAGTACATTGTCCTCTTTTGACAGATACTTGTTCTTCCCAAAACCTCATTCCCAAGGGTTTTCAATGCTTAGGTGCCATACTTTTATCTTATGACTCTGCCACTCTTGCCCCACTGGCTAGACCAACTCTCTGACCCAAACATTGACCTCTGCAGTCTTGCCAGTAGCTGCAAGAATGCTCTATTCTGAATTGTGCCCTTCTTATCCAGTTGTCCCCCTCTTGTCTTGGTTTGATTCAGTGGGAGGCACACAGAGAGTCCAAAGG
Source organism: Mirounga leonina (assembly GCF_011800145.1). NCBI lineage: Eukaryota > Metazoa > Chordata > Mammalia > Carnivora > Phocidae > Mirounga > Mirounga leonina. The sequence goes on from NW_023270454.1 coordinate 18,400,585, forward strand.
GCAGAGAGGCAGAATTGGAGAGGCTCTGAAAGATGGCCCCTGGAGGGCAGAAGTTATGCCGCGGGACACTAAAGAGAGCTATTGCTGGTCCCAATAACCCCCCATGTGTTCTTTTCCAGCAAGGAATGAATTCCCGCTTCTCCAAACTGGGTTGTGCAACAGCCGAAACTTTGCTTTCTTTTCCATCCCTTTGTGTTCCTGGTTTACATTTCTATCATTTAAGCTGACTTAAGCACTCTAGGTTACCAGACAATGCATTTTCATTCCTATTTTTACAGATCAGGGAGCAAGAGTGAGACATGGCTTTGTGTGTATTGCCTTTCCCTGGGGTACACCTAAAGCCCTAAGGCACATTTCTTGGTTTTTTTTTAGATTTATTTATTTATTTTAGAGAGAGAGAAAATGCAAGCAGGGCGGGGAGGGGGCGGAGGAACAGAGGGAGAGGGAGACAGAGAATCCTCAAGCAGACTTCCCACCACTGAGTGTGAGTACAGAGCCCAACGTGGGGCTCCATCCCAGGACCCTGAAATCATGACCTGAGCTGAAATCAAGAGTCAGACCCTCAACCAACTGAGCCACCCAGGCGCCCCTTTAAGGCACATTTCTCAGTGTGGTCCTGAATCATGTGGTGGTGGTGTTTCTAACAAGTTCTGTGTGGCATTCTTACAACACATGAAGTTTAAGAATCACTGCTCTCTAATGACATACGGATTGAGCTGATGCCCCAGGGGTTTCCTGGACCAAAGTAACCAACAACTAGTCTTGTTCCCCTGGAGAGCCATTCATGCCCAAACAATTCGCCTCTGAAACGAGCTGTTCAGTCTCTTTTATTCTGTCAAGCTACAGACCTGTTATGTATTGGATTTTTTTAAGTAAATAATTTGTCAAAAAGCTAGAATTTTTGGGACCTATGTTGTAACTAGCTAAGAATAAGGGGAAAAAAGGTCTATGGCAAATCCAGACTCGCAGAAGAGAAAACATTGAGACATAAGGAAATAGTGATAAATCACCGATTTCTTAATATACTTGCGTCATTTAGTAAAGTATGCTAAAGACGGCTCACAGGCAAGCCTGCACGTTCCCCTCTCTCCCCAGGCAAAGTTGACATTATGTTCTAGTGTTATAGATATTATATCCTTCTTTAGGAGTTGCCTTTTTCTATTTAAGGCAAACACTCTTGCAAATGTTCTTGAATATAATCATCACTCTTTCCTGAGATGACTAGAAGTCTTCGGTTCTCTTGTACTCCCTTAGCAACCACTTGAAGGCTAGAATTTCTTTATACCCTCTATTTGATCATGATGCCTTCTCCTCCATATAATAACTATTCTGGTTTCAGAACAAAATACCTTAAGTAGTTCTGTTCACCCAATCATTATATTTTATCCTGCTAAGTCGTTATTTAAGAAATATATATATTTTTTAAAGATTTTATTTATTTATTTGACAGAGAGAGACACAGTGAGAGAGGGAACTCAAGCAGGGGGAGTGGGAGAGGGAGAAGCAGGCTTCCCGTGGAGCGGGGAGCCCGATGCAGGGCTCGATCCCAGGACCCTGGGATCATGACCTCAGCCGAAGGCAGACGCCCAACGACTGAGCCACTCAAGTGCCCCTCATTATTTAAGAAATCTTGACAAAATCTGGGTTTATATTTGTCCTAAAGTTCTGGTTGCAAGATTGAGATTAAGAATACAGAGCAGGGACGCCTGGGTGGCTCAGTCGGTTAAGCGTCTGCCTTCGGCTCAGGTCGTGATCCCAGGGTCCTGGGATCGAGTCCCGCATCAGGCTCCCTGCTCCGCGGGGAGCCTGCTTCTCCCTCTGCCTCTGCCTCTCTCTCTCTCTATCTCTCATGAATAAATAAATAAAATCTTTAAAAAAAAAAAAAGAATACAGAGCAATCAGAAACAAAACCTAAAATAAAAGAGAATAGCTAAAACTCGGTTAGGTCATTTCACAGCAGGGAATCTCTAAGGGGTACCCTTTTATTTAATGTTTTAAAAAATATGAGTTTATTTATTTTCTTTTTTGTTTTTTTAAGATTTTATTTATTTATTTGAGAGGGAGAGAGAGCAAGCACAGTGGGAGAGGGAGAGGCAGACTCCCTGCTGAGCAGAGAGCCCGGGGCTTGATCCCAGGACCCAGGGATCATGACCTGAGCCAAAGGCAGACGCTTAACTGACTGAGCCACCCAGGTGCCCTAAAAAAGATGAGTATAAAGAGAGAAAGTAGTAATTGATGCACGAGCAGCAGTTGTAAATATTTTTTATTATAAAAACAAAACATTTTGTTTAAAAAGAGTGGGAATAGTATTAAAATATACAAAGTTTTATAATTAGAGCTCTCTGTCCCCTTAGTTCAATCCCTAGAAGTAGCCATTATAATAGTAGGATATATGCATATCCAGAAATTTTTTTTTTTTTTAAGATTTTATTTATTTATTTGACAGAGAGAGACACAGCGAAAGAGGGAACACAAGCAGGGGGAGTGGGAGAGGGAGAAGCAGGCTTCCCACCAAGCAGGGAGCCCAATGCGGGGCTCGATCCCAGGACCCTTGGGATCATGACCTGGGCTGAAGGCAGACGCTTAATGACTGAGCCACCTAGGCGTCCCTGTCCAGAAATTTTCTACATAAATGTAATTACATAGGAACTCAGTTGGGGCTGAACTATATATACCATTTTATAATTTACTTTTTTCATTTAAAATATAATTTGGATATCCATATATATGTAATATATAGTATGTATATATAACTTATTCTTAACTTATTCATTTAATAACTATACAGTATATCATAGCATAGACATCTATAATTAATTTTGCTGATCTATTAATACTTAGAGTATTTCCAATTTCTCCCTCTGTTACAAGCAATCCTTCAAGGAATATTTTTGTAACATAAAATTTTGTTCATTTGTGAGAGTCTATGTAGAATGAGTTATTAGACATGGAAGTGTGGGATCAAAGGATATGTGATTCTAAATTTTGGCAATACTGCTAAATTGTTCTATAAATATATGATTAGAATTTCTACTTTCACCATAAGGGTGTGCTGAGAAGTATTTACAGCGAGCTAAATAATCTTCAGCTCCAGATCCCTCACTTCCATAGGCTTCTTCCAAGGCCTGGGAACTTGAAATGTGCAGATGTTTCTAGTATTTTTATAAAATAAGCAAAAGTAAGATATTTTAACTATAATTGCTTATGACTACTGTCTTTTTACTTTGACTTCCCTGCTGTCATACCCCTCACAAGCTAGTTGGAGTTAGATTGACTCTTGTATATTTTGGGGATCAGGCTTAGGGAAGATTGAGTTGGGAATACACCATTTTAAATGATTTTTTTGTTGTTGTTTAAGTAGGCTCCATGCCCAGCATGGAGCTCAATGTGGGGCTTTAACTCATGACCCTGAGATCAAGACCTAACTGAGATCAAGAGTAGATTCTCAACCGACTGAGCTACCCAGGCACTCCTGGGAATACACCATTTTAACTGCAAGTTATAAAGACCTTTTAGAAGCTTTCAGTATAATAAATGATAAATTATAGACTCCTGATTTTGATAGGAAAAGTCCTTATTTTGGTCATCTTTAAAGTTATTTGTTAAAGAAATAAAATTAAATTCAGATTAAAAATTAATGGAATATGAAACCAAAGCAATAAAGATGAGTGGTGAAACCAATAAAAGTTATTTTGAAATAAAAAGTGAATTGTTAAAAAAAAAAAAAAGAGATGTTCGAATCACTCCAAAAGCAGTAATTCATTAAAAGGATACAATAAATTTTAATTAGGAGTAGTGAATAGACTATTGGCTTATTTGATCATTGAATTTATGAAGAGCAGGGAATCATACAAATACATTAAAAATGATTCAGTTTCTTTTTTTTAAATTTTTTTTTTTAAAGATTTTATTTATTTGAGAGAGAGAATGCACATGGGGGGCGGTCAGAGGAAGAAGCAGACTCCCTACTGAGCAGGGAGCCTGATGCGGGACTCGATCCCAGGACTCCAGGATCATGACCTGAGCCGAAGGCATTCGCTTAACCAACTGAGCCACCCAGGCACCCCAATGATTCAGTTTCTTTTTGCTTTGATAGGAAATGTTGCATGGACATGGACATAAAGTTCATAGTATGCCACCAAGACAAGTATATCAACTATCAAGGGAGTGCCATCAATTCAAAAAGTCATTAAGGGTGATTAGTCACTATGGAACAACATTTGAAATTCCCTGAAGTATTACAGATCTTATGTGAAAGAAACTTTTAGAACTTTTCCAAATTTCCAAATGTAGGTATCCTAAAAATTTATATGACATTTCCAATAAGTTGTGAGTCTGAAAGAAACTTTTCTGAACTATCAAAAATGAAAAAATTTTTGATCAACCATGACTTCTATTTCTATTTTCTCTATGTAAATTGTAAAATTGTCACACGAAATGACAATCAGAAAGTATGCAATAAAAAATGCAGGTAAAAAGGTATTATAGAGACATACCAAGCTGTAAATTAATACAATCATTGTTATTTTTCTAGATTTTGCAATGTTTGTGGTTTTTGTCATCTTTTGAAAGGTTATACTTCATTGGAATTTTTCTCATTCTAAGTTCAATTTCAAGGTTGTACTTAGTAGTGTATTATTTTTCTTAAAGAGGCCTCCAAAATTGCATGAACTTTAGGCATGAATGTTGGTTCTGCCTCTGAGTTTATGAGAGCTACTGTTTCCCCATGTTCTTGCCAATATTAGATGGTATTAAAATTTTTGTACTTGCCAATCTAAGTAATATATGGTATATACCCAATGTATGGTTATTGTTCTAATTTATATTTAATTATGAGTTAAACTGAGAATTTTTTTTGTATGATTATTTATTTTCTCTAGAATTTCCTGTTCATTATCTTTGCCTATCACTTGTCTGTATTTTTTTTTTTTTAATGTTATCTGTGAGAACTCTGGGTATAACACAGTTCCGCACTCTGTCAATCATATTGCAGATCCTTTCCCCAGTTATTTGTTGGTCTTTTATCTTTGCTTATGGTGTAATTTTATTCTCTCATTCAAAAACATTTCATTTTTATTAGACATACCAATTGACAGCAGCATTTGAAAATAATGTAAGGGCTGCATTTAACATGTTGAGGCTCAGATAGGGGTTGACTCAGTTAAATACCTTTATTGTTAAATGAGGTAAGTATAATTCAAGAAACCTCAAAAACCTTGGTACTTTGGCTTACTTTCTCCAGGTAGAGAGATGGTTAAATGTATATCCTTAGAAATCAAGGATTCTACGTATTTCCTCACCTTCCTTTCTCTACAAGGTCAATTACTCTATACTTGGAATGGCTCAGAGAATAGACCCAACCTATAGGACTTGCATTTTCACTGCTAAGAGGGGACCCTAAAAATACAGACCTAAGCTACTCATGCTGCCATCCTCCAGAGGAAGTATCCCTGCCTTTACTCTCCCTGGGCTGAAATGTCTAGAGGTTACTTCCCCAGGCTCTTAGCTCTGTATGAATTTTGATGAATGAACAATGCCAAACTCACAGAAAAGACAAGAATGCCCCGCATGGATGTCAAATGTTCGTTGCTCACCTGACTTGCAAGCTACTTCTCACCCTTAAGGCCCACTTCAAATGCCACCTCAATAAAATTTTTCTGGATCCCCAAGGACAAATTAATCCCTCTCTCATTGATGTTTTCATAGGATTTGGTTGAATAGCTGTAGCATGTAAGCTGTGTTACAATGTAATTCATATTATGCATATTTTTTCTCCATCAGACCATGAAATTTTTGTAGGTAGGAGTGTGTCTCATTCATCTTTAAATTCATGGAACCCAGCACGGGATTTGGCACATAATAGGTACTTAAGACATTTTTGTGGAATGTACGTGAAATCTACAAGTATGATTTCAATGGAGGATGAAATAATATATACCCAAACCACCAAAAAATCTTATTGCAGATACATTTATAACAACAGAAGTGTAGCACGGATTGCTCTGGTGATAAGCAAAAGTATGATACTCTGTTGAGTAGGCAAAAATCATGCACCAAAAAAAAAAAAAAAAAAAAAATCATGCACAGCAGGGCAGATTTTTATTCCTAGGTTTCTCAGATCCTGCACCCTCATGACTGAGTACAAATCTATATTTAGTCTCAAGCTCCGAGGACATGTCCACAGGAATCTGGAGACACCATCTTTCTTCACTATAAATGGGTTAACACATTTACTCCAATATAACCACACTTTACATTAAGTGAAAACTGCTAACATTTATAGAGGCATGATTTTGGCATTAAAACGACGGCACACTTACTTTAATAAATATGCATTTATTTAATTATACATAATGTCTTGGACAAAGGCTTCAAAGCCTTTTAAGCATTTGTAGCAAATGATGTGATCTATAGAGGAAAGAAGGTCTCTGGGGGACCACCATACCATGTGCTTCTGGCGTCATCCCATCTGTTTATTATGTAGTACAGATCTTCTCAATAAATCATTGTGCTTTGGAAATGTAAGTTTCTCATTTATTCTTCCACACTTGCCAAAGTACAGCAGAATTGGGAAAGTTATAACAGCCTGGTATTTAATTGGTTCTAGACGTGCACACTGACAGGTATTGTTAACGGACCCAAATTATTGATTCAATAGAGAGCAAATAACCTCAGGCCCCACCACAATTCATCCTTATGGAGGTCAAGGACAGATGCAGACTCATTTTGGGTCTTTAATGACATCTAGTCAATTTATCTAATCCACAGACTTTTGCTCATTTATCATTCACTTGGGAAAATGAGTCTCACAATGACCAGTTCAAATGCATTTGACCTTTAGCTGTAAAAGAGATAATTCATTTACTTGGAAGAGATAACTCTCCAAGAAGATTCTATTAATTGGGATTCCTTTTGAAAGTCATAAGCCCAGCAAAGTTTCCATAGCAACTCTGACAATTCCACAGAAAATTAATTATGTTTATCCTGTTCTTGATCTACTATCTATTTAAATATATTACAGGATAAAGATATACTGAATTTGGTGCAGGTTCAAACACCACAGGTATATCACTGAATATATAACCTGTCAGGCATTACTGGCAAATTTCAGAAAGCTTATGTGTCAATTACTGAACGTCTAGTTGACACCAGCTGACATAAAATCCTCACAATAACACTGTATACTGATCTGTAATATATCCCAACTGAGGACCATAGAGGTTAGACCTTTGGTTCAAGATCACATAACAGAGCCAGAAGTCAAAACCAAGTTGGTTTGACTGCAAATACACGACCTTTCCACTATGCTGGTTTCATTAAGTTGTATATAAGTTTGTCAAAAAGAAAAAGAAAAAAATTCACTTCCTGTGTTACAAACGTCTGATTTGTGAATATTGTATAGGACATTGTTTCCCCTTACACACCTCTACACATTTAAGGTTACTCCTTAAATGCCATCCTGCTTATTCTTTTTAGGAACTCAACAGTCAGGAATGATCCTGGATTGATCATGATTCCCAGGTGTCACCTGGGAAACTGGGTAAGGAATTGTCCTCTTTTTCCTAACTCTTAACGTGCCTCGCCTTGCCTACACTCGCGTGCTTTTCTTCAGCCTTTCACTAGGAAGCCATAGGTGAATTCCACCTCAGTCTCTTTCACTTCTTACCTTCCCTCTTTTTTTCAAAGCTTGCCTAGTTCTTTAAAAATAATCAAACAACCCCTTTTCCTGTAACCGCTACTTTGTATTAATTAACTTGTTACTTCACGAGTTTTCCTAACTGTGACTGGCAAATGTAGGAGAGCCAATAACAATACACCTAAAACCAGGGGGCTGTTAATGTCCAACACTCTGAAACTACCCAGATGGCCCCTTCCTGCAAGCTTCCAATAAACTTATCTAACCCAGTGTCTTTCCACAAGCACAGCACTTCTGAAAAATAAAAATTTTAAAAAACCACTTTTATGTCTTAAAATTTTTTAATGATTATTACTGCCACAGCACTGTTTTGTTCTATTTTTTTATTTCAAACTTGGATGTCTACAGACTACTCAACAAAACAAATTAGATGGGATTTGGGGGTATGCCTGCTTTGTAACATTATTTCTGATGGAAAATATATTCTGATTCCAAACAAATGACTGACAAGTAAACTGTAATATGTTATTTTTAAAAATGGGGACTCCTTGTATTCTCTTTCATTAGACTTGCATATTTCCATTTTGATTATCTGTGGATGACCAAGTTGCTTTCAGGATCTTCCTGTCTTCTGGGCTTCTCCTCTCCCAGTCTCTGAGTAGATGATAATTTGACAAAAGGGACCCAGCTGGGAAAGGTGAGCTTGCATATGGAAGAGCACATGTGCTTTTGGTGTGCATTTCAAATCTAAACTTTTGATTATCCACGGTTTTGTCTGTACCATCTTCCCCTTCCTTTTGCTTGGTAATTGGTAATCTCTTTATTAAACAAAGAACTTTTCTTGGCTGACTAGACATATACTGAGTAGGAAGAGTAAACTGAGGGATTTCTCTTACTCCCTTTAATTAGAGCAGACCCAGCAGAGAGAAGCTGGAGTGAATGTCCCACTATGTTCGAAAGAATCCAAGAACCTTTAACTGTAGTTGAAAACAAAGCTTAGGAAAAGAGATGGGAATTTGTTAAGAGTGGAGAGGGAAAATCTTAGGAATATATTAGATTAAATTAACATAAACATTTTTAAAATGCATATCATGATTTAAACAATCCAGGCGTCTATAAAATAAAACTTATAGAGAACATTATTTGGGAATCAGTAATTTCACTGTGTGTTACACTTCATTAAACCTCTTCTAGTAATCTTTGCATAGTTGACTATTTTTTAAAGGAAGGGGTCAATTACACTGCATTTTATTCAACTGTAAATCTCAGAAGCAAAGCCTCAAATCACATGACTATTTGGCAGAGTTCTAGACCTGTAGGTGTCTTTAAATTTAAAGCTCAGATCTGTCAGGACAATGACCTAGATTCCTCTTCAAGTTTTGTCCTGTAGGGCTCATTGCCTCATGCAGTATAATAGCACTATTCTTTGTACCTTGGCTTCTAGACAGATCAGACGAAGTTAGTAAAGACGTGTTGTAGATAAAGATGAACTTAAAAGAAATACCTCAAATTGCTACCTCTACAATAGTGATTTGATGTCTAAGGAATTAACTACAATAGAAGAAGAAGAAGTGTCAAATGGCAAAATCAAATAAGAGATTTTAACCTGAATTTTTGCTGCAGTGTGGTGATCTCCATGCAGTACAGTTCCTGAATTTTTGGAACAGATCAATTTATTAAATTGTGTACTCCTTTTCTAACAATTGGTTTTTGAGGCACATCTTAGCATGACCCAACCAGTTGAGGGGTCAAAATAAAAACACTTCCAAGTACTTTAGGTTCTAAATAAGGTTTCTCTTGTTTTTAGATAGTACTGTTTCCTCCCCCTGTGAACTTAGCTCTCTTATATACATTTCCTGTGGTATTTTTGGACTACTCTCTTCAAGTTCATAATAATCCATAATAATATCACCAAGAGTAGTATTTCCATGGCTTATTTCATTCATCCATATTTTAGAAATTACCTCTCAAATAAACAAATAACTTCTTAGGATTATATACTTATTACTGTAAAGCCTTGTCTCTTACCCCCTTCTCATTCTTGAAGGAAAACATTCAACATCTCTTTAAGGCTAAATGAAGAATAGTATTTTCTGTCACTAACATAAAAAGAAGTTTTAATTAAATTTTTTTTTTTTAGGAAAGAAGATGTAATAACGTTTTTGGCCAGGAGTTTTACACCAAAGTCATACAATTTTGTTTTCTCAAAACGCAGTTTAAAAAGATATACTAACATTACATTGAAATAGAAGTAATCATACATAAATGTAGAGTTGATTTTATTGAGTGAATTTCCCAGGGTACACTTAGGGTTGGAGGTGAGATTTTCCAGAAAGGTTATTTGTACTGTTGATGAGAAAGAATCTGTAGTAGTAAAAATTGTGATGATCTTTTATGGAGTGTCTGCTATATCCTATGCTATTTTATACACCTCCATCTCTAATTCTCATACCAATTTTGTAGGGAGATATCATGATCTCCTCATAAATGGAGAAATCCAAGCTTAGGGAGCACAAGGACCCACTAAGAATTAAATGGTAGGTATCTGGATCACTGAGTTTTGAACCCATCACCTGACTATAGACCCCATCCTTTTTGTATAGAAGCCCATCTTTTTTTTTTTTTTATGTTTTTTATTTATTTATTCATGAAAGTCAGAGAGAGAGAGAGAGAGAGAGAGAGAGGCAGAGGCAGAGGGAGAAGCAGGCTCCCCACCTAGCAGGGAGCCCGATGCGGGACTCGATCCCAGGACCCTGGGATCATGACCTGAGCCAAAGGCAGTCGCTTAACCAACTGAGCCACCCAGGCACCCTAGAAGCCCATCTTGATACAGACTCCCAGTATTACTAAATCTTCTCTAATGTCGTTCACTATGTAGGAGGAGATGTTGCAGTAACTCTGCTGGCAAGAAGCTGGCAGGTGCTTAAACAATGATAGGATGGAAAGTATATGCTTCCTAGATCCCTTCTGAGTGAAGAGAATGTTCTTCATCACATATTTCATCCCCCTCTTTATTCCATGTTCTGTCCTTCCGCACTGAAGCATAGGTTTGCTTAGTCATCAATTAGATCAGTTATTACCAAGACTACAATGTGCTATAAACATCCCCTATAAGCTCAATCAGTCCCTTGCACATCCTCTTCCTAGTGGTCTAGGGTAGTCATCAGAAAGCATTCCTTACTCCTATTAAAAAAAATAAAATTCAAAACCATATGTCCTGATACTTAGAAGGACTAAATATTTGACTGTTAAATAGATGATGTGAATTAGCATTGTATCATTGTTGTATGGAAAGCCCCAGTGCTATCCTTGTGAATTCCTATTGATATTGTAACAAGAGTGATACTAGCTTGTCTCAAAATATCTCTGAGGAAGAGAGCTATATGCTGGAAAAAATTTGAGACATATACTATAAGTTAGCTGACATTAAGACCTCTGCAGAGGGCTTAAGACTTCTGGTCAACCTGGGGAAAAACCTTGGGGCTAAGTATGCCAGTCCTGGGGACTTCAGCAATTTCTATCACCATGTGAAATTTGGTGCAAAGCGACTTCCTTGTAAAAACTGGTGAAGGACTGAGTTTTACACTTAGGTTGACCTGGGGCCAAACAGAGGCAGCACACATGTATGCAGAACAGAAACAAAGGAGATCACGAGAGAAAAAGCAGTCAGGAATTCTCAGAGACTTTCAGGGGTTTAAGTCTTTCCCAGGCATGGCACTGTGCAAAGGAGCTCATTAGGCTGGATTCTCTCAGTTGCAAGAAGGCTCAGCTAATGTCTGGATTTCAGTATAATTTAACAACTAAATCTGTCATCCTCAATAACCCCCTCAACCTCTCTTTCCTATCTTTAATATGGAATGTCAGTTCTTAACAGAATTTTCAACTTGTTCTCCTCAGTCTTGAGCTTTCAAATATGAATGGATTGGCTCAGCAACACTTTTTTTTTTTTGGTAACAGGAGTGAGGGGAGGGGGAACAGTGGACTGGGTTATCCCAGGAAAGAAGATCTCATTGCTATAGAACACTTGACTGCAAAGCATGGACACACGTAGTCGCAGGAGGAAATGAATAAGGAATTGCCTTTAAAAAATGACTGAGAATTCTGACTCAGAGAGGTTTAGGCCAATTTCTGATCTCATCGTGGAGCTTCCTAAAGCACCTGGGCTTTCCTTGGAGGTCTCTTACCTAGACTGGGGCTTAGGCCACACCTGTTTGGCCCTGAGGGAACAAGCTGACAAGAACCCTGCCCGAAGTACGATGCAGCTGCTTCCATTTGATCAGACATGGATCAGAGTGATAACTTTTCTAGAAGCATAATTTACCATCTATTTCAATCATGAATGACAAATAAAGGCACATTAAAGTGCTTTAAAAAGAAAAAAAAATGATGTACTTTCCCTGTTTAGGGAGCTCAGTTAAGTTTGTGTTTGACAGTAGTTAGCTTTACTCTGTCTAATAGCTGTCCTATTATCTAGAGTTTTACAGAAACCCTTGTTTCAAGTTCAAATTTTGATCCAAATATGAAAACTCACTGTCGAGAGAAAATGAAAGTTCCACAAACTAAGAAATTTTATGTAAGATTATAAATCAAGTCTTTCATAGGAAATACTTGAAAGAAGAAATTGGTTGGAGGAAAATAATTTTACTTGAAGGGGTATTTGATAGAGATTGAACAGGCTATTCCTTAATATATTTTGTTCTTCCTACATTAAAAAGTTTTAATTTAGTAAAGTAACCTGAGAGGGATTATTAACCAGAGTCTGCTAAAAAAAAAAAAAGAAAAGAAAAAAAAGATCTGAAACTATTTCCTTTTCTTCATAAAAATCTGTGGACAACCCATCTGGGGTTGATGAGGTGGGCAAATAGACTTTAAGAAGCTCCTGTCTTCCCTTGTCTAATATTTCTTTAACCTTTGAAGATTTTCAGAATAATGGGGCAGTTTTATAGCTTATGGGGTTTGGCTCCAGGGGTTTTTCACAAATACAAATTCCCAAACTCCCAGGGCGACCAATGATCCTGGTAGGAAACTGGGAATGGGGTCAGGGGAGAAAAAAGCAAATCAGTGACTCAGAATTGCACAAACGAATGAGATCACCGCTGTTAGGAATGGACACTCCACAGCATTTTCAGACCATACTCAAGACTGACCCAAATCCAACAGTGAGCACCAGATTAATCTTAAGAATGACTCAACCAAGTTTCCGAATAAATGAATTTGGCTCTGGAGATGAGCAGCAGGAAACCAACTTCCTATGACAATCCTCAGAGTGTTATCTCCTCCCCCCTTCAACTCCCCATCTCATTTGAATCTCCTCTCACACACCACACCCTCTCTATGCTCTCCACTGCCTTGCAAGGAGTCTTTGGGCATACAATTAGGCCAAGTAGTGACTGTTCTTTGGCTATGGAGAATGGCAGGAGAGTTCCCCCAACTCAATATAGTAGATTCCCCTGAGGAGGGAAAGAGGAGAGGCAGTGAAATTCCTACTCCTCAGTGGTGCTGGATAGAGAAATGGCACACTTAGGAGAGAAGAATAGGTAAGAAGGCAGCAGTGAGGGTTAACCTAAGCCATGCTAGGCAACCTGAGTTGGGAGGAATTGGCAAAACCGTCTCTGGCAATCACCTTCACCTCCACCCTCCCCAGCGCCAAAGCCTTCCTGCTCTTTGGAGGCCCTGGCAGAGCCTGTGCTGGGCAGTCTTGGCCTGGGAAATCTGGTGAACTGTCTGCTGCTTCAGCCAAGCAGGGCTACTGCTGGATGATGTAAGCAGTTCCTGTTCTTCAAGGGCAAAGGGTGTGTTCTAGCAAACTAAGTAAAAGGTGAAAACTATTTTAATTTTTACGCAATCACTTGACCAGATGCCACCTATACAGCCTCCAAAAACTGTTTCCTTTGGTGATACATTATCATGACTCTAGAATTTTCCAAATTTCCTAGACTCTTGAAGACCACTCCAGCTGCCACCACTTGAAAGATGAGCAGAATGTTGTTTTTATCTACACACCAGGGTTTCTCAAGTTCAGCACAATTGACATTTTGGGGTAGAAAATTCTTCATTGTGGGGGACTTCCCAGTGCATTGGCAGATATTTAGCAGCATGTCCGGCCTCTACCCTCTAGGTGCCAATAGCAGCCTCCTTTCCCAGTTGCGACAACCAAGGATGTCTCTGGACATTGACAAACGTTTCCTGGGAAACAGAATCTCCCTGCCACCGAGAAGCACTGCTCTCTACAGGTACCATCCAGGCACTTGGTCTTTTCACCTACCCTCTTGCCACAAGGTGTTCCTGGCCATGTCTCCTTGCCTGGAGGAAACACTTGATTTTTCAAAAGGAAATCCAGGAGAAAATATCCTTAAAATTTACAAGAGACTTAATGGAGAATTAAGAGACAGAACTGATGATTTGGTACATTAGGGTTTTATTTTTATTTTTATTTTTTTAATTTTTTTTTTTTAAGATTTTATTTATTTGCGAGAGAGAGAATGAGAGACAGAGAGCATGAGAGGGAGGAGGGTCAGAGGGAGAAGCAGACTTCCTGCTGAGCAGGGAGCCCAATGCGGGACTCGATCTCGGGACTCCAGGATCATGACCTGAGCTGAAGGCAGTTGCTTAACCAACTGAGCCACCCAGGCGCCCCTGGTACATTAGGGTTTTAAAGACTCCTGGCGTTTTAACATTAGGCCCATTTCACAGATACCTGAGTTGCCCTCAGAAGCATGACCCGTTTGAACCCAGGAAGCAATAAACTCTGCTGCTTGGACCACTGAGCTGGCTGATGATCAGAAACTGGGTTTATGATTAGAACCCAATTCTGGATTCTAATCTATACTTGGACATTGACTCAACTTACATTTTAGCTTGGTAAATCTATGAATTTCTGGCTACCTCAGTTTTACCAGTTCTGAAGTAAAGGTAGAGAGGTGCCCCTCTCCTCTCCTCCTCACAATTCCTAAATTAATGATCAACTATTGCTAAGATATTGGGGCCAGCAACCAGATAATAGTCAATTCTGAGCTGTGCTGGGTGGAAAAATCTCTAGTTGAGAAGTCTAGCAAGGTGTATAAAAAATGTGCCCTATATTCTAAAAAGGGAGTGGTTACATAAATTTGGGGTGCTTCCAGTCCTTAATGATTGGTTTGCCATGAGTGTGGGGAATACTGGTATCAGGAAGTGGAGAATCTCAGCTTTCTTTGTCCTGGGGTTTGGACTCCTCATCGGCACTGCTTGGATAGAAAGCCATCTTTTCTTTCAGGTCTCTTGAGAACCCAGAGAGATGATGTGGTGTACTCTCAGTATCTTAAAATGCTCAAACACTCTGGCTAAACCAAAAAATTCCAAAGATATTTCTTCCCAACCTCAAAATTACCAAAATATAAGCCAATTGGTAACATCTAAACACAGCTTTAATGCAACAGACCTACAATAGTTAGCAACATTACCCAGTTGGGCTTCAGGGAAAGTAGTTTATCGAGCCAATGCTGTTTTCTTGACATTTTTGCCTAATAAAGGACTGTGGATCCAGGATCTTCAAATAGTATGTCATTGTGTGAAAATCACAAATCTGATCTCCTAAGAGTACTAAGAGGATTCCCCAAGCTGACTCTGAAATTGTTCTGAAAACTCTGCTCATATAGGTAGTGAGTGGGTAGGGCGCTTGGTTCCACCCTCTGCTGGGGAGCTTTCCATCAGTTACTGTGTCCACAATGCTCCCTCAGCTGGTGTCTCAGAAAACAACAGGCTGTTCATCAGACAGGCCCTGAGCTCTTGGAGTTAAAATGCTCAGGTCAGGGGTACACATGGTCCCTGCACTTGGGACTGGATTCTCAGTTCCTCTCCCTTTCCTCTTCTATGGAAGGGTGCTTGCATGTGTAGTCATGTGGGTAGGTGACCTGTGGGATGGCTTTAATCCCTACCTTATAAAGAATCTTAGAGCTGTTGGGTTAGTGGAGAAAAGTGAGGGTGGAAATGCAAGACCGATTTCAAATCTTTTTTCTGGGACCTACCAATACTACTGAAGTTACATTGTTGGTCACACCTCTCATGTGGTGTGACCTCTCATCTATGAAATGGGTTAATAATGCCTTGTTCCCCCCACCCTTCCTTCTCCTGCACACATGCACGTGACAGAACACATCCTCACGCATTCACACACCCTCACATATTCTACTTATACTGATAACACAGACCACTCACCAGGATGTTGTGAAAAATGAACTAGATACTGGTCATGAAACCACTTGGAGAACTGCAATGTGCTATAAACTCAGTATTATATCTATTATGCATAATGGATCGTATATCCTGCACTCCTTATGTCTTTTGGAGGCTTCTCAACACATTGGGGTTGCTGTTACATTTGTTATTGAAAACATGAATGTCTGTCTTCTTGTCAGTTAGAATTTCTGCCATATTAGCTAATTTGAATCTTCATCATAAAAAGCCTTACAGTTTTTATATTGGAACTGATATAAAATAACTATAATAGAAAGGGGGCCGCCCCCTCGCCCGTCACGCAACGCACGTTCGTGGGGAACCTGGTGCTAAACCATTCGTAGACGACCTGCTTCTGGGTCGGGGTTTTGTACGTAGCAGAGCAGCTCCCTCGCTGCTATCTATTGAAAGTCAGCCCTCGACACAAAAATTAAAAAAAAAAATAAAAAAAAAATAACTATAATAGAGAGGGAAAAAACTCCAGTAGACATTCTAAATAAATGTACTTTGTGTGTATGTCTATGTGTGTGTGGTACTTTGTTGAGGGAATATTTTGCTCATCACCATACGCCTAGTACCTGAGCCAGAATAAATATTAAATAAATGAATGAAAATGCACAATAACTTTCCATCAAACAATCCCCCTCAAGTCTATCCATATTCTCAGCCATCAGAGAATTTTCCATCACACATGGTCCACATTTGAATGTTCATATTCAGAACACAGCTGGGTGTTTTTTAAGTTTACTCATTTTTGGATGGCAGAGACAAACCACAGATTGAAATAGAAGACATTTAAACAATGTCCCTGACATGCTTTGGTGATTAAGATAGAAAACAATTCTTTACATGCCTTAAAAGTGACTTTATTTTATATATCCCACTTTTCATTAAGCAAATCATACAAATTAAGAATGTTAACACATATTCTAATGAAGGATTAAGTTGCAATCTAAATGAAAAGATGACAAAATACAAAATAATTCTTTTTGGTTGAGATCCCAAATAAATGATTCATGATCATGCTTCTTTAAAATTATATTTGTTTAATGTGAGAGACCCAGGAAAGGTATCACCTCTGTTATTTGACATTAGATCCATGTCTGCTCGTGTTCCAAATCAATTTAGACTATAACATTATATAGTGGCTCAGCACAGAGATAGATGCTTATAAGGTGTGGAAAGCAGACTTTAATAATATTAATTGATATTCATTAAAATTGAAGAAAAGAGGTATAAAAAATGATGGTCTTAAGGTACTACCTAAGCTAGGGCCAAAATGTACATGTACAATCTAGACTCTCCTTTACCCAGCTTAGTCAAACTGATCAGTAGATTGTAGATCTTACTAGATAAACCCAGACTAGGAAATAACCAGTCAGCAAAAGACAGCAGCTTGTGTGGTTTAGGGCCTCACTACTCAACGTGTGGTCGGCCGACCAGCAGCATCAGTATCATCAGGAATACGGAATCTCAGTCCCCAGCGCAGACCTACTGAGTCAGACTCTGCTTTGACAAGATCCTCGGATGATTTGTATGCACATTAAGTTTGGAGAAGCACTGATCTAGGAGATAATTTTTTAGTTTCAGCATCATCTATTCACTTTCACATTTTTTTATAACTTTAAGTGAAACCTCATTTGACTCATCCACTGCATACATTGAGCAAAATACCCAAGGAATAAAGTCTTAGACTTCACTGCTTCTCATCCTCCTGCCTTTTCCTAAAATAACGCAAAGAAATAAGTTTCTATTTATTTTAGTTTTGGACATATCCTACTTTTCTCTTGTTCCTTAGGCTAGTTGATAAGTACATTAGGGTTGAAATATACAGAGAGAGCTCAAATCCTAACAGAGAGGAAAAAAGAGAAAGTTCACTAATGAATACTGTTTTATTATCAACTCTAGGCATTTATTTGTTCCAGTCCATTCTGGCTTTCAATGAATGGTAAAATACTGGAACCAAGTAGAATGAAATCACTCCAGAGTGGAAATCTTCCATGTATAGGCAAATGGCTTGGGTTGGAGGCAGCAATGAGTATAACATATGTTTTAAACAAGTAAAAGTATTTTGAAATAATTTTCTATGTAATACAAAAAAATGCCTCCTTAAGCTACCAAAGGTTCTTTTCACAGTAGGGGTATAAACATAATTCTGGTGTTTTAAAAAAATGTGTTGGTTTTTTTGGTATTTAGTTCAGGAACAATGAACTATCTTTAAGTATCCAGTATTATGTTCATGTCTACCTACCTTGATATACATTGATTTATATCTGCTTGTGCATATACATATTGTGTCATGTAAAAGGGATTGCTGCAATATCTGAGGTATTCCCATGTTTTTCAGATTCAGTTTCTCAAATTTTCATAGATTGAAACTTAGCCATTGGTTACATTTGACAGTGAAAGCTGACAGTCATGATTACTTACTCTGTGCTTCAATATGGCATTTCAGTTAATTTTCACAGTGTCCCTTTGGGAGAGTCATCATTCTTACCTACATTATACGAAAATAAAAACTGAGGTTTCAGGAGATTAAGTAATTCTCAAACAGCTGGACTTTACATGGTATGACCAAAGCTGTGTTATCTTGTTAAACTATTTTGACCTCCCGCTGTGGGAGACTTAATGGGACTTCCAAGGAACTGAAAGCAAGGTCTGCCTCAGGCAAAAGTATAGAGCTGCAGCTTATTTTTAGATCCCCCCCCCCCTTTATCCCTTTCTCTGGTCGCCATATGCTCTTCTTTTCCAATAAAAACCCTTTCCTTAAATTGACAAATAGAATACTGCTAGGAGATAGTTAGAACTGGATATGCAGATATACAGAGGGCCCCAACTGGAGCTGTAAACTGTTTTTCACTGAATGTTAATGAGTGTGCCTCAGTATTCTCTGCTTAAATGTTTGGGAAATTCTGGGTTTGAAAACATAAAGAACTTTCTCTACTATATGTGTGTTTTTTCTTTTTTTCTTAACACTAGGAATCTGTACCTATCTATCCATCTCTGTCATCTCTCTGTCAATCATCTATTAGCTATGTATGCAATTTTTCCTCATATCCACAAACATTGTCCATGCTCTAACTATCTAGAACACAGATTTGGGAAGCATTTGTAAAGGCTATTAGATCCAGAATTGCATTTTCTGGTGCTCTGAATTAACAGAGGGGTAAGTCCAGGGACACTGCTTACCCTAGAAGCATGATTGCAGAGGAAAAAAATGTTATTTTTAAATTGTCAATTAACAAGTTGGTTTGTGAATATTCCAGACCACCTTGTCTCAGTATGTGCTGCATCTAAAGGAAGCACACACGAAGTTCAAAGAGCTTTGAAAACCGTGGGTCTTTGATGAGATCGTCCAGGAAGCGAGGGGATTCACTGTGCCTCAAGCGTCTCACACGCATTCCTGAACTTCCTCATTCACAGCCCCCCTCTTCCCCTTCCCAGGCAGCTGTGACTCTGCTTCCCTACTGCCCATAGCCTCCAGCTGGCTTCCTCCTTTTACTTCCCTTCTCCTCTCTAGGTCAAGGTTCTTTCAGGAACTCCTGGAACTGAATGTCCCTCTTTTATAAAGATCAGTGTCACCTCTCTTTTTCCAAACTGCCTCTTTACCCTTCTCACCTGTCCCTAACACCACAAATACCTTCTTCCATAGAAAGAGGAGAATTGCAAATGCTGTTGATGTATTTTTAAACTTTCTCAAAGAAGGAAAATCTGAATTTAACTATACTAAAAGATGTTGCTGTATTATGTGTAAGACCTGCTTATTTGTGTTTCTTCATTTAAAACTACTGAATTTCGTAGAAAGAGCTCCTGTATTTTATCTACCAACCATTTCTTCTACCACAGAGAAATAATTGCTGCCAAGTTTTGTAAGCACTACTGATTGTAAGAGGTCTTACAATTTTAAAGATATTAAAATATGAAAAAAAAGCGTTTTTTGGTTTGTTTTTTTTTTAGAGAGAGTGGGGGGGTGGGCGCAGAGGAAAAGGGAGAGAGAGAATTTTTTTTTTTTAATTTATTTATTCATTTGAGAGAGTGAGAATGAGAGAGAGTACATGAGAGGGGGCAGGGTCAGAGGGAGAAGCAGGCTCCTTGCCGAGCAGGGAGCCCGATGCGGGACTCCATCCCGGGACTCCAGGATCATGACCTGAGCCGAAGGCAGTTGCTTAACCAACTGAGCCACCCAGGCGCCCAAGAGAGAGAATCTTAAGCAGGCTCCACACTCAGCACAGAGCCCGATGCAGGGCTCAAGCTCAGGATCCTGAGATCATGAACTGAGTTGAAATTAAAGAGTCAGACACTTAACTGACTGAGCCACCCAGGCACCCCTGAAAAAAATGTGTCTTAAAAATAATTAAATATCATAGTATTTCCTTATATATTCCATAAGTAGTTTATATATTATTCAGACAGTTGTATTTGTATAAAAATTCCACAAGTGATTTTATTCCTTCTAGACCAGTTTTCTTCCATATATAGTCCATGGATTAACTGTAATAGAATCACCTGGGGTTGCTCATTAAAAAAACTGGGCTCCAGGTCAGGTCTATTGAAACAGAATCTTGTGACAGCACCTGGGCTGCAATATATTTTAAGCTATTCAGATGATTTTAGTATGTAGCCAGAGAAGAGAACTTCTCAAAAGTCCCCGGACTAATAGCAATGACATCACTTGAATGCTTCTTAGAAATGCAGAATCTCAAATCCCACCCCAATCTTCTGTCCCACTGAAGCAAAATCTGCATATTGACTAGATGCCCAAGTGATTCATTATTGTTACATTAATGTTAGAGAGGCATTGTACACCAGTGTTTCTCAAAGTGTGATTTCTGGATCAGCAGCAGTATTATCACCTAGAAACTTGTTTAAAATGCAAATTCATAAGCCTCAACCTGGATTTAGTCAATCAGAAATGTGGGGAATGGGGTGGGGTGGAACTCAAGTTATCTGTGTTTTAATAAGCCTCTAGGTGATTCTGATCTATGCTAAAGTTGTAGCTAAAGCTACAACCTATTCTTTTCTTAAACACACCTAATGGCAAGTGCTCATCCTGTTAACTCAAGGCACAGAGTTTCAGCTGGGGGCAGATACCTGTTTTGCAGTCATGGTGATTAAGAGACATTAACTAGTGTCTCAAGGGCTAAGTAAGCCATTAATCCCAAATGTTAAAATAATAGCAGATATAATAGCAGATATAACAATTGGGAAAAGCCAGGTAATAAAATACTGATGAATGTCAAGCTCTCATTTTTTTTTTTTTTAAAGATTTTATTCATTTATTTGACAGAGAGAGAGACAGCGAGAGCAGGAACACAAGCAGGGGGAGCGAGGGAGAGGGAGAGGGAGCCCAATGTGGGGCTCGATCCCAGGACTCTGGGACCATGACCTGAGCTGAAGGCAGACGCTTAACGACTGAGCCACCCAGGCGCTCCTCAAGCTCTCATTTTTAAGTGAGTCAGAGAATGATAAACACATTCTAAGCCTGAGAAATTTTTCTAGCTTTAATCTTTTACTTCATCATTTTTTCCCTTGACACTTCGGAGCTTCTATTAACAAAGCCATCATATTATAAGTTCTCTGTTGTATCTAATAAGTTCTGCTTTCAAATGCTGCAAGCCTTCTACTCAAATTCGGGGGAAAAGATCAAATACTGAATATTTCCCACTTACATAAAGGGGAGAGTTGACGATAAGAAGGCTTTTGGGAATAATTCATCATTCAACTGATTATTGAATGCCCACCATAAGACAGATGATATCGGATACTAAGAATTCAAAGATAAAAAGGCAGTTCCTTCCCTCAAGGAGCATACAGTCTATTAGGCAGACAGACACAGGAACTAAAGAATTTTGTTGCAATATGATGCGTGGTGTAATGGAGGCATGGAGTGATCATTTATTATAAGCACTGGCCTAAGAGCAGTTTGAAGATGGATTTGAGGAAGGTGAGAATAACAAGGTGAGAGAGATCAGTAAGAAGCTACTGTATGAGTTTAAGCAGGAGGCCGAGCAGTGGCAAAATGTAGAAGGAACATCCGTATAAGCGTCTTCTAAAACACAATGACTTACAATCAGCTATTGATCCATTTCATTCATGAGGGGTAGGAACTAAGTGACTCAGGTGATTCAAAAAAATTTTTTTTAAATCTCTGACTTTGTAAAGTTTTATAAAAATCATATTTTAAACTATCCAACAAATGTCTGATGCTTCTCAACATGTTCTTTTTATTATCTCCAGCACTCCGTGACTATATTGTTTATGCCAGTATTATGCTTAATTAAGCACCACGACACTATCGATAGAGTCAGAAAGCAAGATGCGACACAGACCATCCAAAAATGCAGTTATCCTGGCAAGCTAAGGATAAACCTTACAAAAAAGGGAGATGCTTCCCAGAAATTGTTTTCCCTTTAACTAAAAGATCCAAAAATAAGAGGTTATATGCCAAGGATAATTGAGCATAGTGATCATGATTATGCTGGTAGTCTCCAGCATTTAGAAACATAGTATCAAGGTTTATATTCCACACCAATGATGTTATGCTGCTTCATACATTTTAAAGATACGCTTATGCTTTCTGGTTACAAAATGAACAGACCTCAGGAAAGAGGGCCTCCTATACTCACTACTTTGTCCAGAGAGTGCAGACTATTCCAGTCTAGGCACTTCTTCCCCAACCTGCCATTTGCTCTTAGAACTCTTTGTATCACTCCATCATTGCAATCATCCTACTGAACTATAGTTACTGATCTATTGTCCTTTTCCCCACAGATAAAAGCCAGAAGGGTATTTGGGTTATATTTACTTACATGACCATCATTCATTCATTCATTCATTCATTCATTCATTCATTCTATATTTTAGGTGCTGTTTTAGGTACTGGGGGTATAGCATAGGAAAAGACAAAGTACCAGTTCTTAAGGAGCTAAAGGTCTAGTGGAGGGAGATAAACACATACACAGGGAAGTAAATAAGTAATTCTAAATGGTGATGAGTGATACATGATAAATAGAATAAGGCAACAGGATGAAAAGAAATGGGCTGGAAGAGGGATCCTTTAGCTAGAGTGTTCGGAGCAGGGCTTCCTGAGTTGGTGGCTCTTGAGTAGAGACTTTCAATCATGAGAAGGTAAGGGCTTTAAAGAACATTCCCGGCAAAAGAAACTGTAAATGTGCAGGTCCCAAGATTTCCCATGCTTGGAAATGGAAAGAAAGGCAATTTACTCAGAGCATAGCTATAGGAGTTAAGATGGGGAAAAGGGTGTTAGATGAGTTTGGAGAGGTGGATAGGCTCTAGCTGGCTTTACCTGTAGATCATATTGAGGAGAGTGGGTTTTGTGCTAAAAGTAATAAAAAGCTTCTCGTGGGTTCCAAGCAGGGGAATGTCATGATCAGATTTATATATTTAGAAGACCACTCTGACTGTTTATGGAAGACAAAAGGAGGGCTATAATTTGGGAGGTGGCTGCTGAGGTCCTGGGAAGAGATGATGACTTGGATCAGGGTTGAGGCAGTGGAGTGTTCAGATTTGGAGGTTATGACCGTAAGCCTTGCTGATGGAGTGGACTGTGGAGGAGGGACTGCCTGAGTCCCAGGCTTTGGTTAAGCATCTAGGCAGATGGTGGTGCTACTTAATGAGACTGTATGAGGAAGGGATTGGGATGTGGATGGCAACTCAAGTGTTCATTTTTGGACAAATTGAGTTTGAGAGGGCTGTTAGATACCCATATCTTTTTTTTTTTTTTTTAAGATTTTATTTTTCAGAGAGAGAGAGTGAGAGAGAGAGAGAGTGGAGTACAAGCAGGGGGGTGGCAGACAGAGGGAGAAGCAGGCTCCCTGCTGAGCAGGGAACCCAATACGGGACTCAATCCCAGGACCCCAGGATCATGACCTGAGCCGAAGGCAGACGCTTAACTGACTGGGCCACCCAGGCGTCCCGACACCCATATCTTCTGAAAGGATTCCAGAACCCAGGGCAAATCAAATGCGCACAGTCCCCTTTGTACTTTTCTATCCCTACAGAAAAGTGGTTAAGATCCTGAGCTTTGAAGGGAAACAGACCTGAATCTGTACCCCAGTTTTCCTATTAAATCAAATATGCCGGGGCGCCTGGGTGGCTCAGGTGGTTAAGCGTCTGCCTTCGGCTCAGGTCATGATTTCCGGGTCCTGGGATGGAGCCCCATGTCGTCAGGCTCCCAGCTCAGCGGGGAGTCTGCTTCTCTCTCTGCCCCTCTCTCCTGCTTGTGCTCTCTGTCTCTCTGTCTCTCTCTCAAATAAATAAATAAAATCTTAAAAAAAAATCAAATATGCCGTCTTGGATAATCAGCTTTTTTGAGGCTTGGTTTTCATATCTGGCAAATAACCTCAGGGGGTTGCTGTGAGGATTAAATTAGATTGTGTACATAAAATGCTTAGTGGAATGCTTGGATCATAGCAAGTGTTCAACAGTGATACCCCAAACTGGTGATTATAATCATGGTGATGATGAACTGGCTAAAGAGACAAGCACAGTGGGGGGACTTCGTCGGCAAGTAGAGAGAGACTTGTGTCCGCCCCACTGTGACTGGCATGAGGAAGGACGGGAAGTTTATTTGTCAGTAAGCAGGGCCTTTTCCCTCATGCTTTAAGTTTCTCTGATTTCCGTTCTTAGGAGGACTGCACCGATTCCCCCTAGTCACCATGCTCTATGTATAATGTGTTCTCTGGCCATGAATAAAATATTTCTTTTTGTATGCCAGATTTTAAAAAATTTTACTAAAATACACTTAACACAAACTATACCACTTTAACCATATGTAAGTGGATACCTCAGTGGCATTACGCACACATGGTTGCTCCGCCGTCACCGGTATCTGTCTCCAGAGCTCATTTGATCTTCCCAAGCTGAAAGTCTAGCCATTTAGTAGTAACTCCCCATTCTTGCCTCTCCCAGTCCCCCTGCAACCACTAAATACTTTGCGTTTCTATGAATTGACTACTCCAGGTACCTGATATCAATGGAATCTTACAGTATTTGTCCTTTTGTGACTGGCTTATTTCACTTAGCATCAGCTCTTCCAGGTTCATCCATGTCATAGCACATGTCAGAATTTCCTTGTTTATGGCCAAATAATATTGCACTGTGTGTATATATCCCATTATGTTTATCCATTCATTTTTCAGTGGACACTTGGGTTACTTGCACCTTTTGGTTATTGTGAGTAATGCTCTTATGAATATGGGTGTACTATACAGGCGGGTTTACGAGGCAGTATAAATATGGAGTTACTTATTAATTCATTTACTCATTTTCTCCCTCACCAACTTTCCTGAATGCTTACCGAGGCTGGCACTGATGATACTTCTGTGTGCTGTAACTAAGAGCTATAATTCAGTTAGTTGTTTGCAGTATTCTCGAGAGGCAATAGAATTATTCAGAACATTAATTTATCTCCATGTTTAAAAACTGCAGAGGAAACTTTAAGATCTTTTGGTTTGGCAATCCACTCAGCAAGCAATTTTTGAAGACTGATGCTGTGCATGGCATGAAATTTGCCTCAAAGAATCTTGCATTCTGCCCCACAAAACCAGAAAATGAAGTAGAAGGAAAGAAAGATAGCAGTGGTAATAAACAGAAGGAGAAATGAGAGGGAAATGGTAAAGACAGGAAGGGTGGATAGGATGAACTGCAAAGTCAATTCATGGCCCAAAAGGTTTTAAGATCTCTATGCTTCTTTCTTCGAATGAGAATCCTGCGATCATTTTCAAAGAATAGAGCCAAAGAAATAAGCTCCAGAGAATAAAAAATGAAGATTGCAAAAGTGAGTCAGGCAAAAAGCCTGAGGCGTTTATTTAATGCATCACAAGGCATACATTTATATTCACCTCTTTGTTATCCCTAAAATGTGATTTGAGAAGAAATGTAGATTAGAGAAAAAGCATCTAATTTTAGGTATGTTGGAGAGTAAGAACTGATCAATATTCAGGAATTAACTGAGAGTGTCAATCCAGGACAAAAATGAATGTGAACAGCTGTGTTCCACAATCTGACCTCAGGACATTGGACCTTTAGTATTTCCATAATATGACTGTAAAAAATATGTCCCTCCAGCCTTATTTGCTTTCCTTAATGGATAATGCTTCTGGCTTGGATCTTTGTGTGGAAAAAAGGATCTTTTGTCTCATAAAATGTTACAGATGCTGCTATGGTAACACACTTTAATTTTATTCCTATCTCAGAAGATAAACATGGAAAAATGCAATTGGCAATTTACTCTAATATTTAGCATTAGCTTTAGGTCCACAGAGCATTTTGGTTTTTGTTTTTAAGAAACATTGGCACTTTTGTTAACCTGCTGTACTCAATTAAGCAGAATCCTAAAGCCCTGTCTAAAAGGTATTACCCTGCCAACTCAAAAATACCATGTGGCCAAGTTTCAAAACCCACAAGGGAAAGAAAGCATGCTACTTCTATGACAAAATTCTTAGGTGGCCAGAATGAGTTTGCATTTGTGGGAAGTTTCTGCTGGACTAAAAACCCAAACATCTCAGCATTTACAAAGATAGTATCAATTTGGTTGAAATAAAACTCATCAGTTGAATAGAGAGACAATTACTGAATTTTTTTCCTACTAGGAAACACTGCGACATGTTGCATTAAAACCTTTAACATTAAAGCAAATTGTTTACTTTGCACTCAGTAAATAACCAAGGTTATTGCACCCTGAGGAGGTAATTTGAAGCCCTGATTCCCTGCTGAGGTCTAACAATATTCATTTACACAGGAGGTAGAAGCTTCCAACGCTTGCCAGTGTCATAAAAACAAAGCAAAAAGCACAAGCAGTAGGAAAGACACAGGAAATATGGTCAATATTACACTGCATGGACTTAAATCCAGTGACATTGCCTCTAGGATTGCAAAGAAAAACCAGCTCCCAGCTGTGTTTTTTAAAAGCTCATCTCTGCAGTGACTCTCACTTCATAATCGCTATTAATTTTTCTCTTCTGTAATATAAAGGCTTGGCAGCAGAAGAGTTAATGAAGGGTGTGGTCAATTTATACAAAATTTCAATTACAATTACAGGGGTGATCAAGTCTGATCATGATTCACCATATGGCACTCTAACCCTCTAACCTGCTCCAGAATATGTACTGTGCCTGGCTCATTCATTAAGTGATTAGAAAACATGCAGTCTGCTTAATTTCAGTTATTCTAGATCTTTCTAGGATAATAAAAATCATCATTCTTACTGATTCATACACTAACAGTTGTATTCAGAATGAATATACTAACACTACAATACTTTTCGGATACCACAACATACACAAATTGCTAGTAATCAAACTGAAGTGCCTACCTAAGTTGTTCTTGAAGCAAACTTCAGCACTCTGTAATATTTTCCCTTCATAAAACTCCCCAAGTATTTACAGTCTGTAGATGAGATCATACTCTCGCAACGGTAAAGATTAAATGAGAGGAGAACGAGAGTGAAAGAGAGGTTGTTCACACTAACACTACTTGTATTGAAAAGATTCGACGGCACCGTCTTGGTTCTCATTGGTCACTCAGTGGCCTGGAACAATATTTGCCCAGTTGCTATGTAGAGAGGGGCGGCTGCCAATTCACTTCACTAATAAGCCTGAACCTGGCCTTTTCAGATAAGAGTGGTTATTGTTTGAGTTGATGTGTTTGCTGATAAGATGCTCACCAATGAAGGTAAAAGAGATATTTTTCTTTGTGGCAAACTGCAGAACTACTACAGACATTTCTCCGCTACTCTCTGAATTCTAACAGCTGTTGCAAAAAGCAAATCAGCAGAGATGATTTATGTGTTTTGTTTTTTTTTAAATTAGACTTGCCCCTTTCAGGAACGTACATCTAAAAAGATCACATTTAAATATTTTCTTTAAAAGGTCACTATACCTGAAATATATGAGAATAACTCACCCACTCCAACTCTAAGAACCCATTAAAATATAAAGTATTCCATGTTGCCTTTGTGTATATGTGTGTGTGTGTGTGTGTATATATATATAATAATTATTATTTTTAGTGGAGGTTTACATTAGGTAAATTTCCCCAAATTTCAGGTGAAGCAGTTTGGATTTGGCAGATATGCACACACCCCCCATCACTGAACTGTGAGCATACATAATATGTATGTGAGTTTGAACAGCACAGGACTAAGGTAGAGCACATGCCAATTTAGGTAGGGTTTAGATAAAAATTCCAAGGCAGAGGATTTTCTTTTTGATTTTAAAGAAATACCCTATTATTTTTTTAATATATATTGAGTGTAAGTGCATTTTTTGTGAGATTGTGTCAAGACCATTTAGACTCTGAATTTAACTTCATGTAATGAACAGAAGTTCATGAAAACAAGCATACTAGATACCCCTTTAAGAAATAATTTTTAGTAATGATTTTAGTGTGCCAAATACTAAGAGAAAAATGGAATAAATAATTTATCTTAGCAGGTAAGATATTTGGGGCACCTGGTGGGTTCAGCCGGTAGAGCATGCAACTCTTGATCTCAGGGTTGTGAGTTCAAGCCCCACGTCGGTTGGAGCGATTACTTAAAAAAATAAAACCCTTAAAAAACCAAACAAAAACAAACAAGATGTTTTCTAGTGTTCTGTTGTAGAATTTCTCAAGAATATTATTAACTATGATGGAAATTCTCTATGTCCCTCTAATTTGCTCTTTATCATTAAGTAAGGCACAATGGATTTTTTGCTATATATTTGCTTATTATTAACAGAAATAAAAACAAATAAAATAATAGATTCATAATAACAGATTAACAAAATTTTTCATAGAACAAGAAGGGACCATGGTACTTTAAATTCTGCATTACGATACTGAGGAATTTCAACTTTCATCTTGAGTATTTTTCAAAATTAAAATAAAAAAATCTAGATAACTGAAAATAACCTCAAGGACAATTCAACAGGTTTCTGGCATCTAAAAAAAATAGTTTCTTGAACTCAACATACGAAGATCATGTGATACTACTAAAATTCATTTCTAAGATGGAGCTCCAGGGACAACTGACAAGGCAGTGAGAGGATATGCTCATAGCTAGAAAGCGTGTTCCAGTTGTTTTCCTGAGTTGCCTCCCCAATGAAGACAAGATGTTCCGAAGGAACAATCTGGTGAATCCCTGGGCTCAGTGCATTTGCTGGTCTCTGCTGAGCCTGGCCAATCCATACGGTCTCTATGTGGAGACCCTTCATTTTGTGTGCATGAAAAACACATACGTAAATGATCCCAATGTTTATATTAATATATCAATTTCTTTTGCTTAGCACTTTACTGCAATATCTGGTGAAGACTAAAGCTAGAAGAAAAGACTGAGATTGATAATCCTCATGTCACTGTGGGAAGAAACATAGTAAGAAGCAATATGTTTATGAACCAGAACATGTTTATATTTTCATGGACTCATAAATCAATACAATTTCTAAAATATAGGTACCTAGAATTGGTAATTATAGGTAAGAGTCTTCCTCTAAAAACGAAGAATTTTATTCTTTATAGTAAGGTCTAAATCTAGAGAAGAGGGTAAACTGAAGCTGGTGTCTTTAAAAATATATTAGTTTTTAGTAACTGATACTCTAGTACTCCCAGAGAAAATTTTCTGTTGGATGATGGCCAAAGAGATTAGCTAAAAGCTAAGAGACCATATCCTTTCTCTTACATTATCTCTGATCTATTTCACACTATTATAATCAAAATACTCCCTTTGTGTCCAGAATTTGGTCACAGGATAGGTCAAAAGTTCTATGGGTATTTTGAGGAAGAAGAAAAAAAAAGCACCATACAACACAAAGCACACTAATTCTGCAACAGACACCAGCATTATTTGGCTAGTTTAGAAGACAAAATTTTCTCAAGGCTATAAGGTTTCATGGAACATAAAAAATATATAAAGAGGAATCAGCTTCTTTTTTTTTTTTTTAAAGATTTTATATATTTATTTATTCATGAGAGACAGAGAGAGAGAGAGAGAGAGAGAGAAGCAGAGGGAGAAGCAGGCTCCCAAGGAGCAGGGAGCCCGATGCGGGACTCGATCCCAGGACCCTAGGATCATGACCTGAGCCGAAGGCAGACGCTTAACTGTCTGAGCCACCCAGGTGCCCGAGGAATCAGCTTCTTGATTATGAGAGCTTTTCCTTTCAATTCAAAACAGGTTTTCTTCTATGAGCTTTTGTTTTTTCTTCCATAAGGTGGGCTGATGGTGACAAGGTAAATATATATTATTCAATAACAAATAAGAAATGATGTGAAACAATGGCATTTTGCATATAGGAAAGGTCTTTTCAGAGCATAAGTCTGACTGTGAGCTTTTTTCTTGAGGCCCTCATGGCTTTCCCTAGCCCTCCAGATGACATTCGAATTGGCCACCCTATTTTTCCAAGTCTTATTCTATCCTTTTCTATGGAGCTCACCCTGCTTCAGTCAAGCTGAAATGGTTTTGGATGAACAAACATGTGGCATACTTCCTCACCTCCAGCTTTCACACCTAGATTCTCTTGACCTGAAACATCTTCCTTCCCTGCTTTTTTCTTGACTTATCTC
The DNA here is from genome assembly GCF_011800145.1 of Mirounga leonina. Taxonomy (NCBI): domain Eukaryota; kingdom Metazoa; phylum Chordata; class Mammalia; order Carnivora; family Phocidae; genus Mirounga; species Mirounga leonina. Next base: position 18,430,991 of record NW_023270454.1, read on the forward strand.
TAAGCTTCCCGAGATCTGAGTTTGGGTGATGTATTTTTCCCTTGTTCTATATTGCCATGGCACTCAGGTTTTCCTTTTTGTAGCACAGCTCATGTGTAGTAATTACTTGTGCACAAAGGAATTGGCTCTAAACATCCCCTTCCATATTCTCAGAGCCTACTATAATGCCTACTAGTATACAGTAAACACTCAATAAATATTTGTTTAATGACCATGAGTTTGAACAGGAATGGATGCTTATTTTGGTAGCACTGGGCAGGGAAAAAAGTAAAGGACTAAAGTTTTCTCAAGGGTAATATTATATTGACTTTAGAAAAATGCATGGCTTCTTATTGGGAGCAAAGATGATGAGGGTGGATCTGCTTTTGATCCATCTGGATATCTATGACTTAATCTGCAGTGATTTTCTCTAAAAACATTAAGATACAGACCTAAAGTTAATAATTATGCAAGTCCCCTTGGGATCTTGGGGAGATTAATTTTGTACATGGAATACATATATCATTATCTAGGCTACTGTTTTCATTTATTTCCATTTCTAGGGTCAGCCCCCCAAACTTCGAATTCCTCCATGGATTTCTGTCATTAATCTCAGTCATGGATTTTAATAGGCAAGGTATATTCCCTCCTTGGCCTAATATCTCATTGTGTTTACCCATAATTTTAGATTCTTTCATCTTTTCAAATAAGCTCTTGAAGAGCGGTGTGTTTCATTTGCATTTCTATGTGTGCCTAACACAGTGTTATTCTATAGATATTCCGCAGATTCTTGCTAAATAGACAAATGAATGCACAGTAAGCAGTTATATTTGTCTAGATATAAAGAGGTGAAATGCTGAAACTCACAGTAGACCGAGGGGGAGTAGGTCACCTCACCTGGGAGGCTGGTTATATTGGAATCTACATGGCTTTATCTAATCTCACCTGCATAAGAAACACTGGCTCTATTAACATTTGAACAAGAGACCTGGAAATGCTAATTCAGGTATCTCAGTAAACCTTGAGTGAATTCCCTGTGAGTCACATTTGAATAGCGTGAACTATGATAATGTCCTAGTAAGGACAGCTAGGCTTAGAATGGAGCTTTCATCCTCTCCACTTTGGTGAAGCTCAGATAAATTTTCTTTCACAGTGCTTCTAGAATTGCTTCACAATTCTTTTGCCTCCATGGAACACAGAATGAAAGAGATGCCATGAGGGGAGCTGCCCAGTTTCTGGACGATCTTAGTTTGTAATCCACATCACACTAGGCAATATTTTTTTTAATGTATTGTATCTATAAATAGGGAACACTTCCACTGCCTCACAGTATATGTACCATTGTACACATATACAATAGTTTTTCTTGCTAAAATGTCACACCACAAAATCTCCATTCATTTAAAAGATACATGTATTAAAACTACTAACATAAAGAAAAGCTGAGGGGGAAAATTAATCATTTTTTGTAATACTTTGGGAGTTTCTCAATATGCTCAGTTACATTGAGATTTGGCTTTAATCCTTGAGGTGGGTGGTAGAAGATACATGAATAATTTCATGATGCCTCAGATTTTTTCTCTGTGCCCCTAAATGATAGAGACCCTCAAAGCTCTAATTTAATTTTCTAGCAGATCGGATTCATGGGATGCTATGACTTTAAATGCCTTTATATGCCACCTCCCAATCTTTTATTTCTGGCTTTATTCTTTCCACTGAGCTCCAGATTCTTATGTTCAACTGCTCTGAGATCACTGGTCAGAAAAATGATCTGTATCTCCGATTTAACGTATCTGAAGCAGAAATCTTGATGCCAACTCTCTTCTTGGTCATTCACTTGTGATGCCTACCCACCCACCAGTTGTTCCCATTTCAGTTAGTAGGTCCACTATTCACTCAATTGTGCAGGCCCCAAATTCTCTTTTATTCTTTCATCTGTCAATCAACCTGGCAGAAAGTTCTTCCAGCTGTACCTCCAAAAATATGTTGTAAATTCCACTTCTGTTCACCATCTCCACAGCTACAACAGGCCATTCTATTTTCCCTTTGAACTCACTCAGCTCTCTTCCTTCACCTACTCTCCTCTATATAGTCCATACACGGAGTATGGAACAACAGGCATCTTCTGGAAGCAAAACTCAGATCACTTTCTTCTCAGAATCATCTAATGGCTTCCTGTTGCTATTAAGATAAGAGTCCCACTCCTTTTCCATGGTTTAGGGCCCCACATGGTTTGGTTCACTCCATGCTCTAGTGCCACTGGCCTTTCCTCTCTTCAAACATGCAACTCTCATTCCCACCTCAGGACCTTTCTCCCCTGGCTTCCTCTTCCATAAAGCTTTCTTCTGCTAAATTGTTCTCAGGAGATCTCTCCTGACCACACCATCTAAAGTAACCCTGCATCCCTCGTTACTCTCCAGTGTACACTTTTATCTTCCTCAAGCACTTAATACCATTTAAAATGATATAATTTACGTATTTATTTATTTGCTACCTTCTTTTTCTTGCCAGAGCATAAGCTCCTTGAAGGCAGGAGCTTCACCCATCTTGTTAGTAACGATATCCCCAGTGCCCATTCCTAAACCTCCTTTAATAATGAATGGATGAATCTCAGGCATTACTTGTGTCCTCTGTGCATCTGTTTCCTACTTTAAGTATTGTAAATTTTAGAAATAATGTCTATAAATCACCTAGTACAGTGCCAGGAACATAAAAGACCCTGAACAGATATTTGGTGACTATAGTAAAGAGTGCTTTTCCCGTAATACTTAGCACATACTGGGAGGTAAGTTGGCAGGTGAAAGAGACACTTGGACGGTGGTTCAACATCTGCAAATCAATCAATGGGATACACCACAATAATAAAAGAAAGGACAAGAACCATATGATCCTCTCAATAGATGCAGAAAAGGCATTTGACAAAATACAGCATCCTTTCTTGATCAAAACTCTCTGCAGTGTAGGGCTAGAAGGAACATACTTCAGTATCATAAAAGCCATATACAAAAAACCCACAGCAAATATCATCCTCAATGGGGTAAAACTGAGAGCTTTTCTCCTAAGGTCAGGAACACAGCAGGGATGTCCACTCTCACCACTGTTGTTCAACATAGTACTAGAAGTCCTACCCTCAGCAATCAGACAGCACAAAGAAATAAAAGGCATCCAAATTGGCAAAGAAGAAGTCAAACTCTCACTCTTTGCAGATGACATGATACTCTATGTAGAAGACCCAAAGACTCCACCCAAAAATTCTAGAACTGATATAAGCATTCAGCAAAGTCACAGGATATAAAATCAACAACAACAACAAAAAGAAGTCAGTTGCATTTCCATACACTAACAATGAGGCAGAAGAAACCCATAAGATGATAACCTAGGAATACACCTAACCAAAGAGGTAAAGGATCTGTACTCTGAAAAATATAGAACACTTTTGAAAGAAATTGAGGAAGACACAAATAAATGGAAAAACATTCCATGCTCATGGATTGGAAGAACAAATATTGTTAAAATGTCTATGCTACCCAAAGCAATCTACACATTCAAAGCAATCCCTATCAAAACACCATCAACATTTTTTGGGGTGCCTGGGTGGCTCAGTCGTTTAAGCATCTGCCTTCAGCTTGGGTCATGATCCTGGGGTCCTGGGATTGAGCCCCAAATCGGGTTCCCTGCTCAGTGGGGAGTCTGCTTCTCCCTCTCCATCTGCTGATCCCCTGCTTGTGCTCCCTTGCATGCACTCCCTCAAATAAATAAAATCTTTTTTTTTTTAAGATTTTATTTATTTTTCAACAGAGAGAGAGACAGTGAGAGAGGGCACACAAGCAGGGGGAGTGGGAGAGGGAGAAGCAGGCTTCCCACTGAGCAGGGAGCCCGATGGGGGACTCCCTCCCAGGAACCTGGGATCATGACCTGAGCTGAAGGCAGATGCTTAATGACTGAGCCACCCAGGCGCCCATAAATAAAATCTTAGAAAAAAAAAAAATACCATCAACATGTTTCACAGAGCTGGAACAAGTAATCCTAAAATTTGTATGGAACCAGAAAAGACCCCGAATAGCCAGAAGAATGTTGAAAAGGAAAAGCAAAGCTGGTGGCATCACAATTCCGGACTTCAAGCTATATTACAAAGCTGTAATCATCAAGACAGTATGGTTCTGGCACAAAAACAGACACATAGATCAATGGAACAGAACAGAAAACCCAGAAATGGACCCTCAACTCTATGGTCAACTAATCTTTGACAAAGCAGGAAAGAATGTCCAATAGGAAAAAGACAGTCTCTTCAACAAATGGTGTTGGGAAAATTGGACAGCCAGATGCAGAAAAATGACACTGGACCACCTTCTTACACCACACACAAAAATAGACTCAAAATGGATGAAAGACCTAAATGTGAGACAGGAATCCATCAAAATCCTTGAGGAGAACACAGGCAGCATGCTCTCTGACTTGGCTGCAGCAACTTCTTACTAGACAGGTCTTCAAAGGCAAGAGAAACAAAAGAAAAAAAAAGGACCTATTGGGACTTCATCAAGATAAAAAGCTTTTTCACAGCAAAGGAAACAGTTGACAAAACTAAAAGGCAACCTATGGAATGGTAGAAGATATTTGCAAATGTCTTATCAGATAAAGGGCTGGTATCCAAAATCTATAAAGAACTTATCAAATTCAACACCCTCCACAAAAAAAATCCAGTCAAGAAAAGGGCAGAAGAGGGCGCCTGGATGGCTCAGTCATTAAGCATCTGCCTTCGGCTCAGGTCATGATCCCAGAGTCCTAGGATCGAGTCCCGCATCGGGCTCCCTGCTCCGTGGAAAGCCTGCTTCTCCCTCTCCCACTCCCGCTGCTTGTGCTCCTGTTCTTGCTATCTCTGTCTCTGTCAAAGAAAGAAAGAAAAGAAAGAAAGAAAGAAAGAAAGAAAGAAAGAA
>NW_023270454.1:18435913-18452108 GCF_011800145.1 Mirounga leonina
AAGAAAGAAAGAAAGAAAGAAAGAAAGAAAGAAAGAAAGAAAGAAAAAGAAAGGAAAGAGCAGAAGACACGAACAGACATTTCTGCAAAGAGACATCCAAATGGCCAACAGACGCATGAAAAAATGTTCAACATCATTCGGCATCAGGGAAATACAAATCAAATCCACAATGAGCTACCACCTCACACCAGTCAGAAAGGCTAAAATTAACAAGTCAGGAAACAACAGATGTTGGTGAGGAGGCGGAGAAAGGGGAATCATCTTACACTGTTGGTGGAAATGCAAACTGGTGTAGCCACTCTGGAAAACAGTATGGAGGTTCCTCAAAAAGTTAAAAATCAAACTACCCTAGGACCCAGCAACTGCACTACTAGATATTTACCCCAAGATACAAATGTAGTGATCTGAAGGGGCACCTGCACCCCAATGTTTATAGCAGCAATGTCCACAATAGCCAAACTATGGAAAGAGCCCAGATGTCCACCAACAGATGAATAGATAAAGAAGATGTGGAACTAGAGGGTATTATGCTAAGTGAAGTAAGTCAGTCAGAGAAAGACAAATACCATATGATTTCACTCATATGTGTAATTTAAGAAACAAAACTGATGAACGTAGGGGAAGGGAAGGAAAAATAAATAAGATGGCAACAGAGAAGGAGACAACCATAAGAGGCTCTTAACTATAGGAAACAAACTGAGGGGGTGCCTGCGTAGTAAGTCAGTTAAGTGTCCAACTCTTGACTTTAGCTCAGGTCATGATCTCAGGGTCATGAGATGGAGCCCCACGTCAGGCTCTGTGCTCAGCAGGGAGTCTGCTTGAGATTCTCTCTCTCCCTCAGCTCTGCTTTCTCTCTTAAAAAACAAATAAACAAAACAAAACAAAAAACCCCCAAAAAACAAACTGAGGATTGCTGGAGGGGAAGTGGGTGAGAAGATGGGGCAACTAGGTGATGGGCATTAAGGAGGGCACTTGATGGAATGAACACTGGGTATTATGTGCAACTGATAAATCTCTAAATTCTACCTCTGAAACTAATAGTACACTATATGTTAATTAAACTGAATTTAAATAAAAATTTTTAAATGTACTTGGAGGAAGTATTAGGTTTAAATTCCTGTTTATTTTATTTTATTTTATTGTCTATGTGACCTTTGAGCCAATCTGTTAACTTTTCCAAGTCTCATTCTTTTCATCTGTGAAATAATAACCTAGTTGTAATGAGGATAAGTGCTTAAGCAGCACCTATAAAAGTGGTTTATAAACTGTAAAGAGTTGAGTAAAGACATGCAATTTAAGTATTATTATGGGGAAATATCTATAGATTAATGGAAGGAAGGAGTTGTAGTAGCCTTTATTCTTTCCAATGACATTTCTCTTGAAATAAGTAAGTGTGTCTATGTTGAATCTCAAAACTGATCCCATTTCTGATGAACTAGTCCATCCAAAAACCAATGGATGGAATCTTGTCTAATTCAAATAAAGGGAAGTTTTGGTAATCCCCTTTAAGGGGCTGGAAAAATAATAAAAGTTTGAGTGATCTGTGAGTTGTAGCATGAATGAAAGGTTTGAGTAAGTTAAGAAAAAGTTTATGAATGTGTTTTGAACTTCCTTTTTCTAACTTAAAAAAGATTTTTGAAATTTGTCATTTGCTTATCAGCCCATAGTGGGTGGTCTGCTTATTTATGAGTAATCAGCACCTGTCTGTGGCAACTTTGGGAAAAGGGGTCCTGGAGGTGATTTGGGCTTCACTGGCTCATCCTTGATTACATCCAGGGAGACCTAGGGTGCACAGGACTCTGAAGGACAGGTTGCACAACAGGGCCTGCATGGGTCTCACTGTCATCTTCCTGGCTCCTGGACGGAATAGCAAGTACTTGAAATACTTCCTTCTAGAAGGTAGATGTGCTTCCTCTGTCATTGTAGGTAGATCTGCTTTCCAAAGCAAATGAATCATAAGTGTCTTAGTCAGTTTGGGCTGCTATAACAAGTTACTCTACACTGGGTAGCTTATAAACACATTTATTTCTTACAGTTCCAGAAGCTGGAAGTCCAAGATCAGTGTGCCACTTGTGGTCAGGTTCTGGTGAAAGCCTTCTTCCAGGTTGCAGATTTCTTGCTGTCTTCACATGGTGGAAGGGCAAGGGATCTCTCTGGGGTCTCTCTTACAAGTGCACTAATCCCATTCATCAGGGTTCCACCCTTATGACCCTATCACCTCCTAAAGGCCCCACTTTCTAATACCATCATCTTGGGCATTAGGTTTTCAGCATCTGAATTTTGGGGGGACACAAACGTTCAGACCATAGCATTCTGTATGTATCCATCAGGGTTCTCCAGAGAAACAGAGCGAATAGGATATATAGATAGAGAGAGATATAGATATATAAGAGGAGATTTAATGGATTGGATGATTCTAGCCCACATTGGTGAGGGCAGGTCCTCTTTATTCAGTCTCCTGATTCAAATGCTAGTCTCTTCTGGCAACACCTTCAGGAGACACAGCCAGAAGCAAAGTTTTACCAGCTAAATGGGTATCCCTTAGCCTAGTCAAGCTGACACAATTAATCATCATATTATCCAACAGCCTAGTTATGTTACAATATTTTTGTGTGTATATACACTTTTTTTCAATAGAATAAAATCTTTGTCTATTTCTAGATGGATATCCAAATGGCAAATCAGCTTTCTGTGGAAATGCACTCAAGCGTTAAAGTTCCATTAGGATAGTTTGGGTCTGCCTTCCACAGTGCTAATATGCCTGGTTCTTCACAAAGTACCTGGCCCTTATTAGGAACTCAATAAATGGTGATTGAATGGATGTCTAAATGGTTTAATGAGCTTCTTTCTCCGATCCCCTGATGCCTTGATCACAGAAGCAGGTACTTGGGGACAGACACAACTTGGGGAGGTACTATGAATCCCTTAACTCATTTTAGTATCATTTAATTCATTTTGATTAAGAAGAATAATTTCTTTCCTGATAATTGCACTCTTTGTCTTCCAGTTCAAGTAAAACCCTTTAGAGAAAGTTTCAAAAGAAATCTGTTTCAAATTATGTGTGAACCCGATACTAGAAACCGCTGAGTAGTTTCAGATTACACTGTCAACACTGTGTACAGCTCTAGTACTTTCTACTGTCTGCCTGCTTTCCAGCTGTAGTTTTACTTGATGAGAAGGACTTCATTCTTAAAGGATTATGTAAGGTGATGGGTGTCATTGTGGAGAGCAAGTGCATGGCTTTATAGAATGAGAGGGGAAGTTTTTAGAGATCAGGTATTTCTTTTAGGATACCTAACAAAGCAAGCTACAAATCTAGTTATTGGTCTTCAGAAGGAACACTCTGTAACCTGTTTCAGTTCATGCCTATCATGAAGTTACTGCATGTCTAGTTACTAGTCACACTCCTCCATATTCCACTTGACACTGTATTTTGAGGACAACTTTTATACGTGAAATGTATGTTGAAGTTTGTAAAAGATGCTATTTAAATTTAATATGAACTCAAATATAATTTTAGTAAGTGTCAGATAAAAGTCACTGGTTTATAGATCACTTTCTTCAAGACTCTTATTAGTTCTCTACAACTAGCTCTTATATTACCATTGCGGTAATGTTCCCTTGTTAGAAACATGCATATTTAAACACGCTATCTTAAAATATTTCAGCTATGTTTGAAATTTGATATAATTCTATTTTCTCGTGATCGAAACCCAGTGTCAAGATAGGGCCATAGTTTACCCAGTTGGAAAGCAAATAGTTTTTGCGTCATTCATCAGAAGGGTTGGGCCAATACCCCATGCTCTGTTCCCTTAATGACCCTTCTTTTCAGCAAAACTCTCCTGAACATCTCCATTTTCTTGTAGTCTTGCTATGTATGGTATTGGCTGGTTAACTTGTCAAACTAATTTGAGGTTTAGAGATTTAAAACTCAGTATGAAAAGAACCTTAAGGCAGATACTCTATGGGCAACTAGAAAGTGCTGTGAAAAACTTGTTATAGCTAAACATCCAGGGTTCCTTTTGTCCTTGACTGCATTCTTCCGGAGAAAATACTTCTGCATTTGTTGTCAAAGACATTTGTGATTGAGAGTGAGTTAAAGGGGGAATTTCTGGCATCATGTCAGAACTCTAAGGAGCTATTTTAGAGTAAATCAGTCGCATAGAGAGTCCATCCACTCTAACCTAGTCCTGTAGTAACCTCTTAGCCTGTGATTTCGATTGCGATGTGGAAAGTTACATTACAACGTGAACCTGGTTTTATAAACACAGAGAGAAGGCACACCTAGGTCATGTTTTACAATAAATGGCAGATCATTATTGCTTCCTTTGCTATTTCCTTTGTAACGCTGATTATGATGAACTTTTGGCAACGTGACAATAAATGCCATTCCAAAGAAATTCCATGTTCACTTATGTAATAGGATGTCAGAATGGGGCTCTTCCGGCCTCTACCTCAACTTAAGCACAAATGTGGTAGATATCAGATACCCATGTGTATATGAGATAAACCTACATATGTAAATATTTTAAAATAATAATTAAAATACATTTATAATAAATTATATTTAAATTAATATATATTTAAAATAGTAAGCATTTATATTTACTTAAATTATTATTTAAAATAATTGAGAACTAGTTTTTTTTTTAAGAAGATTTTGAGAGAGGGAGTGAGAGAGAAGCACAAGCAAGGAGAGGGGCAGAGGCAGAGGGAGAAGCAGGCTTCCCACTGAGCAGAGAGCCCCATGTGGGGCTTGATCCCAGGACCCCGGGATCATGACCTGAGCCGAAAGCAGACGCTTAACCGACTGAGCCACCTAGGTGCCCCAAGAACTAGTTTCAAGACTCTTAGACCCTTCAAGTAATGAAAAATATAAACAATGGTCAGGGTTTGAACCTAGGGATGGGGGAAAGTGCCACCTCTAGAAGTCTGAAATGTCTCCTTACATTTGGGATACACAGAGGACTGCTGCCTGACTTCCGCCTGGGGAAGCTGAAGTATACTGTGGACGGGGGCCTATTGTGTCCTGGAAAATGTTAATGGAGAGAGGAGGTCCAAGTTTCTGTTTACGGAGGAGCCAGGGAAGAGCTGCTAAGGTCTTCACTCCCAGTCTGTGGGCTTAGGGATGCAGGGCGTGTGCATGTGGGACACATAGAATGGAGCTGTGGTAGGTCCCGCCTTTGCCTGGAGGGGTGAGAGGAAACCTCATCAGAAAGGGGCTGGAGATGAGGAACTGGTTTGCAGGAGATAAGGAAGGAGTCACATATGGCCACTGGGCATGAGACTGCATCTGCCTGGCTGTTGAAACTGGAGGAGAGACGTTCATCAGGAAAACTCTGGAGTTCACACAACTCCCCAGTGAGAAAACAACTGACTTTTCCATCTGCAGGTCCAGGGAGAGCAAAGAAACCCAGCCAAGTAAGGACTATCCCGTCCCCTCACCACTCCTGCCTTTCCCACTTCCGCCCTGGTGGGAAATATGATCTGCAGGAGGGAAGAGGTTAAAGAGCAGGTGGGAGTCTCCTTCCCCACTGCCTGTTTATGGCCTGGACTAGCTCCTAAATGGGGGAGGGGAGACAATGTCACACTGTGTCAAGCTCAGAGGTTTGATAATTACTTCAGATTAGGTCTTCTTGTTACCAATGGCAACTGTGCTTGTGACTTCAAGCAAATGTGAGGGGTCTTACCTAAGAGTGGATAGTGTCTTTGGAGTTTTCATCCAGGGACAAGGGAAGATTACTTCAGTACAATGGAATAACTTAAAGGGACAGTGTAAGAGAAGAATAAACTGTGATAAGCTTATGTCCTCTGTTGTGCTAGCTCAACATATTGGTTGTGTCTAGAATGAATATGGATATAATTGAATGGCTATGGTTTCAAAGTTAGCACGCACATAGAGAAACATAAAAGAGAGAGTTCAATAGAGATTCTGTTTGGAATGGACTCAGATCTATTGAAACATCATCAGATGCATGGAACACTTTAGGGCAACATTTATTAAACAGATAGCAAGTGCAACTGTGAGTTGAGAGCCCACTGAATATTGATGCTTCCTAGAGAGGATGGTTGCAGAAATACCTGCCCTGCTGCCTTCTAATGTGTGCATATGGTAGGTGCCTTTAGAATAGAACAGGGCTATAAATTATAGGCAGGAGTGGCTCATTTCTCTAGACTTTACACCTCAGTCACAAAAGAGTATGGACACCCTAAACTTTAAGAGCAAGAGTGCCTCAAGCTTTGAAACTTTTCCTCACACCTTTTTCTCCAGCATGAATTTCTGTACTTCTCTATTTTCTTAGTCTTTTTTTTTTTTTTTTTTTTTTTAGTACTTTGGATTAGGATGTGAAGACAGATATTAACGGTGATGTTCCTCTTAGATATGACTTACATGACCCTGTTATACAGGGTAAAAGTTTCAGGCTTGTTTGGCAGGTGGAGGGTACTGGATATTTTTGGCTTTTTAAATTCAGGCTACCAAGAGGTTAATTTGCACACCTTGAAAGCATCCTGCTGTGCTCTGCTCACTCTCAGGAATTTTACTTTCAGAAAGCCCACTTTTAAGAAATGGAAACTATGTGTACATAGGAGAGGGAAAGTACTTCGCCTTCTTAGAAATTCCCTATTTTGAGAAGTATTAATATGAGCTACCATCTATAAGCACATAATATGTGTTAGGAACTGTGCTAAGGGGTTTTAAGCACTTTCTCTCTGATGGGATCTTTAAGGTTGTTCTGGCTACATTTTACAAAGGAGGAAATGGAGGTTTAAGAAGGTTAAACCATGTGTCCTCAGTCACAGGACTTGTTTGCATCTGAGCCTGGAATTGATCCTGTCTTTTTGACTGGATTCCCAGCTCTTAACAGCTCTGTATGTTATACAGAGCTAAGCTTTTGAATAAATTATTAATAAGGTGTCAAGACAGGCCATGATGCTGAATACATAGATGGATAATGAGGGATTAAATCAACTGCCTTGGAATGAGCTGCATTTTGTTTCCAAATCTGTTATACTTGGCAAGAGTACCAGAAATGGAACAGATGTCCTACTTACTCTTGTGGTGACCTGCCTCACCCCCTGGTTTAATTGTATAACAGAAAGCAGAGAAAGAGATGATTGATCTGTTAATATCGAGTCCTTCCTTCTAATACTCATACCCAGACATCTAAAAACACTTTGAACATAGCCTTGCGTCTGCTCTGAAGAAACCCAGAGAGCAGCAAGATTTCGCAGCAAGCATAGTCAACAGAAGGCTGGTTGCAGTGCACCAGCCTGAAGAAAGGGGCTCCAAACCCGGCAGGAGATCCCCCTGCCCACTAGGCAGATAATAGCATCTTCTTCCTTCGCAGTTAGGGAAAGGCTGCACACCGGTGAGGGTTTTTCTCAGGCCTCAGACCTCTGGACGGGTGTCAGTCTCCAGGCCCTAACATGTCTCCAAATAGCAATTACTGCAGGTATTTAGAACTTATCAACAAGTTCGATTCATTGGGAAAAAATATGGGTGAAATCCTTAATAATGGGAGATCTATATTTTCTCCTTTATCTTTTGCACCTGATTAGAAGAAGGCTGGACCCCAGTAAAATAAAATAAATATTTTTATATGTGTTTTTCATGATAAATGTATCTTATTGCATGTAGTTAAAAAATATAAAAACATATGCAGAGGGGTGCCTGGTTGGCTCAGTTGGGAGAGCATGTCACTTTTGATCTCAGGGTCGGTGAGTTCAAGCCCCACATTGGGCATAAAGCTTGCTTAAAAACAAACAAACAAAACACATTTGCAGAAAAATCACTGAAAATCATGCTACCTAGGGGCAAACATTGTTTTCATTTTGATGTATTTTCTTCCAGTGTTTACCATTTATATCTTACTTAATAGAAATCATACTGCATAAAAAGGAGATGGGTTGATGCTTGTCCTTTAAATCACACTGAAGCTCTTGAGATAATCTGAAAGCTGATGATTTATTTTGAGAAGCTCAAGGATTAAATTCTGGTACTTTCTGGAATCAGGATATTATTAAAAAGATATAAAAGCGAAATAAAAAAAATTTCCTTACATATAGAATATTGAGGACTCTCAAATTGCTACATAATACCAATCTTTTAAAAAAAATTTATTAAGGGCTTACTTAGGCTTAAAGATTTAAATCTACTTATACACTCCCCACCTCCTGACAAAGTTAGAAAATATTTTGCAACAGAGATGTAATAATAGATCATTGAGTCTGTATTATGATTTGTTAAATGATAATGGTTACTTTTATTTTATTGTAAAGATTTTTTATTTACTTGACAGGGAGAGAGAGAGAGAGAGAGTGCGCACAAGCAGGGGGAGCGGCAGGCAGAGGGAGAAACAGACTCCCCTCTGAGCAGGGAGCCTGATTCGGGGCTCCATCACAGAATGCTGAGATCATGACCTGAGCCGAAGGCAGACGCTTAACTGACTGAGCCACCCAGGCACCTCTGGTTACTTTTATTTTTTTTAAATTCTAAAGATATCTCATAGGTAACACTCATTACTATGAGGCCATGAGTATCTGTGCTGACAATGGAGTGGGAGACACAGAGGTCTTTAAGTCTTTTGCTGTGGGCTTTATAATACAGATTTCTCCACATGGACTTGGGAAGAAGGTCTTGGTTGCAATGTTGGTGGATTTCCTCACTAATTGTTAGTGACTTGCAGGATAAGAGACACTGAAAAGGTACTGGAAAACGGAAAAAGTGAGCCAGCTTTCCTTGCCAATAAGGAGTTACAAGAAGCAACATTTTCTTAATATAGAGAAGGAAGTCACAAAAATAAAGCAAAGAACAAGGAATGACCTCAAAACGGGTTTTCAAGTATCAGATATTTTATGAAGGATCCTGACTTAATGTTACCCATCCTCATAAAATGAGCTGATGGCCTTCTTCTGCAAGCTGGAGGGTTTCTTGCACTTAGCAAGGTTTTAATGACAGCACACTGTGTCCCAGGTGCTGTGCTAAGCATGGGCTGTGTTGTCATGAGGACTCATATGCAGAGTCACGTGAAATGAATAGTTTTTAAAAATCACCATTGTCATAAATAACCAGAAGGAGAAATACACTCAAGAGAGATTCTTCCCAGAATTTAGGGTTGCCTGATTTCACAAATGAAAATATAGGACGCCCTACCCTACCCAGAAGACCTCTCCATTGAATGATAGTGGGGGTGGGGGAGGAGGAGGAAGAGGGGAGGGCGTTCTGGGCAGATGGAAATGCATATTCCAAGGCATCCAGCTGGGGAGCTAGTTTTGTGTATATAGAAATTTAAGTTAAATATAAGGGGTGGGGGAAGCAAACCTGAGAAATAAAGCCAGGTGGAAAAAGTTGGGTAAACATACCCAGTGATATATTTTTTTAAGTATAGATTAAGAATCATCATACAGAAACTTAGTTTTATTCACCCTAGTCCTCTTCCTGACAGCAACACCAAGGGTTCTGTTGTGGGCAGACATAGTTACCTTTCTTTACTGCCAGCCCAAACAAAATATTCTCTCAAGTAATCTGGTTTTCCTTAATCCCTTGACTTCAAGTATGTCACTTATTAATTTATCTGAACATTTTACATTTTAAATATTTTTAATTGTTGTATCACCTGTATTAATGACTCTCATAAAGGCATCACCTTCTTCTGGAGTTAGTGCACTTTATTTGCCTAGCTTTATCCATCTCTACCTTTTGTAGTTTTTTACAAGAGCCCTGGTGAGGCTTTCTCTTTCCAGACTGACTTGCCCTCTTCATCATAGTCCCTTCAAGTCCCTTCATGAATGTGGTTCTTCCTTTTATCACATACGAGCACAGTAAAGGATAGACTCAGTCTGGTTTCGATTCCAAACTCCTCACTTACTGTCTGGGTAAGCTTGGTGGCTTACCTGATATCTCTGAGCCTCAGTTTTCCCATCTTTAAAATGGATCAATGATACTAGAGACTTACCTCAGAAGGATGTTGTATGGCTTTAATAATTCCACACAAATGCAAGATTGTTAGCATGATTTCTAATACATATTAAATACCTAATGATTATTAGCTTAAAAAATTTCCCTTAGGATTTCCACGGCTCTCTTACTACAGATGTGTCGTAATTTTGTATTGGCTAGGATATTATGTGCCATTGGGTTTCCAAAAGGAAAACTTAGCTAATAAACTGCACAGATTTTTGCTGGCCAGTTGGTATTCAGAGCTCATGCACCTACTGGGTGGTTTGAGATAGCTCGTAGGTATAAGGGAGTTATTGTTTTGCAGTATTAACCTTCCTTAAACATGTAATCTTATACTTGGCCACATTTATATCCACCTGCCTCTGTTCTGCCAGCTCAAAAAACCAAACAAACCAAACTTCTCATATCTCCCCCACTCGAAAAGAAAGCTCATGGGACCTTAATGTCAGCTGTAAATTGGAAATGTCACTGCGTACTTCTTCTTCCAAATCATTATTACAATATTAAATCCTATGTTTCTAGCAGTGGTCATAAAAACACTACTTCATTTGTCCTTGGCTTCCTACCTTTAATCAGTTCACTATCTGTGGAAAGGCTGCTTGAAATCCGTGATTCATGTTGCCTCTTTCTCAGCAAGTTACACAGTGTAGCTCACAACTGCCTGATCCAATTAAAAGAAAAGAAAACAAGGCAATAAAAAACAAAACCAAATCATTTCTATTCTGAACTGTTGTCAAAGGCTTTGAAAGTCTTAATAAATTTATCTTCAGTTTTACTTTCATCCGCATGCATATCTCCTCCCGCAAAGAGTAGGTAATAAATTAGTCATAGTTCCTATTTTTGAAATTTTACTGTATTTCTCTTAATAACTAATATATGAAGTACTCAAGAATTTTACTACATGCACATAAAACATTGTGACTCCCGAGTTTGTAGTTATGAGGTATACTCATGGAATCCTTCTTAGGAATGAGGTCACATTGCCAGTTCTTAAGCAAGTTAAAAAAATGTGATTAACAGCTTCCTAATTTTGGCCTTGAGTTTCTTTAAATTACTGAAGTGATGGGCAGAATATGTGAACAGGCAATTCACAGTAGAGAATAATCAAAAGATTGATACAAATTTAAAATATAATTAATATTCAAAGAATGAAAATAAAAATAGATTTGTGTTTTATCTGTCAAATTAATAGAGATTGAAAAAAATAGATCATTCAATTCAGGCAAAAATGCAATGATTACACTTTCTCTTAATGCACCGACTATACTTTCTCTTACTAAGGCTGTGTAAGAACACATTTGAATAACCTTTTGGAAGACGATGTTTGCAATAGTTACGAACATTTGTAATATGTTACAAAGACACAAGTTACAGTGCAGAGGTAACTCCACACCTTTGTCACTGGACTTACAAAACGTAAAATTTCCTGAAGCATTTAGGGACTTTATAAGAGCTCCATACCAGTGTTGGCGAATGCTCCATTAATTTAAAATTGCACATTAACGCTAGTAGCAAGATATATAGTTAGAAGCCATTTCTTCCCCACAAAATAATGGTGGCATGTAGGTGTAACATTACAGTTCAGTGAAAGAACATGAACTGGAAACAGAATATCCAACTGAAAAACAAAACTAAATTAATAATTGAAGAATTCATGCCATGTGCCCTTAAGCTAACTAAATACTGCCCTCTTGCTATAAATGAGAATAATTTGTTTGCAGAGCAAAATTTGATTCTGAGAGTCCAGCGTGATTAGTAAAGTTACAAAAGAGTATATACCCACATAGTAAATGATGAATGTAAACTCAGAAGTCCAAGTGAGTGTCTGACCCAGAGAGACTCTTCTAGCGGCTCTACAGAAACTCATAAATAATCTCTAGCTTGAAGTCCATATTGATTCTAGGGACTTACTGTGTTTTGTCATTTTGCCAAAGAAGCCAGTTTTGCTTCAGTTCCACATTTGGTTTTTCCCTGGGAATCTTGCAAGGTTTTATTCTATTTCATCCCAGAGGAACAGAGAACTACAATAACTGAAATATTTGTAGGCTTTTGGGAGTTCAGATGACTTGGTTATGGTAATTCTCCCCATCGGATGGTGTGATTGAAGTACTTAATGTTTTTCTTTGTTTTCATTTTCTATTCTGATGAAGATACTGTGATTTCATACTGTCTCACACAAAGGAAAGTCATTCTTTTAAAATTAAGATTATCTCTGAGGACCTCTTCTTTCCCTTTTATCATCTAAACCCTTTTCTCAATCTTTCTGGAATCCTAGGCCCTCATTCATCCTAGGCATTTATTTATTTATTTATTTATTTTTAAAAAAGATTTTATTTATTTATTTGACACAGAGAGACACAGTGAGAGGGAACACAAGCAGGGGATGTGGGAGAGGGGGAAGCAGGCTTCCCGTGGAGCAGGGAGCCTGATGTGGGACTCCATCCCAGGACCCTGGGACCATGACGGGAGCCAAAGGCAGTTGCTTAATGACTGAGCTACCCAGGCGCCCCATCCTAGGCATTTAATAATATGTCTTGATACCAGAGAAATGGTACTGTGTTTTGAGAGAAAGGAACTTGAATTTTAATCTCCAATGTTTTATATTCTCTGTGGCTAATGGATATGTTATTTAATTACTCAGGTTTATTTCTCTATCCATGAAATGATTACACAAGGATGTTGGGAAGAATAAATGTATGAAAGTGTTTTGTAAATAATATAATTCTACATAAATGGATTATTATCAGCATCATCAACTTCATTTAGGGGATAGAATTTCATTGTCTTTTGCCAAGTGCCACTATAAAATAAGATATTTAAAAATCTCTTGGTTTTCTGAGGATTAGAGAGTTGTTTTTTAAATTCCAAGTCTCATTTTTTTCCTTGAACGAATGGCCACAAATGTCTAATAGTTACCTTCTCTAAAACTGAATAACCATTTGATGGATATCTTGGTTTTACATCTCTCACCAGAATATTGGAATAAATTGTGGGATATATTTTTCCCTAGAAACAGGATACTCCCTTTTTTTTGGAAATAGTTGGGTGAAGTCTTAATAAGAGGGAGGGATTGGCTGGTCCGGCTAAAAACATCAAGATTCTGTGGTACTAGATTTTTGAAAAATCCATAGGAACAAAGGGTGGAAAAGATCATCAAGTAGTTGATTTTAACAATATGTTGCTTACCTAATTAACATTCTCATATCAAACAAGTGAGCATTTAAATATATAAACTGTTAGTTAGAGTCTGTGTTTTGAGACTGTACAAACACTTACGCAGACATCTGACTTAAAAAAATTGTTTTGAACACCCACCAGGATGAACATCTGTTTTCCATTAACTGCCCTTATGCTTTTGGTTTAGATGCTGTAACACTGACTTTTTTTTTTTTAAAGAGGTGTGACATTGCAATCACTTGACAATTTTAATTATTATAGTAATATCTTTGTGAAAGAGGAAAATTCATGACTCAAGAAGTTTACTACATGGCAGTTTAATTAAACAGAGTAGGAAATATTCATGTGGTTTAAATCATCAGGTGGGTGTTTTTTGTGGGATATTTTCTCAAGCTTTAACAGTAACTTCCATTTTACTTACCACCTTCCCCAAATTGTATTTAAACAGTTAACTCCAATAATAAAAATATTCAAGGTAATAATTTTAAAGAACCTATAAAAGAAACCAACATGTAAGACCATGTCTTGTAAGAATTTTATTATATCTTTATTAGCTCACATCATAGGACTCACCTCCATAGAGCTTCCAACTTAAACTTTTGCTAGGGCTTTATCTCTTCTGCAGTGATTCTCAGCTGGGACCTCACATTAGATTTCCCTGCTGATGCCCAGGCCCCACACCAGGTTGTTTCATTCAGAGTATCCGGGGGGTGGGAATCCTGCATCAGTATTTTATTTGCCTCTTCTGAGACTCAGCCTCAGGGAAACTCTTTAGATCAAACTAATCACTGGGTAGGAAGAGCTTAGTCTTCAAAAATCATCTCAAGTGATCATTTTTTTTTGGTATACATCAAAAAAACCCAAAGAAGTGTAAAGATAGTTTAGAAGTTATAAGATCTACTCAGAGCATTAGAGTTTTTCCGTTTTTTTTTTTTTTTCCTGAGTCTGAAGGAAATGATCCCTTTTTCCTTTTTTATCTGGTAAGAGCAGAGAAACAACCTTTCCCCTCTTTAATGAGCAATAATAGTAAACATTAGCTCTTCGTGGCTGAATTCTCCCCTCCTCTTTCATCTTTTAGTTTTTTTTTTTTTTTTTTAAAGATTTCATTTATCTATTTTGAGAGAGAGAGAGTGCATGGAGAAGGAGATGGAGAGAGAATCTGAAGCCGACTCCACACTGAGCACGGAGCCCAACATGTGGTTTGATTCCACAACTGGGAGATCATGACCTGAGCTTAAACCAAGAGACAGATGCTTAACCAACTGAGCCACCCAGGTGCCCCAATCTTTTAGAATTTCTTATCACTGGTTTTAGCTAAGCACTTGTGTCTTGCTACTTTTTGCATGTCAAGCAGCTGGTGGTGCATTTAGTTTGGTATATAGTAGATACCTAACAAGCAAATGCTGGATAATTATGTGTATCAAGCATTCACCTGGAAGAAGATTTTTTAAAAAAATTATTTATTTATTTTAAGTAATCTCTACACCCAATGTGGGGCTCAAACTCTAGATCCCAAGATCAAGAGTCACATGCTCTTCTGACTGAGCCAGCCAGGTGCCACGAAAGGAGACATTTATAGGTATCCCAGAGGGCTCTAAATTCTTCCTAGACTTTGACAGTGTTGTCTTAACAGAATACAGGGATGATAAACATGTTAAGAATACATACATTTACATGACAATTAATTGAAAAAGCTGATTTTGCAAGTATGTGTGTATATTTTTATGCACACCCGCACATATCACTTGATTTTCATAATAATCTGAGGCAAATTTGCCAGAGATTGGCTTTTCTGTTTTATAAGTGGGGAAACTGAGGTTCTGAAAGGTTAAGTAATTAGCCCAGTGCAAGCAACACCCAGCTAGTGGTAAATAATAAACAGGTTGACAATTAAGGGATTGAGATTACTATTCCTTTTCTTTCCCCATAACACCTTACAACCCCTTGCAGGGTGAAGGCATATGGATCAAATCTGTAGCTGGCCCAAGGATGATAGAATCAGAACTCTAAAATACTTCAACAGGTTAGACTGCAGGCCAAGAAAACCCAAAAGATGAAATTTAATAGGGAAAAATATAAGGTCTTAAGTTTAGATTATAAAAGGAAATTGTGCAGATTTGGGAGAAGAGTGGGGGCCCTAGCTTGTTCATGTGGAAAAAAAACTATGATTATGAGATAAGCCCGTGGTGGACTGAAATGCATAATACAAAGTTAGGTTGCTTTTATAGCACATCAGAAGTATAGTATATTCCACGAAATGAGACGGGTCCCATGTTCCTCTCTGTGCTGGAAATAAACCATTTAGAATTTTGTACTTGTTTTAGCCACCACATTTTAAGTAAAACAGTGACAAACTGATGTTTATTTGGAGAAAGGTGACCACTGCCACCCACACATCAGCTGGCATCCTCAACATATAGATCATACAGGACCACCCCCTTCCATTCCAGGATTTTGGGCAGTAATGACCTTAAGAAACGTCTATGAGGGGGCACCCCGGTGACTCAGTTGGTTAAGCGTCTGCCTTCGGCTCAGGTCATGATCTCAGGGTCCTGGGATTGAGTCCCACATCGGGCTCCCTGCTCAGCGGGGAGCCTGCTTCTCCTTCTCCCTCTGCCTGCCGATCCCCCTGCTTGTGCTCTCTCTCTCTCTCTCTGACAAATAAATTAAACTCTTAAAAGAAAAAAGAAAAAAACAAAGAAAAGAAATTTCTATGAATTCACAAGGGCTTAACTTTTCTTGGTAACTTCTGGTTCTAAGTTCCCGATTCTTGAAATATAAATGACATTATTTTGCCTGGACTACCCCTACTCTCTTCCTTGTGGACCCAGCTAACTCAGCTTCTTTTTTTCATTTCCACAGAACCCCACTCACGCAAGGTTTTTGGGTGCTAAGAGATTTACTGGTAATTTGGGGAGACAAGGAAGGTGTATGGAGCAGGAACAATAAAAATTCTAGATTGAAAAGCAAACATTCCCTTTGTTAAAAGTCCTCCCTTCCTTCCTTCCTCCCTTCCTTCCTTCCTTCCTTCCTTCCTTCCTTCCTTCCTTCCTTCCT